>NW_026692843.1:600000-1060000 GCF_021218885.2 Marmota monax | reverse complement strand
CTTGGGTGATACATGGAGTCACCAACAGCTGACTGTGATCTGTTGAGTAGATGTTTGCCACTGCAGTGATGGTCACTGGGGAGGGAGGTCAGTGAGGTGGAGGGAATTGGAGGTCAGGTCCAGCAGGGTCCCCTACAGTAACAGCCCCACACCCACCTTGCACTTCACAGTGGAAAATTGCTTCTAACTAAAGCATTCATTGGCCCCATTTTATTGACCAAGAAACTGTACAGCCTGGGGGAAGTCTGTTGGAAGGATTTGGGAATAGAACTGAACTTCAACCTCCATCTTCCAAATTCAAAGATTTTTTTCTTTAGCTGTGAACTGGGCTGGGGAATACTTTGTCCAACAGAGTTTGCAGATCCTTGGGGGGAAAATCCATCAGCCAAGCTCCCCTTTCCATAGAAGGAAGGAGAGGAAAACACTCTTTTCTCAAAGGTGAATTTGCTCTAAAATTTGCTCTTGATTAACTGAATGGGTATTGATGTGATTGGTCATCAATGGAGACCTCGATGCAGGTCACGTTTTTTGACTCTCTTAGCAGAGGATCAAAGGGACAACTTTGTCCAGTGGCTTAAGTTGAGTCCAAAAGGGAAAGGAAAAAACAAAAACAAAAATAAGAGAGGGTGGGGGCTCTGGAGGAGGAGAATACACAACAGAACGCTGAAGCCCCATGTCCCTTCTCAAGTGGAATACATAACAATGTGCTGAGAATTTTAAGATAAATTATCTCTGATCGCATTTCTCTATTGTACACTGGGTAAACATTTACAGTAAATCGTTTGTAAATTTCACCCTTGGAAAAACTACCACACAATCATGTTCGTTACTTCCCAGCTCCAACACAGTCTTTGGTGGCAGACTTATATTTCTCATATTACCTTGTTCCAAATGCGAGCTGGGGCAGCTGGCTCTTTTTTCTTTCCTTACATTTTCATGATTTATATAAATACTTTTGCCGCTGTATTGTATTTTATTTTTATCCCTTGCATTTTATTGGTACCAAACTACTCGTGCATTTCCAGGGCTCCCAAGCGAATATTCCTATTTATTCCATGATTATTTATTGAAAGCTATCTCATGCTCGGTTACTTTGCCACTTTCTTTGGCTTTAAACATTAAACAGATGCAGTATATTTTCAAATAATTTAAACAATACTTGATGAGTGAATTTTCCCTTTTGCCCTGGTAGGATTTTGTTCCTTCTGGTCAAAATTGGAATGTTGCTGTCTTTGCCATTAGATTGGCTGCTACAGACTGAGAATTGCTGCTGTCTCCCAGTGGCCTGGTCCAGATGAAGCAGGCTCTGCTTTGAACTCAAAGAAAGTTTTTGCACATGGAGGACAAGGTAGAGCCTAGAGGAGGGATCAGTGTTGTCTGGCAGAACTGGCTGAAGGGATTGGAATGCCACACTAAGTAACTTGATTTAATTTTAATTAAAAGTGGCCACGTGTGACTAGTGTCCACAATATTGATAGCACATTCCACATGGCCATGACAATTGGTTTGTTGGACTCTGAAAGTGGCTTGGCAAGGAAAATGAAGGTACATGCCAAAGAGCCAGGTGGTCCTGCCAGAGCTGGGGACTTGGGGTGAGGATGCTGGGGCCATCTCTAGCCTCACTTTCGCAGCTCAGTGACCACAAGTCAGTCCCAGGAACTCTCAGAGCACTGATTTCCTCATCAGGAAAATAGTCATAATAATTACAAACTTCTAAAATAACTGTGAGGATAAAATATGACGAATGCAAATAAATGTAGAGCAAAATATCTTGCACACTGAGTATTTGCTGGGGAATTCCCATGGATGGTCCCATTCAGTCTTTATGATGACCTCATGATGTCATTACTGCTGTACTTATCATGACTGCTGCTCCCATTTTACAGGCAGGGCCACTGAGGTCCAGAGAGGCCACTAAGATTCCCATCTCCCCCAGCTAGAAGGTGGCCGAGCTGTCCTGAGGGCCCATGTCCTTTACCACTGTGCCAAACGACCTCTGCAACAGAACCTTGAGATGTCAGCAGTGATTAATCACAACAGTCATCTTCAGTTTCCATTGTGCCTTTTGTCTAGTGGGAGGCAGGAACCGCATTTTCCAGTGGGGATTGCAGTGGAGCAAGGAGGTCTGGCAGTGGCAGCAGCTGGCCCTGTGACACAAGCCCCTTGGCAGAACCCCACCCCTCCCTGCCTGCGCCAGCTCCCTGTCCGCTGGGAGAAGCCACTTCTTCCTCTTAGCCTCCAGGTTTCTTTCAGTGGGCTCTGGACATGCAGACAGCGGCCTTTTTGTGGAGTGACCGGCTCCCCAGAGCGCCCAGTGGACCACGGTCTGTGTTCCTCCATGGCCTCTCGAGGTCCTCAGGCCCATTTAGTAGCATCAGAAGGGGTCTTTGGCGTGTCATTTCAGTCCGTAAACAAGTTATCATTATTTACGTCACAGAATAAATGAGCCACCAGCCCTGTAGGGGGCAGGTATAGGCCATGCATAGAGTCCACCAGGGACGGCAGGGTGACCACAGCTTTGAAGGCCTCCAGGGGCAGGGATGGGCGCCATCTATAGGAAGGATAACTTGCCTGTTCAGCACCCCCAGGACAGTGTACACACAGACATTTAAACCCCGGAGGACTTAACCATGTCTGAGGCCACAGATTAGTCCACAGGGGCTGAGAAGGGCGTCCTGAGAACCAGGCTTCCTGTCATAGTCCCCAGTGGCCTCTGGTCACAGGCAACCCGGACACTGCCATCCTGCCATCTTGCTTGAGCATCACCAGGCTCTGGCTTAAGACAGGAGGAGACACTCACTGAATTAATAGTCAAGGTGTTCCAACCAAGTCCTTATTTATACTCCCAAATTGTGTCTTCAGCTCTGGTCAATCAATTCCCTCAAGACATGCGTAGTGAAGCCTTACTCTCTAAGAACTTAATGAAAGATTGCACCAAAAACATTTGTGGTGGATTTCAATGGGTCACCCCTTGATTGAGTTTTACTAAGTGAAACCTGAGAGCCTTCTTGGGGCAGCTGGTAGCCCCAGGCACTGGCCTTTCTGAAATATCCATTCCCAGGTCTCCCGTCACTAGGGAGAAGGGTGAAAAGAGAGATGCCAGGATGGCCGAGGGCAGTGAGTGCCCTGGGAAGGTGAGAGGGGTAGGAGGTTTGCGCAGGTCAAGGGTGGATGTGATGCTCCTTGGAGGGCTCTGGCTCAACTCCAGGCAGCTGCCTTGGGCCATCCCGGTCTTTGGTTCCTCCAGTTCCCCCTCCAGGAGAGTCTGGGTCTCTGAGTAGATCTGGCTCTTCCTAGTTTATAAAGCATGTTTCCACCCATCGTCTCATTGGATGTACAGCTCTGCCAGGAGACTTGGATTGCTATCACCCCCATTTTAAAGACAAGGACACCAAAGCTGGGGTGGGGCAGTGATGACTCCCATAAGGACTCCCTGCTGGTGAAACGGAAGAGCTGGGACTAGACATAGGCTTCTGAGGCTAGCCCACCCACACCAGGAGTCATCTCAGGTGAATTCTCCTGCCCCCTTTTGGGGAATGGCAGAGAGAGGGGATTGACTGGAGCCTAGGAAAGGTGGCTCTGAAAATTGAGTCCTCAGCTGCTGATTTTGTTGCTTTTATGCAAGGTTCGTGTCTTCTCAGTGCAGTTCTGGTTGTGCTGAATTTAATTATTTGTAACAAAGCATTTTCAGAGCCGCTAGTGAAAGTAGCGTGATCACAGTGCAGTGATGTAGAGTCCCTGAGCCTCCGGGCCGCCCCTCCCGGGGAAGGGCAACTTCCTGAAGGAAGCAGCCGCTGCATCTTTGCCAAAACACCCCCATAATTAGGTCACATTAAGGATGCAATGCCCGTAAAATTGGATTGTTTAGAAATAATGAAACTTTAAGAGGCAAAAAAAAAAAAGAATTTTAACAATTAAAGATTTTCACACAGTGAAAAGATTTCCTTCCAGTTTGAACAGATTAAAATGTCACCCAGAAAACTGGATTTAGGGAAGAAATGAAGAGGGCCCCTGGTCCCCTTGAGATGTGGGACTGGGGTGAGTCCCTGCTCCAGGAGAGCGAGGGCAGGGTGAGCTGAGGGGGTCTCTAGCTTAGGGGCTGCTGGGCACCTCCGGCTCTGGTGGGGCCGAGCTGCATATGGCTCTCATTCTTTGAAAGGAGCCCAAGTGCTTGCCTTTTGGGCTTTGATTTGAACACTGTGGCGAGTGAATGAAATCCACCTTAGACCCCTGAGGGCAGCTGGGGGTCCCCCTGCCGGGCTTCAGGCTCAGGATGAGAATGAGGATGGTGGGAAGCGCCCTCACTCCTCTGTGCCCACAGAGGCTCCATGAAGCCTCTCTAGAGAATCCTGGAAACCCACCTCGGGAGGCCCGACCGGAAGGGTGGGCCTGTCTGCTCGCTCAGGGAGGGACTCACGTTCCCACTGAGGGTGCATGTAGATTTTGAGGACCCCTCCACCATCTGTGGAGGACCATCTGGTTCCGAGTGCCCCTCTCACCCATGCACTCACTCAGCTGCAGTGAGCTATGGCATAGTCTGGGCCCCGAGGGTGCAGCCTGTCCACCCCTGTCCACCCCGGGACTGTCAGCACAAAGACAGAATACGTGACCTCAGACCCTGAGAAGTACAGAAAAGAAAGCGAGCAAGGGGGAGGTGGGGCGGGGTCAGGTGGGGAGAGGAGCTCAAGAGAGGGGCTGCCAGGCGGCACAGGTGTGTCTGCACCTGTGGCAACACCTGCCTGTTTTCTGGCTGGACTGGAGCAGCCTGTTCCCTGGGATTGGCACCACCTAGAGACCACCCTCCAGCCTGAGCCTCCCCACTTCCTGGCCGCCCACCGAATGCCTCCCCCATGCCCCACTTTCCCTTCTCAGTGCCGCACTTAGCTGTGGGCAAGGCAGGCTGCACCCTCTGGCATCTCTGTTGGAGGGGGCTCCTGCTCCTGGGGTGCATGCAAGCATCCAAGGAGGCCTTTTGGAGGGAAAATAATTCTTTTCCTCCTGCCTTGGCTATATCTCTCAGTTGTCAGGCCCTCTTCAGGCCAGTGATCCTGGGCATTCCATGTTTGTCATTGAATCCTGTGGGGAATATCCAGGTGAACTCATGATCTGGATTTCTCAGGCTCTTGGACAACAAGGTCATTCAAGGTTGCGATCGGCTGCCACCTGTGGAGAGCTGCTGCAGCTCCCAGGCCCAGCGAGGTGCTGGGGGTGCCTCTTGGCCCTAATGCACATGCCGAACTTACAGGTCCCGGGGCTGGGGATGTGGCTCAAGCGGTAGCGCGCTCGCCTGGCATGCGCGTAGCACTGGGTTCAATCCTCAGCACCACATACAAATAAAGATGTTGTGTCTGCCAAAACTAAAAAAAAAAAAAAAAAGAACTTACAGGTCCCTTTTGAGCTTTGGGAACACCATTTCGGAGTGGAGAGGATGGGATTGGCTGTGGTTCCCATTGCACAGGGAGGAAACCGAGGCTCAAGGAGAGAAGAGGGGAAAGGACCTTCTATAGTTTGGATCTGAAATGTCCCCCCAAAGACCCATGTGTTCAAGACTTGGTCCCCATCCTGGCACTGCTAAGAGGTTGTGGAACTTTTAAGATGCGGGGTCTGGTGGGAAGTATTGGGAGCAGGCCCTTGAAGGGAATTGTGGGATCCCGCCCCTCTTCTTCTCTTTCTTTCATTCCTGGCCATGAAGTATGGACTTCCTTTTTGCCACACATACCTGCCTTGATGTAGATCCAAAAGCAACAGAAACAACTGACCATGCACTGAAATCATGAGCCAAAATAAGCTTTTCCTCTTTTTAAGTTGATTATTTCATGTATTTTGTTACAGTAACGGAAAGCAACTTAACACAGCCTGGAGCTAGCAGGTGTCAAGGTCCAACCTGGAGCCCTGGCTTGCCTCTTTCTATACTCGCCTGTGACTTCTGTGGCAGATTGCCAGGAATCTGTTGGCTTAAAACAAAAGAATTTATTTTCTCACAGTTCTGGAGACCAGAAGTTGGAAGTCAGTCTCAGTGGGCTGAATCAAGGCCTGAGCAAGGTCTTATTCCCTCAGAGGCTCTAAGGGATGACCCTCCCTTGCTGCCTCCAGCTTCTGGAGGTTGCCAGCTTTCCCTGGTCTGTGGCTGCACCGATCTTGTCTTCAAGGCCACATCGTCATTGTCTTTGAGCTGTCTTTGTATCACCCTCTCCTCTGTGTACATCTAATCGCCCTCATGCAGATCCATATCACGGCATCTGGGGCCTGCCTTTATCCAAGATAACCTCCCCATCTTGAGCACACATGTGCTGAGACCCCTTTTCCTCATTAGGAAAGTTTACAGGCTCCAAGGATTAGGCCTGACATCCTGAGGGCCATTGTTCAGCCTATCACACTCTCCCACCTGCAGAGGCTGCAGTGTTAGCTGAGAGCTTCCAGAACATCTTCTGACTGGGCCTCTGCTTTGAGCTTAGACAGATCTCCCCCAGCAGACATCCACAGCGGGAGACCCAGGTGGCTCCTAGGGATGGAAGGCTGGTCAGCCAGGGGTGGGGGAGGGGAGCAGGCAACCCCAAGGTCACTGGCTGCCTGTTGGCTCCACCCCCCAGCATGCAAGTTGGGTGCAAATGGTCCCCACTGGGGAGAGCCCAGGGAAGGAGACTGACATCTGAGCTGGCACCTGCTTTTAAGTTTGTATCAAAGCAAAGCAGAGTGAGCACCCAGCTTCCCCAGGAGTGGAAAGGGGAGAGGCAGCCATGGGGCTCCCAAGGGGCTCCCATCTGTCCAGATGCCTCTGACAGGCCAACCCCACATCCTCAGGCCTCTCCGACTCCTTGGGCACTAAGCTCTCTAGGCGCTCACACAGAGTCACACTTCCAGAACCGGCTGGGGCTGTTGTCTTCCCTGGCATATTCATTTTCCAGGGCTGTGGTAAGAGATGGTCACAGCCCGGGAGGTCCAGACCACACACACTTACTTTCTCACGATTCTGGAGGCTGGAAGCCGGAGGTCAAGGTGTGGGCAGGGCTGGTTTCCTGTGAGGCCTCTCCTCGCCTGGCTGACAGCTGCCTTTTCCCTTGTGGTCTTTCCTCTGTACACCTCTCTCTCTCTCTCTCTCTCTCTGGATCAAACCAAGGGCCCTTCACGTGCTAGGAGAGTACTCTACCGTGAGCTACATCCCCAGCCCTAACTCTCCTTTTTTTAGGAGAACGGCAGTCAGATTGAATGAAGGCCCACCCCATGACTCCTTTAACTGGATTACTCTTTAAAGACCCTGTTTCCAAATACAGTCTCATTCTGAGATACTGAGGGTTTGGGCTTGAACACAGAGTTTCGAGGGGGATGCCATTTAGTCCGTGCACGCCCTTTCCTTTCCCGCGGGGCATCCTTCCATTTGTCCTTTGAGGCTTGGCTCCATGGGGTGCCTCCTCTGCAAAGCTGTCCTAGAACTCCTTCTCCCCAGCAGAGGCCTTCATGGCAGAAGGGTGTCCACACTGCCCACAGTTATCACCGTCTTCTCACCGTCAGTCACATCCCCGGCTGCTCTCATTGCACCTGATCCCTCTGCCCTGTGTTCCTGCCCAGGGACTGGCAAGGAGGGCGTGCCAGTCCTAAACAGAGAGGCAGGCCCTCCAGACCGCAGGCTCTGAAGCCTTCCTTCCTGCCTGTGGCTCTGGGTAGGACTTGCATACAGCTCCTGTGTTCCACCCTGAGACTCTCCAGCTAGACCTGGGTCATGGAGGACCTGGGAACTAACGGAGGGTGGAACATTTAGGGGAACTCATCGGCCTGGCTGGC
This sequence comes from Marmota monax, assembly GCF_021218885.2. Lineage (NCBI taxonomy): Eukaryota > Metazoa > Chordata > Mammalia > Rodentia > Sciuridae > Marmota > Marmota monax. Next base: position 1,052,221 of record NW_026692843.1, on the reverse strand, counting down.
CAGCTTCCTGATGGGGCCATTCTGGTTTGTTGATGGTTCTGCCAAACTGAGAATTAATTACCAGGATACTTAAGTCTCTGTGTCCTTTCTGAAAATGTGAGACACTGACATATATTCCCTTATTTGGCGTGAAGTACCAATCTGACACTAATTCTAATAACGTGATAATTCAGAAGGATCTTTAAAGGCCCAATAGCCCCGTACAGAGCCACCATCATGCCCCCTGGTGCTCACTGGAATGACCTAATTTGGTGCTGACCGACATTCTCACTGAGCAGGATGCTGGCCAAGTTCCATTTCTCTGTAGCACTGGGACTTCTACATGTGACTTTCTTCTGCTTTCTCCTCCCTACATTTAGTGGACAGTGACTGGTTCTACTTCTCTGTGCTGAGGGATCACAGGCCAGCCTGACTTCTCAGTGTCCTGTTGGTCTTCCAAGTGGAGACCACTGGGTTGCCTTGGTATCTCCTGGGCTCCTGGGGAGGCCGGGTCAGCTGATGCATACCAAAGAGCTTTGAAAACAGCGGCTTGAGCACACACTTAAAAATCATTCCAGAGGTTGTGAGACTCTGCTTAGGAGGAACCACACAGTTGAGAAAGCAGAATGGGTTGGTTTGCACCCACACCCTGCAGGGGAGAATTCTGCTCTCTGAGCCAGGGGACCAAGTTGCAGAGAGACACACTTCCCCCTTATTGCCCCCTCTGCCACCTTGCTCAGGGAGTCCATTCCTAGGCAGCAGGGGCTGGCCAAGGGAGTCAGGCACCATTGATACTTGCCCGCAGGCCTGGAGCGGAGTTCCCGGGTAAGGCCATCTGCATGCAAGCCCGGGGACAGATGAGACATTTAAATTTTACCAGCTCTCAGTTATGGGCTTGACATAGAGAAATGGCTGCAATTCTTTTTATCAGCTGAAAGAACAGGCATTAAATGACAAAATATTAGCCAGGGCCTACATTCGCAAAATCGACAAGTTCAGGAGGGATTTCATGAAATCCAAACTTCGGGTAGAGCTGGAGACGGGCAGACAGGGCTTCCTGTTTCCAGACCTGCTCTCAGAGCACCTGATCTTCTCTTGCATTTATTATCTTGCCCACTTTATTCATCCATCTGTTCATCTGTGTCAACCCATTTAAAAAAAAATTTAATTCTTATTTGTAGAATGACCTTAATAAACTCTCCTCAAGTCCTGCAGGTTTGTCACTGTCATGGGTGAAAACATTATTAATGGCCAGCTGGCTGGCTGGGGACCACTGCCCTTTAAACTCCTCTGGAGCTGGCTGGACGGCAGAGTCCTGGCTGGGAAGAGGGGGCAGCGGTCGATGAGGTCGGGTCAGCGGCAGGGGCCCATCATTACTGCCCCCTCCTATCGACACGGCCCACCTCGCCCTCAGGTGGAGCCTTCTGCTCCGGCTCTCATCAGATGTCCCCAGAGCACAAGTGCCCCACACAATCTCTTTATTTAAAATAAAGAGAAATAAACAGAAGGCGGCAGAAGCCAGAGAAGGAGAGTGTGTCGAACCTTGTCCACGGGGAGGCTGGGAAGTGGGATGGCTTCACAGAAGCTGTCTTGGCCTTGAAACAAAGAAGTCCCTGGCTGGGGCATGGCTCGGTGGTGAAGCCTTGGCTGGCAGGTGCGAAGCTGGGTTTCAGCCCAAGAACTGAAAAGCAAACAGCAACCAAACTCCTCTTGGAGAAAAATCAGACCAAGCAGACAGAGCACCAGGGGCCCACAGAAATATCGTAATTTCCATTTCTTGTAAAATCAGAAAAAAAAAAGAATAGTAATTACCATATCATAATGAATCTAGTGTAGATTATATTTGTTTTGGTACCAATGCTATGCTAAGACATGATTTTAATTTTGTGTGTGTGTGTGGCTGAGGGCCAAGTAGGAGGGGGAATCCGCAGGGCTAAGGTGCCCAGGACAGGACCCATGAATACCCTAAAGCAGCCCTGGCCCAGGCTCACAGGTTTGTTAAACTATGTCTGATACTCTCCCCAGATGGGTAATCCATAATTTCATTAAAAGCACATCCTGGTTTTGTGGCCTTCTCTCGTCACCTGGGATCATAAACTTTCCAAAGACGCTGGCTTGGCAGGGTAGAAAAATATTTCGTCAAATTGTAAATCAAGGCTGCATCCATTAGCCTTAAAATTAGATGCTTCTACACGAATTCGTGGGCACATTCTTAAAAGACAATAGTCTGCAGTCTGACTGGGAAACAGATGTAAATCCTGATTGTCGGTGGCAGACAGACTCCAAATGGACATTTCCCCTACTTTAGGGGCTGAAAATAAGCTTAGCAATGATTTGTCAGAATATCTCAAATCCTGCTCACTTTCATCTCCCATGCTCGGTGACAGAGCCTGAGTGTTCAAGGCACAGCGGAAGGGCCGAGGCATCCAGGGCTTCCCCAGGCACGTGGCCACTGGGACCCGGGAGTCCTCCCACGCCACCTGGCCCAGAGCTGGTGAGGTAAATCACACCACGTCCCCATTAACGTCTCATGTTGTTGCAGGGAGGTAATTTTGACAGCAAAATAAGCCACCAAACTGCATATGCTATTGGGTGACATGTAATTTTAACTTCATTCAGGAGCAAGACTTTTGAGACATTGTTACCTGCCGGAGCAAGCAATAAAACAAGGATGTACAGGAATGTGTCAAATAGAGGACCTTCCTAAATTACACCGGGAGGCACAGATTAATACATTTAATATATTCTGGTCATGAGTGAGGTGCTCATAGCAGAACAACTGCTCCTTCAGCGATATCATTCATGGGAATGAACTACAGTCGCCCTGACAGCCTGGAAAAATGCCCCCACTTTTCAAACTGTACAAATGGTGGTTGGACACAGTAACTCAAAACTGGACACTTCATTTCAAGTTTAAAGCTAGTGGCCCAGCCACAAACTATTACTCCATCTTCTTTATTTGTGGTCCATGGTTTTGTACTCTTTAAGAATCAAATAAATACTGGTGTAATGGTTAGCAACTGCCAGTTCAACGAAAAATACTGCTAAATTCACCAATAAGTCTTTTTTCCACACACACAAATTTATGCCCCAAGAAAAGAGCCCATTCCTGCCACGGGGCCTGGATAGTTTTTTAATGTAGAGGGAGACTCACTTTAGTGATAAGAGTTTAAACCTGAAGTCCTTTTTCCTTTCTTCTGGCTCATAGATCTAGCACTCAGAGCAGAGGGAGGTAAACGATCAATGTATGTAAGTGGAGGTGCATTAACTCTGGCCATCGGCCACAGGGCGGCATGGGCAGGACTCCTCCCCACCGCCCCAGCTGGACTGGGTTCTGAACCCTCACCCACACTGGGAATCTTCCAGGTTGGTAGGGGCTGAGGGCCTCCTGGGCATGCACACACAGAGACCTAGCCAGTGTCAACACATTGTTGATATTGTCGTCATGGTTAAAAACAGCTCCCATTTCCGGAGTGCCTTATTTTTTTTCACTTTAAAAAACCATTTTATAGACATGTAATTCACATACCACCCGGTTTATTCATTTAAAATGTACAGTTGTGGGGCTGGGGGTGTAGCTCAGTGGCAGAGCGCTTGCCTAGCATTAACAAGGCCTCGGGTTGGTTCCCAGCACCACAAATAAACACACGTGTACAATTCAATGGGTTTTAATGTATTTGCAGATATGTATGTACAACCCACTGACACCACAGTCAATTTTAGAATATTTTTTATTATTCCAGAAAGAATCCCCATACCTATTAGCCAGCATCCCTGTCTTCTCTTTCCTCCCAGCCCTGGGCAACAGCTAATGTACTTTCTGTCTCTGCAGATTTGCCCCTTCTGGACATTCCCGTAAATGGAATAAAACAACATGTGAGTCTTTGGGATTGGCTTCTCTGGCTTAGCACGTTTCCCTATTTCATTCTTGCAGCAAGGTTCGGTGATTTGTTCCTTTTGTTGTGGTGCTGGGATAGAACCAGGCCCTGTGCGCCAGGCAGCTCCTCCGCCGAGCCACACCCCAGCACCCACGCCGCTCTTTTCGTGGCACAGATGGACCACAGTTTATCTGTCCATTCCTCAGTTGCCTGGCCAGCGTCTGCCCCAGGGCTTGGCCCACCCGAGATCCTCACAGCAGGCCTACTGTGCGTCAAGCGCCCCGAGTGCAGTCGTGTCTGTGGTTTCCAAGCTGGTTACATACACTAGGTGCTGCACCAGGTGCTGTTTGTTCCTGGCTAGTTGACAGCTGGGATACTGAGGCAGAAGCAAAGCCAGGTGCCCAAGTTGTCTGGTCTGGGACAACAGCTCACAATGCGACTTTCCATTCAAGAATCTTTCTTCCACACGGTGAGTCCAGCCAATGAGCTGGGAATTTCAGCCCATCTCAGGAGAAAGGGATGGACCTGGGTTGCACATTCTCTGTTGAGATGCAGCCACAGGACTCCAGGCGGCTGAGCATCCTAGCAAGGCTCACACAGCAGTGTGCAGATTTGTGGTTTCCCTGGTCTCCTCCGACACCCACCCTGGGGGAGTGACTGGCTCTGCCTGAGTCATCGCACTAAGAGGGGAAATCCTATCAGCAGGTGAGCAAGGCCAGGAGGGGCTGATTCCAACAAACAGGGCAAAACAGAACTTCACACACCACGGTCCCTGCTCCCCTGTGTGCTCTGCAGTGGAGTCACGAAATTATGCCCTGATCAGACACCGTGGGTCCCTATGTGACGTCAACTCTCCCCTTCTTCCTTGCCCACAGATTATATTCAGGAGTCAGTATGCCCCACTAAAGGACTACAGTTCCCAGCCTCCCTTTCTGCAAAGTGTAGCCAATGAGAAGAAAGCAAATGTTGTTAGGCAAAGATTATGGGTAATCTCTCCTTAAAAAAAAACAAAAAACGAATTTTTTATTAGAAAAATTTTTAAGCATAAAGTTGAAGATAGGGTAACAGACAAATTTATTATTTAACATTTTGCCATATCCCCCCTGCCCCAAGTAATTAAATAAATACAGATGTCATGACATTTTGCCTCTAAATATTTTAGGTGCATTTTAAAAAGGAACATTTTCTTATCTATCCATAATATCTATCACACCTAATAAAATAAATAACTTCCTTATTATCAAGGAATCAGCCCATAGTTGATGGAGAAAATCTCTGAGAGAGGCTGACTCACATGAGAGACAGGTGTTCTTTTGTCCCTCTCCTTTCTAGCTTTCTGCTTTTCTAAACCACAAATATAATGGTTGGAGCCCCAGCAGCTATCCTGTGACTCTGAGGTCATGTTGATGATTAAAGCCAGGGATAAATATTGCAAAGTTGACAGAGATCAGGGTAGGTGCCCAGATTAATAAAACTCAAAAAATTTAAATTAATAAAATAAGATACAACTCTCCCCAATGAGTTGACAACAACAACAACAACAACAACAACAACAAAAACAGTTTTATTTGAATTGCAGATGAATAATGAATAATTTCTTTATTTTAAGTATCTGGGAAATACTGGAAAATTCTTTGTGGCTTATCTAGAATTCAAGTGTACCTGAGCATCTTGTGTTTTGTTTGGCAATCTGACAAGTGGTCTGAGTCTTTGAGTCTGTGGAGCTGTCAAGTAGCCTGAACCTGCTGCCTTCTCCTATCCTGCATGTTCTAACCAACCCACTTAAGGGTTATTTATTAAGTACCTAAGATGTGCTAGGTCTTGGGCATATCCCTGTGGATGCAGATAAGACCCACAATCTGGGGAATGATACAGATATTAAGGCAAATACTCACATACCTGGAAGATAAGGAATATGGATGGAGTGCCCCCCTCCCCACACCTGACCATACTGACCACTGAATAATGGGTTGCTCCCCTCCACTGGCTTTTGTCTATGCTGCCCCTTCCCCTGGAATGGCCCCCATACTCTGTTCTTCTCACTTCTTCCTGTTGTTCGTTCACTGGTTTATTCATTCATTCATTCTACAAACCATAATTAAATACTTGGGGTGTCCTGGGGAACAGCCCCACCCTGCAGGGGCTTGCAGACTCTCTGACCTTTCGTGAAGTCTTTTGGGTGCTACCATAGAGGTGGGGCCTGGGTCGTGACAGTGGAGCAGGTGGGGAGGGGATCTGCAGGGCCGATGGCTCACTAAGCAAGGGTTGAGGGGTGAACAAGGCTTGGAAAGGGCGCACAGAGGGCAGAAGTGACTGAGTGGTGGAGGGCGTGGCTCTCCCAGGCAGGACTCAGCATGAACTACTCTCTCTTCTACGTGGGGACAAGGCCAGATCCAGGGGGACTTCAGGGTCCACACAGCCTGGATGGAGCACTACGGGGAGCCGACGCCACTTCCCTGCCTCTGGCTGGGCAGCAGTCACGCCCCACGGTGTCTGCTTCAGCTGCTGGGGGTTTAAATCACTTCACTGTTTCCTTGGCCCACGCTGCCCCTCTGCGACATGCGATTGAAAAGCCCGAGGTGGCTCATGCTCCAATCTCTCCCCCGCCAGCAGTTTGGGAGTCTTATGGAAGGTGAGGGCGGAGGTTTCTTAAAACAATATGAAGCAACCACTCGGTTGAATGATGAATAAACTGAGCCCAAAATTAGCGACAGAACTTACCCAGGGTTGTATCCCACAGCATGGTCCAGCCAGCTGTGTTGGAGGCCTGACCTTCCTGGATCACCACATATAAGCAATGATGGAAATGATTCCAGGCGAGTTAGAAAGAACACCTTGCCACCAACTATTTGGGGCATCCTGGTGGTGTCCTAACCCCTTAGTGCAGACCTGCCCGGCATAAGCCCTGGCAGCTTAGCTGAGGCCCTCTACAACGCCAGCCACCTCACAGGCTGGAGGCCCAGGCTCCTGAAGCCAGCCAATCTTAGGCGTCATCCCCTGGTGGTCAGTGGGCATCCTCGAGGCCCTGTCTCTTCTCTGCCTTTCCTTCCCCTGGGGGTTCTGCCTTTCCGCCCAGCGTGGCTATAGCCAAAGTGAACACAGGAGGGGAGCCTGGAGTTGCGCCATCCTAGTGAAGGGGAGAAGCTGCTGAGACTGAGCCTGGTGCAATGAAGGGCAGTGGGAGCTGGGACGGAGTCTGCAGGTGCCCATGGCGCAGGCCCGGGAGTGGGAGCGGCTGGTTCTCCTGGGAGAAGGTGAGGACTGGGCTGGCAAAGGCTTCCCAGGATGGCAGCCCTGGGGTCCCTGGGACCTGGATTAGCAAACCACGGAACCTGATTTCCAGTGAGGCCAGAGAAGACGGCATCAGTCTGCTTCATATGTGAATAGTGCCCAGATGCAGTGGAGACCCCAGGTCTCCTGACTCCCTTGCTCCCCTGGGCTCCCCCCTTGTCCCTGGGCTGCTGATGGAGCCTGGCTGGGCCTTCTGGGGATGTCCCAGAGTGCAGTGCCGTGGCCACTGCAGGTGAGCAGTCTGCTGGGAGCATGTGGGGCATTATCCTTCATGGACTCAGAGGTTAGGTGCTGATTCCACCTTGCCGCTGGCAATGAAGAGCACAGAAGACAGATGGAGCGGCTCCCACTGCCACTATGCTAATCCCCTACCCAGCGGACCAGGAAATGGCTGGCCATTTGAGCCGCCATCAAGACAGCGCTGCTGCCTCAAAGCTCACGTCTTTAACGCTGTCCCCTAGTTGGGGCTCCTTGGAGCAATTGCTCCAGTCAGTTTCCAGGGTTGCCAGCAGCATGAGGAATGGAACAAGTGACAGAAGTGTGCGGCTTCGTGGGGGCCTTCGCGGAGCCCTCTACCCACACTCATACTGCCCTGCCTGGGCACCTTTGGGCCAGTATCAGCACCTTCACCCCTGCTTAAGTCTGGTGGATGACAACAACAGAGTCCAGAGTGCAAAATGCCACTCTGGACTCTGCAGTCTCAGCCCCATGCTGGTCTCTGTGCATTGCTCATGGGACAAGAATGCTGCCTGGCCTTTGCAGAGTTTGATCTTCGGGTGCTGTGCTGTGCCACAGGCGGTGTCCAGGCTTCCTCCTTGGCAGCCACTTGGTCCTTCTTATGCCCAAGCCTTCAGCCACAGCACTTTGAACTTGAACTCAGTGCTCCTGGACCCCTTCCTTCTGACCACCAACCTCTATGACCACCATAGACATCTGTGTATCCTTTGCTACTGGGAAACACCCAAACTGGGAGGGCCATCTCTCCTGGACCAGCCAGCCTGGCCATCTGGACCTGGAGGTGGAAGCTCAGGGGGACTGATGCCTTGTGTGTGTGCGCGCGCACATGCGCATGCACGCACATGCACACTGCCTCCTGGGGATCCCAAGGTGTCACATGGGGTGCATGATGTCCTTGTCATCCTAGAAAATTGACCCTGACAAATCCCCACTTTAAACTGATCCGTTTAACACATCATGTCTGTTATCCTATATAGAATTGAAAACTTGGAACTTAATGGGTTAAAACAGCTGCCTGCCATCACTGATTTTCTAATAAATGGGAAAACAAAAGAGGTATGATGAGGAATTTGTCTTAAAACTTTTCAAAATAAAAAAAGTTATCTTATTTTCAAGTTAAGGCTATAATTACATCTGTAATCTGAACCAAGCCAAAAACGAATCAAGTGTGACTCTGGGCAGGGGTCTGGGTTTTTCTGCACCAAATGATGGCTCACTCTGTAGGCTGTTCTGTGTGGTTGATTTTCACAGCATGGCCTTAGAGAGTGTCATTTTGGTAAAATTCTCCAGACGTCTCATGCATTGTCCCAAGGGCATATCTTAATCTGTGGCACTCAAGTCACTCTTCTGAGTGCTGCTGGTCGTCCCCCCTTTGCCTGTTTTTTTAAACTTGAGAATGGCCAGATCCTCATTTGTCAAGGACTTTGCATGAAATTCGAATCATTCTCTAGCGTCATTTTCATGACTCCATGAAATCCTGCAAGGGTGGCACAAATTGCAGTTTCATTTTGCAATCGATTTATTCAGGCTTTGCAATATATTGATGGAACATGGGACAATTAGTGAGACAGACAATAAAGATGACAGGCGATGATATGAGCAAAGGCAGACCCTAGGGTTTCCCAGAAGGGGAGGTTTGAGTGGGTGCTGCTTTCATGGTTGTTAGTCCTTTAGCGGACACAGCAAGACACAGCATGGTAATGACTTTCACTGCCCTCAGCAAACTACCTGGAGGGCACAGGTAATGAGTCCTAGGATAATGGGAACCGTGACTGTGGCATTTCTTTTATGTATCTAGATCCTCTCCTCTGAGAAGTAGGGAGGGAAACCTGCTTCCTTCTGTGTTGTCTCTGCTGGTTTTTCCTGAACCAGGTCTGAGAGACTCATCCTCTCAGAGGATGTGTTCTAACTCAGTAGAGCTCTGCTGGAAAGCGCTCTGGACCTGTGACCTCTTTAAATTGGGTTAGTCTGGCAGTCTTCTCTCTGGGAAGGCAAAGGGTTCAATCAGAGATGACAGTCCCTGTGCCATCTCTCCAGGACTCAGGTCGTTGGTGGGCAGCACTTTGGGTAACCCATCTCATTAAACACCAATGGTCTTGAGGGCATCGGTATTAACATACTAGTATTAAGTATGTTCCTTGTGCCAGGTCTTGCTGTAAACACTTTAAAAGTATTATTTTATTTCATTTTTACTGCCCTGTTAGTGTTATTCAACATTTTAAAGTTGAAGAAGTAAAGACATAGGTGATTTTTCCCCCCTCAAGGTTACATAGTGAGTTGGGATTTGAACCCAGGTTTCCTGGACTCCAGACCTCAGATTTGTGATGAACACTGGATTGGACACTAACTTGGCTTGTTTCATCTTGGTCTGAGTAATGCCAAGGGTCAGAACTAAGACCCAACAGGAAATGAATATTCAGGATATTGCCCCATTCTCAATTGGATAAGTGTAGAAATGGAGACCCAGAAAGATCTTTGTCCCACTTGCCCAATAACTTGTATGTGGTCTCCCAAATCAACAGCAAAAGGCAATTAAAATTGAGTCTCCTAAATCCTTCACAAGTGGACTTCGATTTAATCATGAATTCATTTTTAATATTCCAAGCATAAGTCAGGAAGCTGTCTTCTACGAAAGGCCACCCCAGAAAAGCTGTTGTCACTCAATCTCAACAGACACAGAAGTATTTTCGCAAAGATGCCTCATTTCTTAAAACTAATAAAATAATTGGGCTGAACATGCTCAATGCAGACCTTCCCTACCAGTGAGCTCTTTCATAGCTACTGAAAAGTCACTTTTTGGGGGGCTCATTATCCCTCAAGATCTTGTGCTGCTCATTTGCATATGAAAGAGGAAGTTCATAAAAGCCTTTCTTATTTTCTAACACAGGTTCAAATCAGGGGCCATTATCATCCTATAGAAAGACCCAAATGGCATATGGATCATTCTGGAGAAGGGGTGAGCGCCTTTTAAGAGAATTGTTTTAGTTTTTGCAGGAAATTAATCAGAGGGATGGGCTTTGTGGAGCGGGGAGCAAATCTAATCTGTCCTTTGTTCGAATTTGCCTTGCTCCAATTCCTACCAATTGTAGACAACATGGTCTTTTGTTCGGGAGACACTTGTTACATGCGTAATTAGAGACTGCAGTAGCTGTGTTTAAAGAAAAACTGTTTTCCAATGTAATGTGTGATCTTGATAATAGTATTTTCATCAAAGGTAGCAATTACATTCATTAAGCTGGGACTGGCGTGGAGGCAAGGAAATTAAGTGGAAAGTGAATAAAAAGCTCCCCTCCCCCCTTTTATCTCTTTCTCTTTATAAGTTGAAATGCACCATGGTGAGCTGTAACTGGGAAATACATAGTGAATATAAAAAAATAAAGTCCTCCTTAACCTTTCTGAATAATGACCCTGCAGATATCCTAGGGACAGCAAGTATAGATGCACTTTTCAAATCAAAGGGCTTTATTCTGCCCTAATTTCCTATGCATGTTTTAAACGAGCTCAACATATGATTCAGGCTTTTAAAGGCTGCTGGGATCTTTAGGATTAATTCACTGTTCTTTTCACACATAAATTAATACTTCTGGGTTCTCAAAAAAAAAAAAAAAAAAAAAAAAAACCACAACAAGGCATAAATCAACCGGTTTAGGAGAGAGGAGACAGGCCAGTCGCCTACTTTTAATTACCCCTTTAACTACTGATTAGAATTCCTTATACTTTAATTTTGAGGAGGTTATAAATGCAGTGCACACATTTGAGAGAGAGGCTAGCATGGGAAAAGAGTCCTGCCCACGTTGCATCTCACTGTTGTGTTGTGAGAAATTCATTCTGCAGGCTCCAAACGTGCATGTGTGTGCGTGTACTCGTGTGTGTGTGTGTGTGTGTGCGCGCGTGTACTCGTGTGTGTGCATCTCCTCCAGGCCGAGATTCTGTGTTTTCACCCACTGGATTAAAAGTCCTGCTTTAAAAATGTCCTTGCAATGCCTCAAATGGCTTGATGATTCCAATTTTATTCAGCAGAGCACAATGAGAGTCTGGCATTCCTGGGCAAAGCAGATGGAAACACACCACCTCCTATCAGCACCCTTGCTCCCGCCGACGTTTGACCTGAAAAGCTTTCTGAGAAAATGAAAGCAGTCCACAAAAATCAATTGGGGACCCCTCTTCTGGTGATTGGGTGGGCACAGCTCTGCAGCAAGAATCATTATCTCTCGATTGATTGACCCAAATGTCATGCAGATCATCTTAGAGTGGAGGCCAAAGTGCTTGAACAACCTCCACATTTTCAGCCGGCTGCACAGCCAGACTCGGCAGTGGCCTTGATGGCTGACCTCAAAGCAAATGGGTCAGGGTATTTTACTCCCTAGGGGAGTTGATATAATTTTTAGACAAAGTGAGGTTTCAGAACTTTCTCAAATTTACTTTCTGACTGCTCCTTAGCAGTTGCTTTGACGTCATGAGACAAGAACATTGACTGAGGTGCCAGGAGACCCAGCTTGTGGTCCCAGCTGGCGTTTACTGAGAGGCTTGCTGTCCGCCTGGTCCTCTGCCTAGGGTTTACATGCACATACAACTTGCTCCTCAGAGTGACCCTTCAAGATGGGCATCAGCATTATCACCGTGCCCCTTTACAAGTCAGAAGACTGAGCCGACTTGGACAGGTCAAGTGGCCTGCTGCTGTGGTCTGAATGTCGGGCGGAGGGAGGAGAGGAAGTCTTTGGAAGGTGATTAGGGTATGGGGGCTATACCCTCACGAATGGGATTGGTGCCCTTAGAAAAGAGGTCTGAGGGAAGTTTTTTGCTCCTTCTGCTATGTGAGGACACAGTGAGAAGGCATCACCTAAGAAGCAGAGAGCCCTCACCAGACACGGATCTTGGACTTTTTTTTAAAATTCTGATTTATTATATATGACAGCAGAATGCATAACACCTCATATTACACATACAGAGCACAATTTTTCATGTCTCTGGTTGTACACAAAGTAGAGTCACACCATTCATGTCTTCATACATGTACTTAGGGTAATGATGTCCATCTCATTCCACTGTCTTTCCTACCTCAGCCCCCTCCCTTCCCCTCTTCCCTTTGCCCTATCTAGAGTTCCTCCATTCTTCCCATGGTCCTCCCCCACCCCACTATGAATCAGCCTCCTTATATCAGAGAAACCATTCAACATTTGGATTTTTTGGAATTGGCTAACTTCACTTAGCATTATATTCTCCAACTCCATCCATTTACCTACAAATGCCATGATTTTATTCTCTTTTAAAGCTGAGTGATATTCCATTGTGTGTGTGTGTGTGTGTGTGTATATATATATATATATATATATATATGTGTATATATATATATATATATATATATATATATATATATCACATTTTCTTTATCCATTAATCTACTGAAGGGCATTTAGGTTGGCTCCACAGTTTAGCTATTGTGAATTGTGCTGATATAAAGATTGATGTGGCTGTGTCCCAGTAATGCGCTGTTTTTAAATCCTTTGGGTATACATTGAGGAGTGGGATAGCTGGGTCAAATGGTGGTTCCATTCCCAGTTTTCCAAGGAATCTCCATATTGCTTTCTATATTGGCTGCACCAATTTGCAGTCCCACCAGTGATGTGATCCTGGACTTTTTTGGCCCCTAAAATGGTGAAAAATAAACCTCTGAGGTTTATAAACCACCCAGTCTGAGGCGTTTTGTTATAATGGCCTGAATAGACACCGACACCCCCCCAGGGGGGTACAAGTAAGAGGCGTCAGCAGATGTCTGAACTCCAGTTGTCTGATATCAAAGCCTTGGCTCTTAGTCATCTGCTCAGAAACCAGGGGGAAAGGGCTTTTGCTCCTCGGCTCTGACTCCCTCTATTTAAGATAAGGAAGTAACCGACAAGTCTCTGGGAGAACAGGCTGAACTTTCCAGGGAACTGAGACTTATGGTCATCTGATCCTTCAGCTGCTCTGGACTTGAGCTCTGCTTCTGCAAAAGGATAAAAGTCATGCCCTGCACCCTCTCATACCACCCATCAGTGTGGCGTCAACTCAGCCCCGCCCAACAACTGGACGGGATATCCACCTCCAAGCAGGGCTCCCTCCCCCCAGGGGTGCTATCTGGGTTCTGGGATTTTACCCAGGGCCGCCATATGAAGGGGTCCCTCCAGCCTGCATCATCCTCCATGCTCTTTACACCTGTGTGAGAAAAGGTCCATTCTTTTGACCCAGACCCTTCCTTTGGGCCGGCTTCTCTGCTGGGGCCCTACTTGAGGTACAGCTTGTTTTGCAAGGAGAGGGTTCTGCCCGGGGATGCAGCCTTCCGGGGGTCTACTCTTCCTCCCCTCCTCTTTGGAACAGGTTTCAGGGCACTTGTGTAGCCTACATATCAGACCTGAAGACCTCTCTCCCTTTCTGCAACTGGGGGCAATCACTCTTTAACTTGGGGGGAATTCTTTTTTTAAGCATTGTTCTGCACATTGGACTTGGGTTTCTCCTTTCTCTTCAAACTTTTTTCAAAACTCAATAGATTAAGCTTCTAGACAAAAATCAAGAAGAGTTGCCACCAATTTCAGCCAAAGGCAAGAAATAGTGCCTCCTGAATAGGGAGAAGAGAAAGGAGAGAGAAGAAAACAGCTCCTCCAATTCCTCTTCCCCTACTGCTTCACAGCCAGCAGGTCCTGGAGACCAGGGAAGCTACTTGGTCAGCAGCTCTGGGCACCACTTGCTCTTCTGAGGGAGAAGTTGTGCATCTTCAAGAGCAGCACAGAACTTTCTGGGATAATGGAAACACTCTGTCTGCACTGACCTACGGTGACCATGGCCACAGGTGGCTAATGAGCACTTGAAACGTGATTAGTGTAACCAAAGAACTGAATTTTAAAATCTATTTCATCTTGATTAATTTAAACAGACACATGTGGGTATCATATTGGACAGCCCTATTCTAGCGAAATCATGGAAGAGGAATGACATAATCTAACATTTAAAAGAATGTCTTAGAAATGCAAATTAAAAATCCTAGGCCATGTTCATTGGTTATACATGTTTGGAATGTTAACCAATATATTTGTCAGTTGTGATTTTTATTCACTGTTACACTTTTGTGCATGCTTTAACAAATTATTACTTTTTAAATCTAGACTGAGTATTCTAAAGACTGCTACTAAAGATCTGATTTAAAAAAAAAAAAAACTACACTGAGATTTCACCTCACTCCAGTCAGAACAGCAATTATCAAGAATACAAGTAACAATAAATGTTAGTGAGGATGTGGGGGGAAAGGCACACTCATACGTTGCTGGTGGGACTGAAAATTGGTGTAACCACTCTGGAAAGCAGTATGGAGATTCCTCAGAAAACTTGGAATGGAACCACCATTTGACTCATGTGACCATCCCACACCTTGGTATATACACAAAGAACTTAAAATCAGCATACTATGTATAGTGATGCAGCCACATCAGTGTTTACAACAGCTCAACTCATAATAGCTAAGCTATGGAACCAACCTAGGTGCTCTTTAACAGATAAATGGATAAAGAAAATGTGGCACATAACACAATGGAATATTACTCAGTCATAAAGAAGAATAAAATTATGGCATTTGCTGGTAAATGGATGGAACTGGAGACTTACCATGCTAAGTGAAGTAAGCCAATCTCAAATAACCAAAGGGCAAATGTTCCCTCAGATATGCAGATGGTAACTCACAATGGAAGGGGGGATTTACAGATTGGTTAGGGCAGAGTGAGGGGAAGACAGGAGGGATGGGAATAGGAAAGACAGGAGAATGGATTAGACATAATTCTTCTATGTTCATATATGAATACATGATTGGTGTAACTCTACATCATGTATAACCACAAAAATGGGAAGTTATACTCCATGTATAGATGATATGCCAAAATTTGTTCTACTAAAATGAACAAGTAAAAATTTTTAAAAAGCCAAAAATAAAAATAAAAGAATGTCTCAGGATGCTAGATGGAAAATGTATTGGATGACGGGAAGCATGGAAGATGGAAGCCAACTATGAGGCTACTGTGCTATTCCAAGCAGGAGACAATGCCCTAGGTTAGACTGTAGTGTTAGTAGAGGTGAAAGACCTGACAGACTGAAGAACTGCTTTCAAGGTTAAAACCAGTGAAGGAAGCCCACTGGTGATGGAGAGCTGGCTGCCATACTCCACGCTGAAATTTACATTTGCAGTTAATTGTGTTAGTCCATTTTCTGTTGCTATAACAAAATACTAGAGAGAAGGTAGTATATAAATGAAAAAGACATATTTTGGCCCGTGGTTTGTGGAGGTAGGGAAAACCAAGACAGGGCAGCTGCGTCTGGTGAGGGCCTTGTGCTGCTTCAATTCATGGTGGAAAGTGGAAGGTCAAGTGAATGAATTCAGGAAGAGAAAAAAATACAAGGGCAGCTTTGCTTTAGAACAATCTGCTCTCATGGTAATTTGTTCAGTTCTAGGAGATCAAGAACCCCCAGGAAAAAGGTATTTATCCATTCATGAGGGCTCCACCCCATGACCAAACACCTCCCATTACACTGCACCTCCCAACAGTGGTCACTGAGGTTAAGAATTAAGATTTCAACATGTGAACTTTTGGGAAGCACACTTAAACCACAGTATCAATCCACCACCCGCTGAACCATCCACTGATCCTCGGATGCCCCTTGATGGAGGGCGTCTTCTTTCAGTGGTGGACACCGTCTCAAGCCATGTGAAGCCACAGAGACAAGGACAACACTTCCTCTATCCAGCTACAAACCTACCAACAGGAGTTTCCACAAATACTCCTGTCTCTGCTGGTTGATGTTCCAAACGATGTCTGTGTCCCTGGAGCCAATCCCAGCGGGACCCCACTAGGGTGAAAACAGAAAGTAAAAGAAAGAGAAATGCGACCCACAAGATGCTTCCTGGCCAGCCACAGTCTGTTCTCAGCTATCCGGAGGCTGGGCTGGGAACAGGGTGGGAAAGGGAAGATTCTTCCTGTTTTACTCCAAATTAGGTGATCCCACCAGAGCTTCCCAGGGTTCTGACTTCTCCTCCCTCCTCCTGTGTCCTAAAGTTTTACTCAGCCAAGAAAAAAAAGAGTATTCTAATTTTTGAAGTCTTCAAAACCCATCTGAGTTTAATTTCCCCAACTCTTTTTTTTTTCTTGGTGGTGGTGGGGGGGCGGATTGAACCGAGGGCCTTATGCATGCAAGGCAAGCACTCTACCCATTGAGCTTTATTCCCAGCCCCTCTCCAACATTTGATATGTTAATTCTCCTCTTTTTTACTTCCTGAAGAGCTCTGTCCTCCTTCAGTCAACGAGTAGTCCACCCTTGTGGTGGTGCAGCTGCGGCGACCTTCCCCTCACTGACCACAGTGTCCTGCAGCCTCAGTTCCCACAGCCACTTGCTTCTCCAGTGCCTGGGCTGCTGGGTTCTTCCCTGAGAGGCTCTTCCTGCATCCTGCCCACCTCCAAGGTCAGCTTTGCTGGATGGTTCCAGACTTTAGCTTGCTTCCGAAGTTGCCCCTTGCTTGTTCTCAAGAATTTGGTTCTCTTTTCCTCTGTACTTGAAAGGCAGAGTACTTAAGAACCCCTGGTTCCGGGCCTCATCTCTTCTTTGTCAAGCTACAAAAATGTTGCAATTTCTTAGATTTACCTTCACCTCACCCAAAAGAGATCAGCTGCTTTAGGGTAAAGCTGGGTGGGAAAGAGACAGAGCCTCACCCCCTCTCTGGTCTGGAACCTAACTCCCCAGTGGAGGCTAAGAAGCAGGAGCAGGGCTCTCTGCTGCAGACACCCTGCGCCCCATTCCTACCCCAGAACTGGCCAGGGGTGTGTAACTCTGCTTTCCTTACGTCAGAAATCAAATCAGGAAATAACAACCCCACATGAAGATGTGGAAACAAAAGCATTCTTTAAAAAAGACTACTTTTTGTTGAGGATGCAAATCAAGTCAAGATGGCACCTGGCACTTTGCCAGGAGGAGTGGTTTGTGAAGCAACGCCAGCGAGCCATTAAGATGATGAGGATTCCTTAATGACTGACTGCTGTATCTAGATGTTAATTGAGTTAAGCTGTGTGTAATTAGTTAAGTATGTACACCTCTGCTGTCCCGCAGAGAAGCGGCTCCTGCTACTTTGAGTTCTCACTCAGTTCCCGCTGAGTTCACTCGCAATAAAGCAGTTCCCGTTTCAACCTTCAAGTTGCTTGTCACCTCCCGGTTATTTGCCCAGCCGGACTTCGGCAATTTTTTGAGTCAGTTTCTAAAATTTATAGCAAAACTGAGAAGAAACTAAAGAAATATCCCATGTATTTCTGCAATCATATCTGCACAGCCTTCCTGTTAACCCCTCCCCCTCCCAGAGTGGCACATTCGTTACAGTTGGTGAATCTGTACCGACACATCACCCAAGGCGCACAGTTGACGTTAGGCTCACACTTGGTACTGTACATCCTTTGGCTCTGGACAAGTGTCCGATATGTCTTCATCATTACAGCACCAAACAGAATAGTTTCACTGGCCTAAACGTCATCCCTGCTCTACATGTTCGTACCTCCCTACCTTCCTCTGGCAATCATTGAACTTTTTATGGTCTCTATTTTTTTGTCTTTTCCAGAATGTCATATAGCTGGATACTAACAGCATGTGGGACTTTGCCCAATCTGTGGCAAAAGTCAATGTCACCGAGTAAAATGTATTTAATTTGCTCCACATTTTCATGGCTTTATAGCTCATTAAAAATTTCTACATCATGCTTTTTTTTTTTTTTTTTTTTAGTGCTGAGTAATATTCTGCTGTCCTGAGGAATCCTCCTACTGACACCTTGGTTGCTTCTTCCAGGTTTTGCTAATTAAAAATAAAGCTGCTACAGACATCTCTGTTAGGGGCTTGTGTGATCAAACTCGGAGTGCCCAGCTCCTTTGGGTAAATACCATGACGTCTAATTACTAGATCAAGTGGTAAGTGTGTTTCAATTAATAAGAAAATCAGCCAAACTGTCATCCCACCAGCAGTAAACCAGAGTTCCTGTTGCTTCACATTCTGAGGGAGTTTTGGTGTGGTCGGTGCTTTGGACTTCTGCCCCTGTGGTGTTTCCTGATATCTTGTTTTAATTTGCATTTCCTGGTTACGTGTTGCAGAGCATATTTTCATATGCTTATTTGCCATCTGTATATCTTCTTTGTTGAGATGCCCATTAT
Organism: Marmota monax; assembly: GCF_021218885.2. Taxonomy (NCBI): domain Eukaryota; kingdom Metazoa; phylum Chordata; class Mammalia; order Rodentia; family Sciuridae; genus Marmota; species Marmota monax. Next base: position 1,033,638 of record NW_026692843.1, on the reverse strand, counting down.
GGTTTTGGCCCATTTTTAAAAGGAACTGTTTTCTTATTGTTGAATCTTAGGAGGTCTTTGTATATTTGGATAATAGTCCTTAATCATAGGTGTCTCTTGCAAATACTCCCTCAGAGTCTGTGACCTGCCTGTTTGGTCTCTTCAGAGTGTCTTTTGCAGAACAGAGATTTTAATTTTAACAAAGTTCAGCATATCAATTCTTTGATGGGTCATGTGTTAGTCAGTTTTCTGTCACTATTACAAATACTTGAGATGATTAACTTATAAAATTATTTTGGCTTGTAATTTCAGAGATTTCAGTCCATGAAATCTGTTGCTTTGGGGCCTGTGGCAAGGCTGCAGCACATGATGGTGGAAAGCCTGTGGCAAGAGGGGAAGAGGAAGGGACTGGGTCCTGCCTCCCACTCCCTTGAGGGCATAACTCCAAGGACCTGAAGACCCCACTTGGCCTGGATTCTTAGTTTCCATCACCTCCCAAATGCACCACTCAAGTATCCCTTTGAGGGATATTTAAGGCCAAAGTATAGTTGGTCATGTCTTATGTAGTGTATCTAAAAAATCATCAGCAGACTCCAGGTCTTCTAGATTTTCTCCTCAGAGTTTGTTTTGTTTTTGTTTTTGTCCTAGGGATTGAACCCAGGGAGCCTAACCACTGAGCCACATCCACAGTCCTTTTATAAATTTATTATTTTGAGACAGGGTCTCACTAGATTGCTTATAGCCTCACTAAGTTGCCAAGGCTGGCTTTGAACATGTGATCCTCTTGCCTCAGCCTCCCTAGCCCAAGCCACTGGAATTATAGGCATGTACCACCACTCCTGGCTCCTAGAAGTTTTATAGTTTTGTGTTTTACATTTAGGCTATGATCATTTTTAATTTTTGTGAAGGGTAAAAAGTCAGTGTCTAGATTCTTTTTCTTTTTCTTCTGGGTATGAATGTTCAGCTGTTTTAGTACCACTGGTTGGAAAGAGTATCCTTTCTCTGTTGTATGGCCTTTGCTCCTTTGCTCTAGATAGGTGACTATATTTACTTGTGTCTATTTCTGGGCTCTCTCTTCTGCTCTATCAATCTATTTGTCCTTCCACCAAGACTGAACCAACTTGATTACTGCAGCTCTATAGTTAAGCCTTCAGGTTGTAGTTTCAATTCCTCAAGTTTGTTGTTCTACTTCAGTGTTGTGTTTCTAGATATTTTGCTTCTCCACATAACTTTAGAATCAATTTGTCAATATCCACAAATAGCTTGCTGGAGATTTTTATATGGATTGCATTGAATCTATAAGTTAATTTGGGAAGAACTAACATCTTGACAGTATTGAGTCTTCCTATCCATGAACATAGACTATCTCTCCACTTATTTAGTTCTTCTTTGATTTTATTAGAATTTTGTAGTTTTCTTCATATAGATCTGGTACACATTTTGTTAAGATTTATGCTGAAGTATTTCATTTTGGGGAATGCTAGTGTTAATGGTATTGGTTTCTAATTCAAACCCCACTTGTCATTGCAAGTATACAAGAAAGTGAACAACTTATATATTAGCCTTGTATCCTGCAACCTTGCTATAATCACTTAGTAGCTTCAGGAAGTTTTTGTCTTGTTGATGCTTTTGAATAATCTGCATAGACTATCATGTCATCTGCAAATAAGATAAATAAAAAAGAGTTTTATTTCTTCCTTTTCAATCAGTATACCTGTTATTTCTTTCTCTTGTCTTATTACATTAATTAGGACTTCCAGTCTGACATTGAACAGAAGTTTTTGTTGTTGTTGTTGTTATTGTTGTTTTGTACTGGGGATTGAATGGTGACTGTACCATTGAATTACATCAATAGCCCTTTTTATTTTTTGAGACAGCATCTTGCTAAGTTGCACAAGTTGCCTCTAATTTTTTACACTTTGAATAAAATCACATTTAAAAATAATCCTGTGGACCATAGTACATGGCAAGATCATATTAGAAATAAAACATACTAAGTGGAGCTCAGAACACAAAGCTAGAAAGAATGTACCCATGAATGAGCCTGCAACTATAGGCTAGCCCTAGGCCCAGGAGCACCAGGGAGGCCTATTCACCCTTCAGAATGCACTGCAGAGAAGGTGGAGATGTCTAGTGACCTCTGTTACATGGGGTCTGCTGAAATGACCATGAAATCATAGAAGGGAATGGTGCAGGAATTAGGGACCAAAAAATGATAGAAGTCAGCAGCATAAGACATGTCCAAAGAGCAAAAAGAGATGAGTGCTAAGAGAAATGACCTAAGAGCCTCAAACCAACCACCAAACAATGCGCCAACAACAAGAGTCCTCCCCTTTCCTGCTGGGCATGAGCTAAGAGGCACGAGGACGGTCTTTCAAGAGCTGTTGCTTTAGATGCCAGGGGGGTATTCTGCCTTCACACACAGAGCACAATGACTTCCTCCAAGGGGCCAGGGTGATGCTGCAGTGTTTCCTTTGGACGGGGTTCTACAGCCTCTGTATTGCTAGTCAAAGATGAGAAAGTAAACTAGTTTAGAAATGCTTACTCTTCTGGAGACTACTCTTGACTGAAAAATCAGCAACCATGAGGCAAAAACTAATAAAAACTTAGGGTCAACTGGGGCAAGAAGTGCATTAACTGAAATGCAGCATGAATGTCCACATCAAATAAGAAGTTGTCTTTTGAGAATATCATAGTAGTTTGGCAGAATCAAAATATTTTTATATAATGTAAAAAATAAACATACAAAACCAAACCTATGTCTTTCTATATCTGGCAACTGTTTTACATTGAGAAGTTTCACCCTGAGTAATTTCCAAGATGTTTTGCCCACTGGATACGTGAAGGTTTGCTTCAGTCTCAAAATGCTCGTCTTTACAAATAAGTTTAAAATGAGCTCAGCAGCAATCAATAAGCATATCCTTAGCCTTTGTCTACTTGGAAAAATCAATCAGGTTGGCAAGATGGAGCGTTAATGTGTGAAGGAACTGTACATACATTATACACTGATGGGTTTCTGTTACATGACAGAGCACAGAATAAATCAAGACTGGAAGGGGCTGTCCACTCAACCGGAAGTACTCCCTTCAGAATCCCTAACCCTCCAAGGGGGCAAAACCTTACAGCCTGGAGTTACTTTATTGTTAGTTTGCATCTCCAAAAGGAAAAAAAAAAATTAATCTCTTTGAGAAGTGGTTAGATTTAAAAACACCAAACTCACAGTGAGTTATTTTATCAGCAGCTTCTAAATCTTGATAATAAAGGTGAAAATTCATGAAAGCGAGCCCCAATGAGCCTCTTGGGAACTGTGAACACCTTGCCCTAAATAGCCCTGGTTCTGTAGAAGCAGGAAAGCAGATAGTGTGGGACTTCCCAGGAGCACCTTGGGAGGGTGTGTGGGGAGTGGGTAAGGACACTCAACTCAGGAAGACACAGAGGACCTGCTGGGCTGCTCCTTCCCCCTTCTTCCTCTCTAAGCAGGCAGGGCTTTAGGGAACTCCAGGGTTCACTGAGTTGGTCTTACTGGTTTGGGTGCTGGGGAAGCAGCTGGACAGGAATGTGGACTTAGGGCTAGAGTCATTTTTGAATATCCTGCTCAAGCTTTCATGTGTGATGAGAATCTCTTGGGGGATTCTTAAACAGGCTGATTCCTAGGACCCTTCAGACCCAGTCCTAGGACTCCTAGATCTAGAAGTGAGACCTTTTTTACAGCAACCTGGTCATTTGGGAGCAGAAAGCCCAGGAGGTGGCCATTCCACACTACCTGAGATCTCCACCTACCTCTACACCATTAGTAACTCTGTGAGATCCCAGATCTCCTACCCTAATCTTTCTGCACTTCAGAAAAAAATTTCCAAAGCCTGCTGCATATCCTGCCAGGACAGGCCTGAGAAGAACGCTAGGCCAATGACTTGAAAACTTAGAGGGCTATGCTTCAGTCTGCTCTTCTAGGACCCTCAAAGCTCTTCTAAAGCACAGTGAATTTTGAGACTCGTAGCCCCAGGCCAGTGCTGATGGCCATGCCTGTGCCTGCCTGCAAGCCCATCTGGGAGGCACTGGGAAGCACAGTAGGACACACATTGCTCTGCCCACAGGACAAGCAGTTGAACCTGGATAGAGATGTTTATATATAGACATGGCATCCTCCCATCGGGGATTATATTTCTGACCTTTTCCCTCCTTCTGTGCCAGTCATGTTCCTGGGAGGCTGAAGGGGCTGTCTTCTTGGCTGTGGCTATTTGAGAGAAGCAGAAAGATCAGTTAAAAATGAGGAACAAAAGTGAAAAATTTCAGTGACCCTATTATAACTGTTAATTTATTCCCCATTACAGTTATGTAAGAATATATTTCCATTATAAAAATTCAAATAGTATAGATGACACCAATAGTATAAATGATATTCCTAGTCCTAGCACAGGCCCCCAAATCAAGTGCAGCTCTCAGTGTGGCAACATTATTTTCCAAAGAATTTGTACATACATGCTCATACATACAGAAATAAAAATAGTTTGTACTGTTCTGTACAAATACTGGGTGGTTCATCATTTTCTTAAAAGTGTGACTTGATGATTTTATCTCCATACATGGATCTTATTCTATTAAACTGCTGAAAAGAATGTACAGTGTGTATTTCCATGTTTTATTCATTTATTCTTATTAGTCATTTCTAACTTTTCACTACAGGGCTAAGCATCCCTAATCTCAAAGTCTGAAATGCTCCAAAACCCAAAACTTTTTGAGCACCAACATGAGGAAAATTTCACACGTGACCTCATGTGACAGGTTGCAGTCAAAATGTAAACACATTAAAAATATTTTGTTAAATTACCTTAAGGATACGTGCACTGGAGATTTTATACACACACACACACACACACACACACACATACATACATATATATAATGGATAAATTCTGTGTTTATATTTGGGCCCTCCTCCATGATATCTCATTATGTATACATAAATAAAATTTGAAAAAAATTAATAAAGCAACCCTGAAGTCCAAAACTCTTCTGGTCCCAAGCACTGGGACAAGGGATACCCAACCTGCATCAAACTTGCACTGATGTCCCTGACAAATCTTTCTATACATCCTCCCAGCATCCCTGAATGAGACAGCAGAGCTTGTCATGCCCTGGATGACAATTTATACTTCACATTTTTAATTAATACAGGTTATTTAAAGTCATGATTGGCTTTTAATATCCTTTTTATTTATTTATTTGCTTATCATTGTGTATAATGATGCTGCCCTTAAATTGTGTCTTTTTTGGAATTCATGGAAATTTCCTGAGTTAAAATTCTAATGTCAAAAAAAAAAAAAAAAATTCTAATGTCCATTCATTTGCATTAGAAAAGAAACAAAAGCATTCCCCATATAGCAATCTTTTTAATTATGCTATCCAAATCCTCTACATCTGTTCTTACCTCTTCCTATTTGACTTGTAGGTTTCTAAGTCAGTACCTATGATTATGGCTTTGTCAATTTTTTTCATTGTATTTCTATTTGTTTTGCTCTATAGAGTTCCCAGTTATGTTGTTGGGGATTAGGGACATAAAGTTCATGACTATTGGACCTTCTTGGTGATTCTTTCTTTTTATGAGATATCCTTTAAAATTATTTTTGCTTTAATTCAGTTTTGCTACGTATTAACATTGCTACTCCTGCTTTTGTTTTTGCAGGTTTCTAAAGTCTTTCCATCCCTTTATTTCAACCTTACTGTGCTGTTTTGTTTTAGGTGACTCTAACTTTACGTAGCTAGGATTTAAATTCTTTTGCTCATCTGAACATTTTTTAATAGGTAGGCTGAACCAATTGGCACCTATAAATACCACTATGTGTGGCTATTATTCCTACCATATCTTGTTTTTTCCCTAACCATGTCTGTTTTTCTTTTTTCCTTTTGTACTGGGGCTTGAACCAGGGCTGCTTTACCACTGAGCCACAAGCCCCTACTCTTTTTTTAAGACAGGGTCTCACTAAGTTGTTGAGGCTGGTCTCAAACTCCTGAGTTGCTGGGATTATAGGCATGTGCCCCACATTTTTTTCTTTTTTTGGGGCAGTGGGGTGCCGCAGTCTGGCTGGGCACAAATGCCGCAGTCTGGCTGGGCACACAATCACGAGCCACCACACAGCTTGTAGATTCAAACAGCAACTCTTTATTCCCGAACTCACACCAGCCGTCTACAATCACGTTCTGGGGAAATCCACGTTCTCTTCCCAAATCCACGTTCTCTGCCCAAATTCACCTCCACTCGGCTTCTATCCCAAAATATACTGTCTGAATCCCGTGAGAACTCAAGGGGAACTCAGGCAGCAGGATACGCCCTATTCCCAGCAGGAATAATCTTAAACCTTAAACCTGGAACCTAAACTGGGAACGCCCTAAACAAGATTATCTTAAAACCGGGAACACCCTAATCTGCCTTGGTCCTTGAGCAAGGTTAAGTACATTCAATGTCACTGCAACATGGGGTACGCTGGCAAGGAAATTGTCATACTTACTTGGCTAATGGCTCCCAGCATCTCCCCCCTTCTGATTAATTAAACAACAAGCAATGCGGCTTAAGGACCGTGCCTGGTAGGTTGTCCAATTCAACATATGGTTCTTACCCGTCATCGGAAAACTGACCTTTAGGCGTCAGCCTCCTGTCTTAGGCTGATACCACTGCAATTGAATCATACCCGTCACTGACTACCGGTCCAGCATACAGCCATACTTGTGGATAGGTCTATGCACCAGTGGGGGGGTGAGGTTCTTTGCCTCACCTCTGTTGGCCCCCAAATTTGGCCTTGGTGCCAGTGGGGGAGTGAGGTTAATGTGGCTTATGGACCGTGCCTGGTAGGTTGTCCAATTCAACATATGGTTCTTACCCGTCATCGGAAAACTGACCTTTAGGCGTCAGCCTCCTGTCTTAGGTTGATACCACTGCAATTGGATCATACCCGTCACTGACTACCGGTCCAGCATAAGCCATTGGCCCCCAAATTTTAGACCATCACTAGCAGAAGGGAGGAGGATACAGAAATGCCACGACACCAAGCCAATTGATGGCTCCTTGGGAAAAATTGCATCACTGGTGACACCATCAGCAAAGATATGCCAGTATTACCACAATTCGCTGCACCAAACGATAGTTACATAGTCCAGGCAAGTTCTGCAAGCAGTTCAAAGCGGAGGAATCTATCAATATGTCCATTTCCTCCCAAAATCCGTTTCCTCCCAAAGTAAGTTAACTCCTTGATTGAGCATTACTTGTTGAGTTCTTCACCGGCACTGGGATGGAGATAGGAATTCTGGCAATGATGCTAAAGAGACATTATCCTGAAAAGAATTATTAAATATAATGAAAAGGAAAGGTGAAAGTAAACAAACAGATCTGTTAACCTACTTTAGAAACAATCCTTAACAGCTTTTTACCTAATTTAAATTAGTAAACAAACAGATCTGTTAACCACCTTTAAAAACAATCCTTAACAGCTGTTTACCTAATTTAAATTAAACCATTTAAATCACGTGAATAAAAAAAATAATAATAATTCGGATCCATTTTTTCATGAGCGCTCCTCACATTAACCTCACTCCCCCACTGGCACCAAGGCCAAATTTGGGGGCCAACAGAGGTGAGGCAAAGAACCTCACCCCCCCACTGGTGCATAGACCTATCCACAAGTATGGCTGTATGCTGGACCGGTAGTCAGTGACGGGTATGATTCAATTGCAGTGGTATCAACCTAAGACAGGAGGCTGACGCCTAAAGGTCAGTTTTCCGATGACGGGTAAGAACCATATGTTGAATTGGACAACCTACCAGGCACGGTCCTTAAGCCGCATTGCTTGTTGTTTAATTAATCAGAAGGGGGGAGATGCTGGGAGCCATTAGCCAAGTAAGTATGACAATTTCCTTGCCAGCGTACCCCATGTTGCAGTGACATTGAATGTACTTAACCTTGCTCAAGGACCAAGGCAGATTAGGGTGTTCCCGGTTTTAAGATAATCTTGTTTAGGGCGTTCCCAGTTTAGGTTCCAGGTTTAAGGTTTAAGATTATTCCTGCTGGGAATAGGGCGTATCCTGCTGCCTGAGTTCCCCTTGAGTTCTCACGGGATTCAGACAGTATATTTTGGGATAGAAGCCGAGTGGAGGTGAATTTGGGCAGAGAACGTGGATTTGGGAAGAGAACGTGGATTTCCCCAGAACGTGATTGTAGACGGCTGGTGTGAGTTCGGGAATAAAGAGTTGCTGTTTGAATCTACAAGCTGTGTGGTGGCTCGTGATTGTGTGCCCAGCCAGACTGCGGCATTTGTGCCCAGCCAGACTGCGGCATTTACAACTTTTTACTTTACCACACAGAGATTATCTCATCTAGAAACATTTCTTTTTCCTTTAACCTTTTATATTAAAATATATTTCCACATCTTGAATCTTTTTCTATCTCTTTTTTAACCGTTAACCCTTTTTATAAATTCACATTTTGAAACAACTCATAAAATTTTTGATTTAGACAGATTACTCCACTTTAATAAGATGAAAGACTTTCATGTTTTTTATACTACAATACTATAATTGAAACCCAACTGAAAATTTTTTTACTTTGTATATAAATTACACATGATAGAATCTTAACACTTAGTAACCTTGTTTTAGCAAAGACACAGACACAAAGCAATATTAAACCTTTTTCCATTTACCAATTTATGAAAACACACATAATGTTTAAATATATTACCTTATGGAACTTAATAAGTAAAGAGTACTTGATTTCATATTTAGTGGTTGATATTTTAACACTTTAGCTTTGTAAATTAATCAGATGTCTGTAAAAACCAAGATCTTAGACAAATGTAGTAAACAGAACTAGCCATCTCTTTCTTGTTGAGGAAAAATTCTTCTACAGGATACCATGATGGTCCCATTGATATACTTAATAATTTGTCTTTAAAAAGCCATGGGCTACATTTTTGTATTGTATCAACATATGCCCTAATTGTTCTTGGTCTCACTGGGGTGCCTCCTTCCTCTAACAATTTCTCTTCCTCGGAGGCGAACAACTTCAAACCTTGAGTCAACCATTTTCCCCAGTTTGCCTGAGAAAGTTCTAGGAACAGGCAACTTGAAATAAAAACAAAATAAATCAAAACAATAACACATTGTTTTTTGAAATGTTCACCCATTCTATCTCTCTTCCTCAAGGGTGAGAAATTTCACTTACCTCTAAGCTTCAGAAGTTCCCCGTACGGGCCACCAAATGCCGCAGTCTGGCTGGGCACACAATCACGAGCCACCACACAGCTTGTAGATTCAAACAGCAACTCTTTATTCCCGAACTCACACCAGCCGTCTACAATCACGTTCTGGGGAAATCCACGTTCTCTTCCCAAATCCACGTTCTCTGCCCAAATTCACCTCCACTCGGCTTCTATCCCAAAATATACTGTCTGAATCCCGTGAGAACTCAAGGGGAACTCAGGCAGCAGGATACGCCCTATTCCCAGCAGGAATAATCTTAAACCTTAAACCTAAACTGGGAACGCCCTAAACAAGATTATCTTAAAACCGGGAACACCCTAATCTGCCTTGGTCCTTGAGCAAGGTTAAGTACATTCAATGTCACTGCAACATGGGGTACGCTGGCAAGGAAATTGTCATACTTACTTGGCTAATGGCTCCCAGCAGTGGGGTACTGGGGAATTGAACTCAGGGTCACATTACGCTACCAAGCTACCAAGATGAGCCACATCCCCAGCCCTATTTGCATTTCATTTAGAGACAGGGTCTTGCTGAGCTGCTTAGCGCCTTGCTGGCTAAGAACTCATCCTGCCTCAGCCTCCAAAACTGCTGGGATTACAGATGTGCACCACCACACCCGATTTTTTTTTTTGCTGTTGTTAATATTATGTTTTTTCTTTATATTGGGAGCTATCTGTAACAAATACCTGCAATTTAAATAACCCGTAGCCACCACTCAGATTTTTATCATATTCTCTTGTCATTCTTTACACAGCAGGGTAGCTTTTAGTTATTATTTTCTTAAAAATTTTTTTCATATGAAGAGTCGTCTGTGGCTGGGTTCAGTAGTTCATGCCTATAATGCCATTGGCTCAGAAGACTGAGGCAGGAGGACCACAAGTTCAAAGCCAGCCTCAGTAACTTAGTGAGGCTCTAAGTGACTTAGCAAGACCCTATCTCAAAATTAAACAAAATAATAATAAAAAATAAAAAGGTTTGAGGAGTTAGCTCTTTAGCTCAATGTTAGAGTGGCCCTGGGTACAATCTCTGGTACCAAAAAGAAAAAAAAGTCACCTGTGGCATATAGCATGTTGCCGTTGAAACTCTGGAGGAGATGGCATCTTGGCACTCTGTAGTTCATTTATTTTTCAATACTTTTCTAGCCATGTACCAATGAGCATCTTATTGAAATTCTCTATGCCCCAGTCTCCTTGCCTATAAAATGGGATATAAGAGCATCCAACTCATAGGCTGTATGAGTTAATATGTACCAAAAATGAAGTATGACAGTTGGCACAGGCACATGGGAAGCTTAAGAGGTGTTAGCACTTGTCATTCTAACAGATCTGAGGGGGTACTTCTGAATTGGGTTGACCTTGGTAGTTTTCTACTCCATCTTTTTATGAGGATACACCAATGAAAACATTAAAAAGACAGTAAGGTGGGCACACATTTAAATAAGGAGCTGTTCTAATTCATTTACAATGGCAGGTCAGAGCCCATAGTACTTCCGATATAGTAATTACTCAAACATGTTGCTGAATGACAAAAGGAAAATCTGGATTTCTAAAATAATGTAGGAAACAGTGGGTCAGATAAACTGAAATCTTCTATGGCTTTAGACTGTAGTGTACCACTGAGTAAAAAGTACAATAACATAAAGTTTCCAAAAGTAAATCATAAGCCACAGGCTTAAATATCAGTCAGATAATATATGAACCATGAGGATATGCTCAAAAAGAGGTGACTTCTCTACTCAAGAGCTAATTATTTTGCCAGGGGGCGGGTAGAGGACACTGGTAAATTTTTCTTTAGTGTCGTGAATTTAAACTTGGTTTACAGGAGAGGCGAGCTATTGACTTGGTAAACAAAAGTGTTGCATCTATCTTGCAGGAAAATTACATTATTTTCTTCATCTAAATGTGTAAACGATTTTGTCTTATTAAAGTAGCAAAAATCTCCAGTTAATTTAGTGCATTATGTTTTCATTCATCATAAAATATTGATTTTGTAATAGTGAATACATTCTGATAAAAACCATTAAAACAAAACTTTCACTTTATGAAAGATCAGCATAAATAAAGCAGCGAGAATACAACTAGTGAGTGCATTTACTAAACTACAGTATAACAACGAAGTCAAACGATCACATACAATAATCTTCATATTTGATCCCAGCTACAATCTAGGAGAGCATGTTAAATGCCAGTGCCTTTAGCAAGTGATTAATATATGTAAGTGAGACACGGATGAATCCTAATACTTGAAATGTTCATTCTTCACCAGTTAAATCTAAAATAAACCAACACACAATAGCAGGGAAGAAATCCAAGATCTGTTGAACAGGGACAGTGTTAATAGTGTATTTCGATTCTTGTCTTTGTGCCTGCATAATCTTGGGAGAGCAAAGGCTATGATCCTTTACTTTAAAAATGAGGAAATGTCTGGGCGGTTCTCTAAGGTCTTTCTAGGTCTAACCTTCCATGATTCTAAAATTCTTGATACCGATTCATTTTCATGGATGAATTCTCTAACAATACTAATATGGCAGCTGAGTTAAGACCAGCTCCCCCCACCCCCAAATATGGTCAAATAGTTCTCTACTTTCTAATCCCCATCCTCAAACTAATAGCCCAATCCTCAAATTAACAGCCCAATCCTCAAAGTAACAAACAATAACAACAGGCTTCAGGAGGCTGGATCTCCACCAGACACAAACTCAAGATAGAAAATTTTAAAGATCCCAAAGTCATGGTTATCAGAAGAAAAGGTATAATGAAAGAACAACAGGGAAAACCCACAGTATCTTCTCTGGTTAAACAACACAATGATTCACTAACAGAAGATGATAAGATCATATAATAACAAGAATATAGAACATGATTAATTTTGACTATTCTCTGTGACATGCACAAAGTATACACCACAAATTAGAACTTCATCATTCCTAAATATACACTCATGGTCCAGATATATACGGCAGCCTCTGATAACTGCAAATTTAAACATGAGGTTAATTGTACTTTCACAAGTTTCCGACTGTACAGGAAGAGGGTGGGATTCTGTTTACTAATATCAGCTCTTCCTCCATCATCTGTAACATCCACCTCTCTTCCACATCATCAGAGATGAAAAATATCCAAGCCACCCAGGGCATTTCACCCACTTCCAGGGTAGTTCACTGACCCCCTACTCTTATCAAATGACTGTCTTTTTGTTTTGAAAGACTGGATGGGGTTTCCATCATCTTCCTATCTGAATGTAAAGCAGACTCTCTCTTTGGACCAAGGTCTAAATTTGTCCTTATTTCTTCCTAATATTTTAATGTAATTCCTACCTGAATTGTGTTTACACAACTTTGAATACTTAACTATGATTTGCATTGCAGAAATTAACACAACTCAATAAACATGAATGTGTAAAGCAAAATTACTTTGAAAATGTCAGGTTTTCTTAGTATTTATCCTTTCATTAAAGTACAAAAATGCCCCATATAATAATAATAATGATTACTTTCAGTGAAATTGCATGAGGCTTGGAACAATTCTCATGTTTGACCCATGTCTCTTTTTTAGGGAATACAAAACTCTCATCTGTTGTCCTCCTGTGAGAATTTAGGATCCACCCTGGAGGGTTTTTTCCTGCTGAGACTCCCTATATGGAAGGAATGGCATTGCCTGCTATGTATTTTGTTGGGATCCATCTTTCTGTCATTTGTATTGTAGAAAAATATTTACTTTTGTCTTCGCATATATAAAATTGCTTTAAGTTGATTATGATTTTTCAAACTCTACAGCTTCCTTCTATCCCTCATTCCTTATAAAATTCTGATATGCTTCTTAATGGAGGCAACATCTCTCTTTCTTGAGAATCACTGAACCAAAACCCAATTTTTGAATTAGTTACTATTTAGGATGAAGCCCAATAACAAAGTTTGAGAAAAGAGCATTCAATCAAAACAGAGAGAGAGGACTGGGGATATAGCTCAGTTGGTAGAGTGCTTGCCTCGAATCGACAAGGCCCTGGGTTCAATCCCCAGTACCACATACACACATAAAACAAAACAAAAACAAAACACATACACAGAGAAATTATATTATTGAAAATAGTGCAAAACAGAATGAATATTACAATTTTAGACATTTTCAGTTAAAACAACTTCATTTGAACTTCATAGTTGAAAATTAATGCAAAGACAGATTTTTTAAAACGATCGTCTGAAACCATTATGAAATGCAGTTTTTATATAGGTTAATTAAAGTGGCAAATTATATTGCTTTATTATAAGACCTATAAAGTTACACCCTTAATTTCCACCCATTCACTGATTTTTTTTTTTAGAAGTTTTAGATTTTTTCCAAATAAATTTCTATCATTTTTGGCCTCATTTGGCTACTTACAATAAAATCTATAAAGTATCGAATAAAAATCGTTGACTGTAACAAATGTTTCTCTGATGTAGTAATATAAAGATTTAGAAGAAATATAAAATAACTACTTTTTTAATACTTTGATGCCTTCATTTTTCCAAATGTTGACAGAGCAAAGCTTTTGTATACTCTGAAATTACAGTGATAATTTATATAAATATTAACATAAGTTTTAAGTCAATTTTGGAGAAAATATGGATGCATTTCTTCCCAAATTAAAAAATGATCTCCTGTGCCCATAAAGGGAAAAGGCCAAGGCCACAGACCTGGACTGGGGACCTCAATAAAACACAACAATGCCATGGAGCCTAATACCCCCAACAATGCACAGGAGTTTAGAATGTTAGACCAATGGCATTCAGGAGGGGCCCAGACCCAGGGCCATCAGTATTCCTGGTCGATGTACTTTGCAATGGTGTTCAGCTGGATATTGGAAGTTCCTTCATAGATTGTACCTTAAATGAGAGGAAGCAAAAGGAACAATTAGGAAGGGACCCACAGCTAAGAGTCGAAGACAAAACTATAAACACTACCTCTGTAGTTGCTCAAATCCATTGCTAGTCACATTATTTAATGTCCCCAGAATATGGAAGTACTGGACAAAGTCATTTTGACCAAGAAAAGATGACAATTTTCCTTGGCTTATAAAATGTCCAGAATCAGCATGGAGCAATTGAAGATTCTGGTTCCTAAACCATCAATGCATAAGCTCTGACTGTCTCTGAGGAACATGTGGCGTCTGAGCTGGTGTGTTTATTTTCCTTTCAGGTGGTAGAGCACTGGACCACTCCAGCCTGATAGGGCACTTAGCTTCTGAAATTAGAACCCTACTTCAAAAAACAGCATTAAATCACACTAGTCACAAATATTAAGACTTTTAGTAAAAGAAAAATTAAGATAGTAGATCTTGATGCAGTTTTACTCAAAGGCCTGTTGAGGCACTTAAAAAAGACAAATTGATGTTTTTAAAATCCAAATTCAATTTTCAGATAGAAGAGGTGGGCAAAAAAAAAAAATCCAGCTACAAGAAGAGCGCCAATAAACTGAAGAGATTAAAACTACTTATGCCAAGGTACCAGTAAAATAAAATCAACAAATATAATAGCTCAAATGCCAAAATAACAACAAAATAAAATGTAAAAAAAAATCTACTTACCAATCTTTGCGTCTCGGAAGTATTTTTCCACAGGGTAATCTTTTGTGTAGCCTACTCCTCCCATCCATTCAATACATTTACTAGTTGTTAGCCCTGCAATCTACCAAAAAACAAGCAGCAAGTTACATAATGACACCACACAATTTATGATTATAAACACTCGTTAATGATATTTTAGTAACATGGATTTATTATTACTGGCAACTGGAAGGACTGAAGTTGTTTTATAAACTAGCATTTTTTTGTACCATTCTCTCTAATATAAGTATCCTATTAATTTGCAAAATTCCTTTTTCCTTAAGAAAATCAGAATATTGGTGTTCTGTTTGTCTTCTGCAGTACTGGAATGCTAGGCAATCACTCCACCTGACCTACGCCCCCAACCCAGAAAACCAAAGAATTGCTCACACGCATATGCTTTCCACTAGGTATGATTTATTAGCAGACATTTGTCAAGGGTGTCCTTTATACTGCATACTCTGCCAGCCTGTGGGTATACAATGGTTGGCAGTGAGCAGTCACTGCCCCTTTGGTCCTGGTGGTCACGTAGAGAAAGACATTAAACCAAAAGCACAGAAACTGATAAACTGCATAGGGCAAAAGAGGAGCTTGCTGGGAAAGTGATGTGATTTACATGGTGGGATACTGGAGGAGACAGCCTGAGACCTAAATAGGAGTTACAGGGCATGTTTTAATCTGAGAAACAACACGTGCAAAGGTGCCACGGGGAGAAGGGGCTCATCATCCTCAGGGACCTGAGAGAGAGAGCTGATGGGCTGGGTTCAGGGAAAGCTGTGATAAAAAGAGAATGGAGGGGTAGGCCGGCCTTAGAGGAGGGTGAGCAGCTTGACTATTGGTACTGGTCCCTCCAGGATGCCCACAGCCTAATCCTCAGGAACAGAATAAGCTACCTTACATGGCAATGTCTTTGCCACTGTGATTATATTAAAGACCTTGGGATGGAGATTTTATTCTGGATCATCTGGGTGGATCTAATGTCATCACAAGGTTTTTTAATAAGGGACAGAGAAAGGCAAAGTAGTCAATCACTGAAGGCAACAGGAAGTGTGGGAGAGCTTCAACTCTGCTACAGCACTGGCTGTACAGACAGTACAGGAGGAAGAAGTTGAGGAATGCAAGCAGCCTACCTAAGCTGGAATCACATTCTCTTGGGAGTCTCCAGGAAGGCAGGCTTGCCAACATCTTGATTTGATCCCAGTTAGACCCATCTCAGACTTCTGACCACCAGAAGTGGGATACAATAAAGTTACACTGTTTTAGGCCACTTCATTTTTGGTTATTTGCAGTAGTGGTGATAGAAAACTAACACAAAAATATTTGTATGAGAAGGCAATGAAGTAAAGGTTTAAAGTGGAGAGTGACATGACCTCATGGATACTTTGGAGTCAGCAACAGGAACCATGATAGCAGTTAGGTGACTGCAGTAGTTTGGTGAAGAAATGACATGTCTTGCTTGGATGGAGACGTTTCAGGGAGAGAAAAGTACATAAATTCAAGAAATCTTTTGCAGGCAGATCTACAAGAACGGATGACAGATTTAACATGGGGAAGAAGGAGAATGTTAAGATGACACTGAGGTTTCTGACTGGTGCACTGGGTAGATGGGCAGGTTAAGCACAGGCTGGACGCATTAGTTGGAACACAAGGGAGGTTAAGGTAGGAGGATAAATTTAGGGATTGGATGCCGCAGTCTGGCTGGGCACAAATGCCGCAGTCTGGCTGGGCACACAATCACGAGCCACCACACAGCTTGTAGATTCAAACAGCAACTCTTTATTCCCGAACTCACACCAGCCGTCTACAATCACGTTCTGGGGAAATCCACGTTCTCTGCCCAAATCCACGTTCTCTGCCCAAATCCACGTTCTCTTCCCAAATCCACCTTCTCTCCCAAATTCACTTCCACTGGGCTTCTATCTCCAAAATATACTGTCTGAATCCCGTGAGAACTCAAGGGGAACTCAGGCAGCAGGATACGCCCTATTCCCAGCAGGAATAATCTTAAACCTTAAACCTGGAACCTAAACTGGGAACGCCCTAAACAAGATTATCTTAAAACCCGGAACACCCTAATCTGCCTTGGTCCTTGAGCAAGGTCACTTACATTCAATGTCACTGCAACATATCAGCAACATGGGGTACGCTGGCAAGGAAATTGTCATACCTACTTGGCTAATGGCTCCCAGCAATTGGAGAGCTTAAATGAGTATTTAAAATAAATCAGACATATTGTCAAGACTGGGAAATAGCTGTTCAATGATGTGGCTAATTTCTCCAGTCAAACTATAACTCCTTAAATGTTAAGTATGAGCAGAAAACATTAAACACAGACAATTTTTTTCTTTGCGCTTTTAATCTCATTTGCTAACACCTCATCTTCCATGCCCCAACCTGAAACCATGGGCCTGACACCACTGCTCACAGGAGGCTCCTCTGTGGACTTGTTAGGGTGGGCTACCTGAACTGACTACTCATGAAAACACAAGACCCCCACAGAATTAAAATGTTCTCCTAGGGTAGCTTTGCTTTTTTGCTTTTCAACTGTCAGAAGTGAAAAGTCCATGTTACCTACTTGAAAAAAAAACCTGAGTTCAGTCAACATTCTTAAGTGGAAAGGTAAAAATAAAAAATTCCATTTTTTTTTTTTTACCTCTGCTGCATAATATTTGGCCATAGATGCTTCTTTGATGAATGGTCTTCCAGTTTCTACAAGCCTAGCAGCGTTGTATATCAGTAATCGTGTAGCTTCCAGCTGGGTGGCCACATGAGCCACTTGGTGTTGGAGCCCCTGTAACATTCAAGGCCCAAGATGGAGAGTTAGGATCTCTTGAGACAGCTTTGGTCCTTTCAGAAGATATAACCCTGACAGATTCAAAATATATCCCAAAGGAAATTCATACTCATTTCTAAAATACTTTAAAATCTCCAATCTAAAAATGAACTAAGACATTACAAGATTGCTCTTTTCTCAGAAAAATTCAAAGCTCATGCAATTCTTTATAATTGTCAAGATTTAATATCTCAAAGTCAGATTTAAAAATCTGAGTGTTATTAACAATTATTTTCAATTCTCTTTTATGATGAAAATTGAGCTTAAATTAAACTCTAATAGCAAAACTTTATATTCTTTATTTGATAGAATTAAGAAAATTCTGGGGCTGGAGTTGTGGCTCAGCGGTAGAGTGCATGCCTAGCACATGTGAGGCCCTGGGTTCGATCCTCAGCACCACATAAAAATAAATAAAATAAATGTGTATATAAAAAAAGAAAATTCTGATTTTGCACATGGTCTCAAGGCATCACATGATATTAAATGCAAAGTAATGAAGGAATATTTGAAGCACCCCCTTTGAGTGACTTTATTAATGTGACTTTACTAAAAAACCCAATAACAGATACCACTTTCTTTAAGGTTATAGAAAACAGAACAAGAACTTAAAAAAAACCACACTAAAAAAACTCATACCACTCTGATATTTTTGAGGGTAAAAAAGTGAGTGATTTAATGAGTGAGAAATGAATGATAATATTTAGAGTTATAAGCAATTTCCTGGAAATCTAGGCACAAGATGTTTATTATAGACTGAAATGATTCTCATGCTTAACTTATCTATTCACCCAGACATTTATTGAGCGGCTAGTATATGCCAGGCACTATGCTGAGCAATGCAGACATCACACTGAACATTATAGTCAAGAGTTCCCTGTCCTTCTGATTTATGGCATCCTGCAGGGAGAACAGACAAATAAATATAATAATCTGTGCTGAATGTTAAGACAGACTCTTGATTGGGCAAGTACTCATATAATCCCAGGAATGGCCTTTCCTAAACAAAAGGGAGGAATAAACTGCAGAAAAATGGCACTGTTTGCAAATACCCTGTAGATTCTTCTGTCTGTGGTACGAGATACATCAAATTTTGATGTGTATAAAAAAGACTAAGTTACATACATATAGGTTATGAAACATGGTAACAAACCAAACACCCTCAAATCTATGTGTAACACAAATATCTTCTCCATTATGATCTTTTTACTTCCTGGCATCTTCTTTTAAAAAATTAATTAATTTATTTGTTCTAATTAGTTATACATGACAGCAGAATGCATTTCAATCATAGTACATAAATGGAGCACAATTTTTCATTTCTCTGGTTGTATACAAAGTAGAGTCACACCATATGTGCAGTCATACATGTACCCAGGGTAATTATATCCATTTCATTCCACCATCTTTCCTACCCCCATGCCCCCTCCCTTCCCCTTGCCCTATCCAAAGTTCTTCCATTCCTCCCATGCCTCGCCTCCTGCCCCATTATGGATCAGCATCCACTTATCAGAGAAAACATTCAGCCTTTGGTTTCTTGGGATTGGCTTATTTCACTTAGCGTGATATTCTCCAACGCCATCCATTTATACCTGCAAATGCCATGATTTTATTCTCTTTTAATGCTGAGTAAAATACTTCCTGGCATCTTGTGAGGGAAAGAAATTTGGTAGTCAAATTCACCAATTTTATCCTTTATGATTAGTTCTTATGTGTTTTATTCTGTTTTCCCCTGTGATTTTTAAAGTTTTGCTTCTTACATTATCCCTTTAATACATCTGAAATCTATTTTCTGCATATGGTGTGAGGTAAGGATAGTTTCATTATTTACAATTTCATCTTTAATATATATCAATTTGCATACCTGCATGGATCTATTTCTGGCCTTTCTATTTTGTTCTATCAGTCAATTTGTCTATTTCTATGCCAATATCAATGTTATGAAAAGTTTTTCTAGCTTCTTATGTGAAACTCAGAGATTCAGACTGTTTTCATAAAATACATTCAGTTCATTTAAATCTACAGTCACCATCCATGTTGTCTATTCTAGTAAGTACACACAAGGCAGAAAAGGGATAGTGGTTGTGTTTCCTTCCCTAAAGAGCACACTGTTGCTGCATATTAGTTCCCTAAATACACTGTGAGCACAGGGCCTGGCATGAAGAGCATGTTCGACAAACTGAAAGAAGTAAGGAGGAGGTCTGGTCTTTACCCTCCCGAGTAAGAAATAAATGAACATATGCAAAGCAAACCCAAATCATTCTAATGAGACGAAATACATAAAACCCTACTAACTTTAATCAAAGCTTATATAGTTAATGGTGGTTTTTAGGATCAAATTTCTAAGTTTCAAAAAAATTACTCACCCCAGGTATTTCTAAAACTGTCTTTGTGATTACACTTGTTAGTACATCTGACCCCCAGGTGTACATGTGTATATATTTATATATGTATATACACATATATAAATGTGTATATTATACGTATATGCATACATGTAAACACTGTTTCCTGGGTGTTTCCTGCAGAGAAGATCAACAGCCTCCTCAAACCCTTCTCGCCTTCTGTCCTTGCTGTGAGCTATGTGGAAGATGGCTCTGAGATAGGACTTGAGTACAATGAAATGCAAGACCAAAAACTAAGACAAAAACCTGTAATTTTGGTACCATACTAGTAACATGACCTTGAAAACTTGCCCTCCAAGTGCCTCAGTTTCCTGAGTATAGCATGGGGATGACAGCATGGGCTGTGCAGGCTCTGGTCAGGTGTGCCATGCTCAGTCTCTGGGTCTTGGATTAACTGCATGTCCATGGCTTTATATCTCCACACATGCAGTTTGAGTATGCTCATGTGATGTCTAGTGATTATAAACCTGAAGACAATGTAGCATGACAGAGCTGATAGTATAGTAAGAAATTATACTTGGAACTCAGACTATTAAAATAAAAAGGGAGGTTTTTGCAACTATGTAAAGTAATTATTCTGGAATTTTAGGTAATACACTTCAGGGTGCCTGCAATGCCTGGTAAGCTGCTTCTACAGGCTGTCCTGACGCTGGTAAGACCTCAATATGGACAAGAATACCCTTGCCATCAAGGAATCCCTGAATGCCCTATCAGTGGACCAGTCCAGTATTTCCCAAAATGTCTGGTTCAGAGTATCTCAATTGCATTAGCAAACTGTATCTCCAGTAAGATGCATGTGTCAAGGTGCCCTCTGAGATTACCACATGGGTCTGGTCTGACTAGGGCACTTAAGACGAGTTTTACCATCTACTGAGAACTATTACACCATGAAGTGTGTTAAACACTTCACACATATCTAATTTAAAATAGGATGTCTCATATCATATTATCTTTATATTATAAATGAGGCATTTGAGGCTTAGAGTGATCAAAGCCTAAAGCTATGACAGATTGAACACCCGGATTTGAAAATGTGAAATCCATAAATGTCCCAAAATCTGAAAATTTTTGAATGGCAACATGATGCCACAAATGAAAAAATCTACAACATGAAGCTTTGTTTTGTGTACAACATCATTAAGTACGTCATATAAAATTACCTTCAGGCTATGTATATAAGATGTATTTGAGGTACAAATGAATTTTGTGTTTAGACAGGGGGACCATCCCCAAGATGTCTTATTATGTCTATGTAAATATTTCAAAATCTGAAAACACCTGATATCTGCAACACTTCTGCTCCCAAGCATTTCAGATAAAATGATACACAATGTGCAAGTAGCAGAACTAGGATTTGAACCCATGAAGTCTGACTTCAGACTTCATGTCCTGTACTTACGAAGCAGTGAGGAGAAATCTCTGAAAAATTCACCAAGACATCCCATGTCACAGCACAGCTGGAACACAAGGATGACAGTTCCACCCTTGACAAAGATCAAAGCATGTACAAGTGCATGCTCAGAGGCCTATTCCTGCCCTCCTCCCTCCATTAAAATCCCCTCCAGTGATTCCCTCCATGGATTTTCAACAAAGCTCCTTATCAACTGGAAGAGAGGAGAGTCTGGGATAGTAGAACAGTCTAATTATGTACCTGAAAATCAAATATTCTTTGGCCAAATTGTATCCTTTCTTTAATATATGGAATGGTGTAGTCAAAGCATCCTTGGGCCAGTCCCAGCATCTGTTTAAAAAAAAAAGAAGGAAAAGAAAACCAGAATTTCTCACTTTTCCACAAGTTTATGGTTGTAGTTACCCAAGTCATAAATTACTTTTCTAGCAGATTGAACAGATGGAGTAGGAGGAGAACTTGATCTACCGAAGTGCTGAGGTATGTATTAACTACACATCTTCATCTATTGCATTTATAGAACTGAACTTCCAGTAACTGGGAGAAAATCTGGACTGGTGTCATATAAATATGAGTGTATTTAATTCTAGGACAGAGTAAATCTTCTGGCATGGCTGTATTCATGCAACTAAGCTACTGTTTAGGAATCTTTTTCTTTAAGCTCTGATCCTCTAGGCACAAAGTGAGCCACAGAAATTCTGCCCAGAACTGGCCTTCAAGACAGTAATAAATGTCCTCTCCAGTCCTTCCAGAAGTCAAATATGGAAGATCACTTCTTAACCTTCTACCTTCCTATCCATTTTGCCTATAATTAATGAAAGTTCCAATGGAAGGGACATCAGAACATAACAGAACAGGATTTCCCAAACTTAGATGCACATTAGGATCATTTGGGGAACTTGATTAAAACAAATCCATGCCTGGGTATAACATCTGAGTATAAGAACTGAATCCAAATCTTGGAAGTGGAGGAGGTGGTTAAGTGTGTTCTAAACATCAGCATTTTAAAACTCTGGGTGATTTAATGCACAGATAAGGTTGAGAACAACTGATAGCATCTGGTAAAATCATTAATTTACAAGTTAGAAGAATAAGGGATGGTATTTAACAATTTTAGCTGAATTATGTCACTGCTAATCAATTCTATATCTATTGAATTATTTGAGCTTATAAATGGTTTCTAAATTTCAACATTAGGTAGCTATTAAATCACTAATTATGTCAAACTATGGAGGTTTTTAAAAAGGAAAAAAAATCAATAGTTAAAGCTTTAGGGGGAATGCCCACAAACATCAATATTTCATTAGTGTTCATTCATATTTTCATTTAGCCTTTACTTTGAACTCTCTGCAGAACAGAAGATAATGTTAAATATTAAAGAAACAGCTAGGCATGCTGGTTCATTTCTGTAATCCCAGTGACTTGGAAGGCTGAGGCAGGAGGATTACAAATTTAACACCTTGGCAAAGTAGCGAGACCCTGTATCAAATAAATTAAAAGGGCTGGGGATGTATCTCAATGGTAGAGTGCCTCTGGCTTTGATCCCCAGTACTTGAAAACAAAAAACAAAACAAAAACAAAAAAAGAACATAAGAAAATTAAAGGGACAAAACCCCCACAAACCCCAATTTAAAGTGAGGCAGTAGGCTCAATGCTTCTGGCTATAAGAAAAGATGATGCCAGTCATAACTAGAGTTTAAAGCATGGAAACAATAGCCTATACTGACACAAAAACTGAAGTCATTAGTTATTAATCAAAATAAGCTATTTCATCTCAGTAAAATGTTTCCATGAAAAATACTGAAGAACCAAATTTTCTCCAACTGCAGTGTTTTGAGGATGGATGACCTCAGTTCACTCTTTTACCTATGCCTCTTCCTCTAAAAGCCATCCACAGAGACATAATTACTATCTGACCTTAACTTTTCATTAGGTTATAAGATAACTTGGAGTAATTAGACTAAAGACCATGCTGTGTATTTTACTGCCAGAATATCTCTATTATTTAAATGCCTGGGAAAAATCAGGTCTGGTACTGTAGTTTTTAATGCCACATCTGATGAAATTAAATCACAGAAAAACTTTAAAAAGGATAGATATGCCAGTGCTCTTTAGTAACATATTACCTAGCTTTGTGGGAAACTTAGGTTAATTACTGATCTAAAGAACACTCTGTTGGGCTGGGGATGTAGTTCAGTAGTAGGGGTAGCAGGCATGCTTAGCATGTTCAAGGCCCTGGACTTAATTACCAGCACCAAAATGAACAGTTTGTTAAGAAAGTAACAGCAGCAGGAAAATATCTGGAGTAATACTCTAACATTTAACTATTCCAATTGCTAATGTATATCAATGTACATCAAAATCTAAAAGCTCTAAATTGAATTTCAGATATTCATATATAATAAACTAAAGCCTTTATTCATTTCGTTAATCTAGAAAATAATGTAATTTAATATAAAATGAATATATACAATACGGTAAATCTGGTAAAAATTTGAGTAATTCTCAAATTACACTGTGTATTTATTTATGGCTGTTTTATTTCATGTGCCACAAAAAATTGCTCCATTTTCACACTTGTAAAACACTAAGCAGTGAGTCTTTCATTGTTTGAGTCAGAGATCACAGAGAACATGTATTTATTCTTAATTTAAAAGATGTCTTCCAGAATGAATTTCATGCTTTGAGATGCTGATTTTATAAAAATTACATATTTAACTTATAATACATTTTAGAAGTTATTGAGTCAGGTATTAGATAATATTTCAGTGTTCTCAAAATAGAAAACATGTTATCACTAAGCCATTGTTTGGTTCTCTGGGTACTTACATAATTGACTAAAGTGGAATCTGAAATAACAAGCCATTCTTTCATCTCATGTAAAGGAAGGGTGCCATCTTGTGTTCAAAAGCTTCCACATTCTCATTGGTCTTACTGTATTTCTTTATTTTTACATTTTAATTGGCTCATATTGTGGAAGAGTTACAATTTGACTTACCTGTGCAGCAATTCCTATTCTGCCTTCATTAAGACTTCCTATAGCATACTTATAGCCGTGGCCAATTTGTCCCAAGATATTGGCTTCTGGAACCTGAAAATACAAATGTGCACCTTTTTCTCAATTTAATTTGACATAATTTGATTTGATTACACACATATTTAAAGGCTCATATACTTCCAATTTGTGTGATAGTACCTGATCACAGTACTTATTAAAATCTAATGAGATTATCTGCTGATTTCTCCAAGTCTCTACAACTACTTCCCCAAGTCGGTTATTCACTATTGCATTGTGCAGAGCCTAGCAGTCTGCTCCATAAATGAATGAATGACTCTAGAAAAAGGGAATGTTGAACAATTCATCAATTGCATAAATAACAATTTTCCTCCAATTCTTATCTGTATATTAATAGTGTAAGATAACATCACTAGGAACTATAAAAAACATGAAGTACTTGTAAAATAATAAGGTTTTCTTCTGTTGAGATGATTCATCCTTTTTTAAAAGTCAACTGAGGCATGTGTGTAGTGTGTTTATACATACCTGTGTGCATGCAAAAGAGAGAAAAAAGGAGGAATGAGAAAACAGACTAAAATGTACTTGAAAATAAGATTAAAGATTCAGATTGGGAACAATAAAAAATACTTAGCTTTATAATATGGGCAATTAGGAGAGGGAGCAGGGCAGAATGGGAAAGAAAAAGGAGAATCAGAAGGTCAGGGGAGGGAAGTAGCCAAACCCAAATGACAACTATAAAGTTATCTCCTACCCCCACCCCAGACACACAGGTGCATGAAGATCAAGCTCCACTATGAGTGATGGGAAACCCATGACAACCTGTCATGCCTGTGTAAAAGCTCTGGAGCCTCAGCCTCAGCACTCCAGCTATCTTGTTTTGTGGGGTGCTACCTCCTTACTCTTCATTCTCACTGAGCAACATCCCCATCTTGTGGCCTATGGTGCACTGACACCAGACTTCCTTCACAAGTACACCAAGCTTTATAAAGTAGTAGTCATTCAGAAGTATGCAAGTTATAAAACATAACAGGTTAATTCTCAGCATTTTATTCTGAGCCAGTTACTGGGCAGAAAGGTTTCCATTCTGGTCTAAACTACTATGAAAAGTACTCTGGTGACAACTTAACCTAAGAGCACTTTTAGGATTCCACAAAACACTCTCCTGTGCGTACCGTTTGCCACTTAGTATTTTGATAGCTCTCTTGCACACCCACACTCCCTATGGTACCACCCGAAGCTCCTTTCACAGTACTTTACTGATTATTCTAAATACCCACCTTGACATTTTCAAATGTTACTGGGCAGGTGGAAGAAGCTCTGATACCCAGTTTATTTTCTGCTTTCCCTATATGAAGGCCTTCTGTATCACGATCTACTAGGAAGCAGGTGATTCCTCTATATCCCTAGAAAGAAGATTTAAAATTCTATTTCCACTTGGATTTATAAAATCTCTTGTTTATAAAGGGTTCCAAGGAAAAAGAAAACTAAAAATGGACTTTAGAATACTTAGGAAAGAACTCTGAATGTGTGCATTATGAAATAAGTGGAAGATGTGAGATACAACACCAGGAACCTTGCCATTTCTTTTGCTTCTTCAGAAACCATAATGGATATTAAAATTATTTTTGTCATAAGGTATGATTATGAGAATCCCATGTTTTAAATTTAATTTTATTAAATACCTTAAAGTTTTTCAATTCAATTAAATGTTATATTAGTGGAAATATTAAAAATATACTTTTTTTTGTGGTACTGGGGATTGAACCCAGGGACACTCTATATACCCAGTCTTTTAAAATTCTTTAAAATTTTGAGACAGGGTATCACTAAGTTGCCCAGCTGGTCTTGAACTTGTGATCCCCCAACCTAAGCCTCCCAAGTAGCTGAGATTACATGTCATTGTGTCCAGCTCTAAAACATTCTTAAAAATAAATGTACTACATAGGTACTTAAATTCTTCACTATTAAAATTTGAAATTATATAAAATTAAAGATTGGCTTCTTCTATAGCATATTAGGAGATAAATAACAAATGGTCTCATGTAATTAATAATTATGTCAAAATATTTTAAGAGATTAATAAATAAGGTGAAAAGATGCCAGTTCAATCTCACATTTTCAGTACCAAGGAAAATATAAATTTAAGACTAAGTCCTACAAAGGAAATGGAAGGAGGAAAGAAAAAGAGAAAAGATGAGGAGGAAAAGAGAAGAAATTTTGTTTTCAAACTTACACGGGTAGGGTCCACATTTGCGAAAACCAGGAAGAGTCCTGCATGTGCAGCATTGCTAATCCACATCTTTGACCCATTGATGAGATAGTAATTTCCCCTTTTATCAGCTCTGGTCTTCAAAGCAAAGGGGTCACTACCTGCTCCAGTCTCTGAAAGGCAGAAGCTTCCTACCTACACACATGAGGAAAAAAAAGTCCAAATAACAATTGCATTTATGTTCTGCATGACAAATGCTTATAGCAAAATGGACATTTGTAAATAAAACCCATAGCTACTTTTTAAAAAGTCTATATTTATCAAAACAGTACTCTCACAGTATTATTTCCCTCAAACTACCACACTATTTGCCTAAGACAAATTTGCAGACTTGAGAATACATGCTTAAGTTTATCTAAATTAATTCTAATAATTAGAGGAGAAAGCCAACTCAACACAAATGAAACTATCAACAAAAGAATTGGAAAACAAAATTGTGACAAAAAAGAAATAATTTTACTGTATAAATTTCCAAGTGGCAAATGAGAAGCAGAGTCCCCCCCCCCCCCCCCAGTAAGTTACTGAGCACGGCTTGATTAATTTATGGTGCTGCATTGTGTCCTAGATAATAAAAGTTAACACTGCAGCTACTTTTCTCCTGAAAATATTGCAAACTTAGAAAAGACCAAACCATTTCAACAACTCATTTTCAACTCACTTTTTCTGTAACCAGTTTAGGAAGATGGGTAGTCTTTTGTTCTTCTGTTCCATGTTTTTTAATCAGCTTGTTAATTATTGTGTTCTGGATGTCACATACGAGAGCAACAGATGCATCAACTTTGGCTAATTCCTCTATGACTAGGATACTGGAAAAAAATGAGAATCCTGTTCCTCCATACTTTGCATCAACTTCAATACCCATCAACTAAAGGAAAAACAAGAAAACAGATTAAGCAGTCTATTTTTATGCCTGAAAATTTCTTGCAAGAAAAGTTAAAAATACACTGTAAACATAGATGTTTTTAGTTCATAAAAAATTAATTAATCTTTGGTACTGGGGAATAAAACCAGGGCATTCTACTGAGAAACATCCCAGTCCTTTTTATTTGCTTTTTATTATTTTTATGTTGAGGCAGGGTTTCACTATGTTTCTGAGGCTGGCCTTAAACCTGCCATCCTCCTGTCTCAGCCTCCCAAGTCACTGGGATTATAGGTGTGGGCTACTGTGGCTAATTTGATATCAGTAAATGAAAAAAAAAAAAACCTGTAACAGAAATAATTTATTTTGGAAAGGAATAAAATTGTATTCTAGACCTATTATTTTCTTTTGGGCCTCCAAAAATGAAAATAAGAGGTAAAATGCTTTTAAGAGTGTTTAGTCAGTTTTGCATTGCTGTGGCCAAAAGACCTGAGAAGAAAATCTCAAGAGGAAACATTTATTTTGGCTCATGGTTTTAGAGATTCAGTCCCTAGTAGGCAGACACCATAGCTCTGGGCCCAAGATGAAGAAGAACATTGTGACAGAGGGCATGACAGAGGAAAGCAGTTCAGGACATTGTGGTCAGAAAGCAGAGAGAGCTCTATGCACTAGGGACAAAATATAAACCCCAAATATAAATTCTTAGGGACTCATTCCTCCAGCCATGTCCTACCTGCCTTCAGTTATCACTTTGTAAATTCATATCAGTGGAATAATGCATTGATTAGATTAAAGCTCTCATAATCTAATCATTTCACCCCTGAAATTCCTTGCATTCTTGCATTCGGGGGACACCTTATATCTACACCATAACATTCCAACCCTGGACCCCCCAAACTCAAGCCCATCTCAAAATGCAAAATACATTTAGTCTATTTCTAAGTGTCTCCATAGTCTTAAGTTACAGCATTACCCAAAGTCAACGTCTGAGACTCAAGGCAAACTTAGCTATGAGCCAAGATCAAAAGCAAGTAACATATATCCAATGTATAATGAATGGCCCAGAATAAACATTTCCATTCCAAAAGGGAGAAACAAGAGTATAGGAAGAAGGAAGACTGAAATCCAGCTGGCCATACAAGTTTTGTAGCTCCACATCCAGCATCTGGGGCACATGGCTTTGTGAGTTTTCTCCAAATTTTGTGCAGCTTCACCCCATGGCCTTGTTGGTTGCAGCTCACATGACCTTTCTCTTGGCTTATGTCCGCTCGATTCCTGCAGCTTTCCTCCGCAGATGTTCCACATTAATAGCATCTCTCAATCTGTGGGTCTCCACCGCAGCTTAGGCTTCCTTCTCACATCTTCATGCATCATCCTCTTGGTGCACCTCACAGGAACTCCAACTCTGCTACACTCTGCCTGGCCTCCGAGGCCTTCCTTTGAAATACTGGTGGGGGCCTCCATAACCTGAACTCTAATTCTGCAGTCCTGCAGAATTGGCACTATGTGGTTGACACCAAGGTCTGCCACCACCTTGAGTAGTAGCCAAGCGTTCCTGGGACCATGGCTGTAGCAGCCTCTGAGTCCGGATGGCTGAGAAGAGTAAATTAACTTCCTAGGTCCCCATGTGCAAGCAATGTTCCCCCAGGGACTCAATGGAATTTTAACTTTTACACCCTTGAGCCTGATATGGTTGTGGTCTTGCCAATTCCTGAGAAGCTCTCAAGCCATCTTTTCCATTGTCTCTGTGCAAAGTATTTAGCTTCTCTTTATACTGCTGTAATGTCTTTAATAATCATATCTCAGCCCTAGCTTTACTGGTACTTTCCTAGCCAAACTGCAAGTTTTTCCAAATCTTTCTGCTTTGCTTTCTGCTCCTGATTAAACTTGATTAAAAGCATCCAGAAATATCTATGCCACCCCTTGAATGCTGTGCTATCCTGAAATTTTGTCTGCCAGATTAATAAGTCCATCATCTTTAAATTCAGCCTCACAGAAAGTCTCAGGATGCAGGCAAACATAGAAAACTTGTTAGCCAGAATGCTAACATGAACAGCCTCTAGCCCAATTTCCAATAAAGTCCTCCCTCTCCTCTGAAACCTCATGAGCCCAGTCTTTACTGTCTGCAGTCCTACTGGCATTCTGTTCTGCTGAGTTCCCACCAGCCATCCATTAAACTACACTCACAACATTCTAAAGCTTTTCCAGTTTGTATTTCTAAACTTTTCAAAATTCCTCCCCTCATAAACCAGCTCCAAAGGCTTCTGAGCCACATGGTCAGCCTAGTCATAGTAATGACCCCACTTCTCAGAATCAAATTCTGTTTAAGTTTTCTCTGTGTCACTGTGACTCAAAGACCTGAACAGAACAACATAAAGGAGAAAAAATTTATTTTGGCTCACAGTTTTAGAGGTCCAGTCCATGGTCAGCCAATTCCATAGCTCTGGGCCCAAGGTGAAGAAAGATATCATGATAGAAGGGCATGACAGAGAAAAGCAGTTCAGGACATGGCAGTCAGAAAGCAGAGAAAGAGAGCTCTGTTCACTAGGGACAAAATATAAACCCTAAAGGCATACCACCAGTGACCTACTTTCTCCAGTCACACCCTATCTGCCTACAGTTACCGCCGAGTTAATCCATATCAGTGGATTAATCTACTGATTTGGTTAAAGTTCTCATAAAAATAACCATTTCACCTCTGAACATTCTTGCATTGTCTCAAAGATGAGCTTTTGGGGAACACCTCAGATCTAAATAACTGAAGGGAATAAGAAAATATCTTACGAAATATAAACATAACCTGATGTCCTTTCTTGCTAATAACTATAGGAGTTGTTTTGGTCTTTCAACACTATCCCCTTTATACCACTTTGAATATAATAAGTAAATACAAGAAAACGACTAGCCCTCAAGGGGAAACATTTACAATTTCATTTAGCATAATCTCTTCTAGACAGGTTTCTTGATATTTTCAGCTGAGATAAGGGTTGAATGACCAATCCACTTGCAATTTTAGCAAGTCTAGGATGGCTAGCAGATAATACTTGGCACTATTTGCTAGAGTCACATTTGACCAGGCACAGGTGCCTGATAAACACAACAAAATGTTGGCCACAGACTTCTAATAACCTTGATACAGGCCAACTGATCAGTCACTACTCCTAAGTCTGACATATGAATCTTCCTCAGTAACACTCATTCCATTTTTATTTTTAACTTTTTTAAAAAATATATATTTTAGGGGGCTGGGGTTGTGACTTAGTGGTAGAGTGCTCGCTTAGTACACGTGAGGCACTGGGTTCGATCCTCAGCACCACATAGATATAAAATAAAGATTGTGTCAACCTAAAACTAAAAAATAAATATTAAAAAAATTATATATATATATATATTTTTAGTTGCAGTTGGACATAACCTTTATTTATTTATTTTTATGTAGTGCTGAGGATTTAACCCAGTGTCTTGCACATGCTAGGCAAATACTCTACTGCTGAGCCACAAGCCCAGCCCCAACATTCCATTTTTAAGAGACTTTATTTCAGATAGGAACATGTGAACATGTGAATCAAGACCTATAGCTGGTAATGGATAAATGATAATGCTCCAATTCTCACTATACTCTCTGGGAATCACTCCATGTTATGTATGGTCAGGGTTATGGCTGTCATGTTTCAGGATGAAGAAAGATTTTGCCGCTATGAAGGCAGAAACACAAAGGGGATGATTAAAATGTGAGAGAACCAGAAATGATGCTCTCTGAGGAAAACCTGAGGATCTGGGCATGCCTGGAGACTAGTAGGCCTGACAGCTACCTGACTATAATTTTTGGAGCAGCCATTGGAGATACTGCTTCTCTATAAAAAGTCATGAACTTCTCAACTGGAAAATAGGTGTCAGGTGACTAAAGAGCTGAGACAACAGGTGTTAGGTAAGTGGAACTACTCTAAGCAGAAGCAATTTATGGAGCTGGGTACTAGGAGCATGAAGCCTCTGAGGTCTACCACCTCAGGAGAGGCCTTAGAGAAGCCTACAGGGTCATAAACCACGACAGTGAAAGCTAGCTAGCGACGAACTCATTCAGTCTGTCTGTCTTATGTTCTGGA
Source organism: Marmota monax (assembly GCF_021218885.2). Classification (NCBI taxonomy): domain Eukaryota; kingdom Metazoa; phylum Chordata; class Mammalia; order Rodentia; family Sciuridae; genus Marmota; species Marmota monax. The sequence goes on along the minus strand of NW_026692843.1, from coordinate 1,001,933 downwards.
CTTCTGATTGACCTGGTGTGGCTCCACATAAGGTTCCATGCTCCCAAGAGTTTCTTTGCTAACACAAAGTTGGAAAAAACACTAAAAGCTGGTCACTTTAAAATAGGAAGAAATGAAATTATATGGCTAAGTGGCAAGGTTATTTTTCAAACAGGATGACAGATGAAATTTAGGACAATGAAATAGCAGTGACTAATTCTGTTCCATCCTTAGTAAAAAAAAAAATCACTTTGCATCTATGGAGAAGGGAGAAATCAGGAGTGAGTGTGGTGATTTTTAAATGTCCTCCTTGGAGTCCCCATGTCCTCCTTGGAGTCCCTCATAACCTCTTCTAGCCATAATCAAAGTAGTTCTATTTTAATCTTTTTTGTCTGTTTCACTAAAGGTCTAGTGACTTAAAAAGTTAGAAATCTGTTACCCTGGTTAACATGGAATTCAGATGTCACCCGTTTCTAAGTGTCTAAGCTGAGCACACACGTAGGAGACTCAGGTAGAATGAACCCTACACTATGGCATCTTATTGTTGCTGTGGCAGTTGTCCTGTGCATTGCAGGATGCTGAGCAGTATCCCTTGATGCTGTGACATAGAGTTAAGGAAATAGGCTTTGGAGTCCGAAAAACTTGATCTGCTCTCTCCATCATCATTTCCTCATTTGAAAGAGCTGCAGTGGTGCAAAGGGCAGTGCATTATTCCTACTCCATTGGATGCCTGCAACATGCCCCCTGGAAGGCCTAAAGAAATCACTCTCTCACTGCCAACTTTTTTCTTAAAAAACACAATATTTCCATTTATAATGTTAATTCAACTACTAAAAATTTTAAGTATATAAATATTAATGAAGACCTCCAATGAACAGAGAGCACAGACATTTTTTAGCTAGGAAACAAAGGGTTCATTATGCTCATTACAGTCCTTAAATTAAAAGAACACATGAGTGTTAACACTGGAAAGTATCTACAGAAGCTTGAAATTGGAAGAATTATAAAATATATACCCCTTGTTGGAATAAGCCTTGGATTACTGATTTTTCCATTTTTGAATTTTCATCCATGGTTGAAACCAAAGGAGCAATCTCTTCCTGTGCGAATTTTTTAACTGCAGAAAAAAGAATCACTATTAAGTCTACGTTCAAGTGGTAGTCATTTTAATAATAACTATAATCATCATTGATAGTTTGCTGATAAACTTTAATTTTTAATTTAAGTTAAATGCATGTGAGTGCACTTATTCTTTTAAAACAGAAAATATAAAGTTTCTTTAATATAGAAAAGTATAATTCTCCAACTCCCTTTGTAATCCTTGATGCCATTAAAAGTAAGTAACATATATAAAAATATAAACAATATAGAAAGCATAAAATGAAAAATGAAAGCCTTATTCCCTGTTCTGGCTACCCACCCCTCTCCCCAAAGGTTACTATTTTTATGTTTATTATGTATTTTTTCTGAAAACTTTTCTTTGAAAATCATCTGTGTCTACACAGACACATGAATTATCCATTTATCTGTCAACTTATATCTCTACACAAAGGAATCATATGAAACACATTCAACCTTCTCCCCAAGCATGTCTAGATCTTTCCATGCCAGCACACTCCATCTAACATGGGCCTTTGAATAGCTGCATGGCCACACAGAATGAGGTTTCTCCACCTCAGCACTATGGACACTTTGAGGCAGGTGAGTCTTTGTTGTGGAGTCGTCCTGTGTACTACAGGATGTTTAGCAGCATCCCTGGCCTTTATACAACTAGCTGCCCACAGTAGGTGCCCATTCCAAGGCTCTCTAAGAAACTTTTTATTTTTTTATTTTTTAGTTTTCGGCTGACACAACATCTTTGTTTGTATGTGGTGCTGAGGATTGAACCCGGGCCGCATGCATGCCAGGCGAGCGCACTACCTCTTGAGCCACATCTCCAGCCCTCTAAGAAACTTTTTAACAAAGCAGCTTCTGGCAAGAACTGGGGAAGCAGAGACCAGAGGTTGGGGGCCCTTCAACCAGAAAGCATTTTAGTCTATTGTTGTTTTTAACTTTTAGATATATATCACTGTTTTTTTTTTTAAAGTCAGAAAACTCCATTCACAAACTTAATGAATTCACCTTTCATCTGTCATATGTAATTTCATATTGCAGACCCCACTCATGACCAGAGGAGTAACAAGGTAAAGTGAGAAATGTACTCACCTGCACTCTTTATCATCATTTCCTCGTCTGTAAATGTTTGCAGTGGCACAAAGGGTAGTGCATTATTTCTGACATCAAGGACAGCTTCTGACTGGGAAGATTTTAGGACACGAGGAGGAATTTTCCAAGACGACAGGCATGTTGGGAAGTTTCTTCTTAGCTTTAGGAACAGCCCCTGATGAAAGAGGGAACACATACACACACATGAAAGTAAAAAAGTGATTGAACATCTGTTGCTTTGGGGATAATTTCATAACCCATTCTTATATTTCACCTCACCAAAATGAGAGCTTGACTTAGTAGATTTTAAAATTCATTGTCTTTTGAACAAACACAAATTAGTTTAACATTATATCTTCTTTTCCCAGAAATTGATGGCCAAGTAACTTTTTCCAATCAAGGAAACAGAGCTTTCTAGGTGGAACTCACTGTCAAAATGTATTTCTCAGTTCACTGACTTTTTGGATAGGGAAACTGGGACACAGCGCTGCTAATGTCTACCACTGACCACTGTCAAGAGCATTCTCTCGTGGGGCACAGGAGCAACTGGAGGAGTGGCACTGCCTGCCCTGCAGCTGGCCCAAGCAGCTGTGCTTCAGTGTCTAGTTTTGTTTTCTCAGAGTCTCCCTAGTAAGAGACTATGCAGCATAAAGGTTAAGGATATAGGCTCTGGAATGTTAAAGAACTAGTCTCAACTCCTAGCATCTGATATTTAATAGCAATCTAGATGGGCAAGGGATTTTCTTCTACTGGTTCATTATAATTATACAAAATAGTGGAATTCAGATTGTGTTTGTAGCCGCCCATTGCTCTCTAACGCCACTGCCGCCTCTAGCGTGCTGACCTCTACCTGAAGGAGAAAGGGGGTAAGTAGGGAGGTCTCTCTACCATGGCTCCTACAAAGCAGACTGCCTGCAAATCAGCCAGTGTAGCACCCAAGAAACAACAAGCTACAAAAGGTGCTCACAAGAGTGCATCCTCTACTGGAGGGGTGAAGAAACTTCATCGTTATAGGCCTGGTACTGTGGCACTCCATGAAATTAGACGTTATCAGAAGTTCTGATTTGCAAACTCCCCTTCCAGCATCTGGTGTGAGAAATTGCTCAGGACTTTAAAACAGATCTGCGCTTCCAGAGTGTAGCTATTGGTGCTTTGTAGGAGGCAAGTGAGGCCTATCTGGTTGGCCTTTTTGAAGACACCAACCTCTGTGCTATCCATGCAAAACATGTAACAATTATGCCTAAAGACATCTAACTAGAATGCCACAGTTGGAGAAAGTGCTTAAGAATTCATTATAATGGGAAACATTTCAATCTCAAAAAAAATTTTTTCTCTTATTCCTGTCATTGGTAGTTCTGAACATTAGATTTTTTCCCACGGGGTCAAAAGGTACCTAAGTATATGATTTGCAAGTGGAAAAATAGGGGACAGAAATCAGGTATTGGCTGTTTTTCCATTTTCATTTGTGTGTGAATTTTTAATATAAATGTGGGAATGTAAAGCATTAATGCAAGTCAAAATGTTTCAGTGAACCAGTTTCAGCAGCTCAACTTTATAACAATTATACATAAAACTGTTAAATTTTTCTGGACAATGCCAGCATTTGGATTTTTTTTTTAAACAGGTAAATTTCTTATTGACAGCAACTAAATGGTATTTGTAGCATTTTTATTTACAGTAGATTCCATCCACTCACTATACTTTTCTGAGTTGTCCAATATGTAAGTATATATTTTTAATGTTGTTAAGTCTTCTCTGCTGTTCCTGTAAGTTTGCTTTTAAAATACATTAAACTATAAAAAAAATAGTGGGATTCACTGTGATATATTTGTATATGTATATAACATGATTTGGTCCATTTCATGTGGCAAATGATTTTTAACTTCTTAGTTAAAACTTCTCAGAATCTGTTTCCTTTGGACTGGAAAAATGAAGATAATCCATTGGAGTTTTGAGTGGCTGAGTGAAACAATCCACAGAGAGGTTTTAGCCTAAGTATCTATCATACAGAAAGCGCTCAGTAAACATAAATGACTGTTTCTACTACAACTTAGAAGACAGTGGTGGTGGTGATAGCAGTAGTAATAGTATCAACCTTCAGCTACCACTGCTTGCCATCAGTGCACCTCCCTGTTACTGTGTCCTGATGCCTCTGACAAATGTAATAATGAACTTTCTCAACAGTTTTGATTATACGCTGAAAAGCTGAGAAAAATTAAACAAGAGTCACTTCACTTAATATCACTGGCAATCTTAGTTACGTGTCGGCCAATCTTTGCAATTATGTGCCTAGGTGAAGACGTGTTCTACTCTGGATTCACCTGGGTAAAAGAAACATTGACCAGTCTGAAGAAAAACATGTCTTCATTTTTCTCATTAAATTTGTTATTGTTGTTTTTAAAATCAGGAGAAATGAGTTTAGGGAAAAGTTGCACAAACCTTTTTTCCCATTAGAAGACAGGAAACTCTGGACTACAAAGGGGGATACATGAGGTATTCTTCCTGATGAGATAGAAAGAAGTAAAAAAGAGGGTAAAGAAGTTCAAAGAGGCTCAAGATGGGGAGGAATGTTGTTAAGCAGCATAAGAAGGGGAAGTGGCAGCAACTGATACACAGAAGAACCAGAAGAAGGAAAGAAAAAAATGGAGAAGAGACGCAAGCATGGAGGTCATTTGGCTCAATGCTAGTGGCAGTCTTGGATGGTGTCCTCAATATATAATCAAATGAATGAAAGAATGAGCCAACTAAACTCCATAAAATACTCATGAAACTTGCCTATTCACTTCAAAAACTGCCCACATTTCTTATTTCTAGAGATTATTTACTTCACTAAACCTACCACAGAATTCTTTGTCTCTTAGTCAATGCCTCTGTACCTAAGCTGATATTTAAAAGAAAGCCCACCACTGAGAAAATTAAGAATTCAGTGGGTCTTAAATGACCCAGCTATATCACTCTTCGGTATATATCCTAAAGAATAAAGTCAATATACTATAGCAATGCATGCCTATCACGTTTATAACAGCATGATTCACCATAGCCAAACTATAAAGCCTAGGTGTCCATCGATGGATGAATGGGTAAAGAAAATGTGACATATGTAACAATAGGGTTGTATTCAGTCATAAAGAATGAAATTATGTCATTTGAAGGAAAATGGATGGAACTTAAGAACATTATGTGAAATAAGCCAAACTCGGAAAGTGAAGGGTCATGGTTTTTCTTATATGTGAAAGCCAGAGAGGAAAAAGGAAAAGAAAGGCGGGGGAGGGATCTCATCAAAATTGAAGGAAGATCAGAAGAGTAGAGGAAAGGAGCCAGGGGGAGGGAGGAAGAGAGGAAAACGGGAAACGCTGGGGAATGATATTGGATAAATCATATTGTTATACTGTGTGCATGTACATATATGTAACAATGAATCCACTATTATGTGTAATTATAATGTACCAATAAGAATATGGAAAAAATGATTCAGTGCATCTTATGATAATACCTATTTTTCCTGATAACAATTGCGAATCCCTTAGTCTTAATATCGTTACTGACAAAGTATATGACAACTTCAACACCGAGTAATTCTTTTAGATACAAAGACAAGAAAACAGAGGTAAACTGACTTTTAAAAATGCATAAAATAGTAAGCAATAACAGGTAAGATTGCTGAAAATGTTTATCATAAAATACAGGGATGATAAGCTAAGTGAACGGAATCCACTTTTAGTCAAAGTACTGAGAGATATTATCTACCAGATAGGAGAAAACTTTGTTTAATATAAATCTTTAATAAAGGGAACTGTCCTTTGCTTGCGTTTAGACTCACAGCCAAGATGTCGATGTTGATTTTCTAGCATGCTCTGCCTTTTGGTGGTGCCTACAGCTGCTGCAGCTCTGGGGTTCACTCCATCAAAATGATTTTCCACAGTTATAACCCATTGCACCATATCATCACATTTTTTTGTGTAGAGCAGCAATTGCTACTTGATGAAATAATGGTTATTTATGCCTTGCCAGATACGTGTCAGAGCTTGAGTCTGATCTGTTCTGTACTCAACTGACCAGAGTTCTGTTGCACTTGGAAGTGCTGATGATCAAACCCAGACAGAAAAATAAAGAGTAAAAAAAAAGAAAAATAAAGAGTATGAACTTGGTTGGGGGGTGGGGAATAATACCTTTATTTCATAAATCTCTAACCAAAATACAGCCATGTATGGGCAACATGTTATGGTAGTATTAGCAGCATCTGTAAACTCTGCTACCAAAAGAAATTACATCTATTTTCATATTATATCAAGTTGATACCCATGGCTTAAGATACTGTTTGTGTTCACCATGACTTTGAAATTGCAACAGCTATTATAACGACAGCCAGGTCTTATTTAAGAAGCACATATTACTAAATCAAATTTTAAAATATTTTATAATTGTTTTATTATAATTGATTTCCTTTATAATCCAATATCTTTCGTGTTATACATTTTAAAAAATTTTGGAAAAGATATAAACTTTACTGCATTGCTGTATAGTCTTTTTTTTTTTTTTGGTTCTGGGGACTGAACCTGTGGCACTTAACCACTGAGCCATATCTCCCCCCTCACCTGCCCCCACTTTTTCCCCCAACCCTTTTTTGTATTTTATTTAGAGACAGATCTCAACTGAGTTGCTAAGTGCCTCGATAAGCTGCTACAGCTGGCTTTGAACTCGCAATTCTCCTGCCTCAGCCTCCCAAACCGCTGGGATTACAGGTGTGTGCCACTGCACCTAGCTGCTGTACACTCCTTTGCAGGAAGCCATCTGAGAAATACATGAGGATCTTCTCTAGCATGAAGTCAGGGAGAGTTAGGCCACGGCAACAGATTGCCAATGCACGTGACCTTTCCTTCCCCTCTGCTAGGAAGGTTCCTCACAGTAGCTCTGGAGACAGGCATAACCTGTTAGGAACTGAACAGCCCACCTTTAACCTTTTTTGGAGAAGAACATTCCATAGAATCTCTTTGATGTTTCCGGATATACATAAAGCAGGCAAGGGCTTCATTTTGTCTAGAAGCTCAACCTGCCTGATCAGCTTGCCTGTCCTGCCCCTGCTTTTGAAACTACTTTCTGTGTTTTGCGTTTTTTAGCCATTTTATTTCTCTTAGCTTTTATTTCTCAGCCAGCCCATTCCATGGAGGGGAACCCCATTCCCACCACCATCACGGGACGTGGGTGGGACTCCTTACTCATTGCACAAACAAGTTAAGAACACCTGATTAATGGCAAGAATGTTCTAGCAAACCTTTTGCTAAACTCAAACTTAGCCACTGTGTTAGTCATCACTCCTTCTCCACTATGCTCTAGCATAATAAAGTACTGTTTCAACATATCTAAAGTACTTCAAGTCTAGAAGCTTCCACAATGCATGAAAGGCAAAGGAAGACATAACAAGAAGTTGTACTGACCAACAAGGACAGAACCAATGAGGCTACCACAAGGAAATGCTTCCATACAACACAACAGTGTGTCACCTTAAATCCCCACAGTCACTGGTTCCTTCTGAGGGTGCACTTCTGGCTCTTTCCTCTCTGAGAGGGACTATCTGCCCACTGTCAACTCAGATGTCCATCACTAGAGAGCATGACAAAAGGCTGCTTCCCTCTCAGCTTCTGAGAAGACTCCTCCTTCCTGGAGTAAAGGCAACTTTGCTCCAAGTACACACTTCCCCGGAAGTTCACTCAAGTGGAAATTGTTCCTTCTCTTACAATCTGCCTTTCTAGAGGTGAGAGGTCTCTTAACTCCTACTACTTTGTGAAGCTTCAAGAACATTATACCTGCATCCTCTTGTGGGAGGAAGGAGGAAGGGGAGGGAGTGAGAAAGGAGACGATTTCCCTTGACACTCAGGATAACAATCAACAGCACCCTTTCCCACCCTTCACCCCAGCATCTCTGTCCTCCTGGACAATTTCCCTTGTTTATTGAACTTTGCCCACAAATAGCCTCTCTACCCAACACCAACCAGGGGTTTAGGAAGGTCAGAGTCCATGAGGCTAACTTGACACTGGCCCTGACCTCTTCTCACACCCAGTGACTTTTCCAATTTTATCAGCCATCTGCTCCAAGTCCTCCCTCAGTATTCTCTCTAGAAGTCTCCATTTCAGATCACAGCTTCCTGTCCCTCTAGCTTGCCTGCTAACTATGACACTGAACTTGTTTCTGAATATCACCAGTTCTCCAGCCTCTTCAACTCATCTAACTTCTTTCTCTCCAGCTGTCCGTCCTGCCTGCACTACCTCCACTACCCAGCATCAGCTCCGCGGTTGATCTTTGCCAACATTTACTTCACTATACACAAAACATTCTTACCCCTATTTTCTTCTCCTTTAAAAAACTCTGTGTTGAGATGCTGTCCTTTCAGAAGACCTGCATGCAGGCTCATCCCATTTCCCTGAAACCAGCTCCCCTACGTGTGAGCACCTGAAATAACCATGTTCAAACATCACTGTGACCTCTCAGTCAGGAGACACACAGGGAGCCTCATACAAATATAAGTCCATGGCCACCAACACCCTCAACTCAGTGCTCAAGACTGTCTGCACATGAGTATCTGCACTTAGTCCCTTTCCTGAGCTCTAAATGACGACCTCAAACCCACACTCTGCTCGAAGGCCCACCCTTCATTGTCAGCTAGTACCTCTCCTGCTAGAGAAGATAAATGCCAACAAGCGGAACCAACACAAGTGCTCACTGCTACACCCACAAATTGTCCTGCATCTGCATTTCCCCCTTCTTCTCTCATGTTAGTGTCCCTTCTCTCAAGGCCAGTCCTCCAGCTCTTCTCTGGGTCCCATTCTTCCTGCCCTCTCAGGATCCTCAGTCACCACTTTTGCCTTCTCATCTTTGCCATTTCCCTTTAAGCCTTTCATTGGCATGAACAACCTGCAGATTCTCCCCATCTTGTCTTGTTCTCGCTGACCTTGCCTCCACTTCTAGCTACTATCCTTTCTCTCCCTCACCCACACACCCAAATATTGCCAAAGCATGGCTTTATTTACTGTCTCCACGTGTCACCCCGTTCACTCCTCAACCCCCTATCTCAAGATGCCCACCCCCCAGCAATTACCAGAAGCTCATCTCAGTCAGGTCACCAGACATCTCTGTGTTCTTCAGGCTTCCTTGTATTTGTCCTCAACAGATTCAGTCCACCAAGCACATCTTCACCCTGCCTTTGCTCCTGTGCCCAATTCCCATGTCTTGCTTCTGCCCTATTTCCCTCCAGTTCTGAACTGTCTTAGCGTCTTACAGCTTCCTCATCACTACTTGGTCCTGAAGTGTGAAGGAAAGTGGGGGAGAGGGAGGAGAAACTCTTTATCCTATGGGTTGAAGTGTAAATCACTGGCATAATAACTTGGGACAATTTAATGAGAGCAAAAATAAAGATATGCTATGACTGAAGTATGTATCCTCCAAAATTTAGACTTTGAAGCTTAATGGCTAATATGATGGTGTTAAGAAGTGGGGCGAAGCCAGGTGCAGGGAGGCTGAGGCAGGAGGATTGCGAGTTCAAAGCCAGCCTCAGCCAAAAGCGAGGCGCTAAGCAAACTCAATGAGACCCTGTCTCTAAATAAAATACAAAATAGGGCTGGGATGTGGCTCAGTGGTCAAGTGCCCCCAAGTTTAATCACCGGTACCCCCCCCAAAAAGAAGTGGGGCCTTTTGAAGCTGATGAGGCCATGAGGTTTTTCCCGGCATGAACATAAAAGACACTTCACATGGCATTCAGCTCATTTGCCCTTCTGCATTCTGCCTTGTGAGGACACTTGTCCTTAGTAAGGAAAGTCCTCACCAGACAACTGAGCCTGCTGGCACCTTGATTCTGGACTTCCCAGTTTTCAGAACTGTGAGAAATAAACTTCTGTTCTTTATAATCCAGTCAATAGTATTCTAACAGCCCAAAACAGACCAAGACCTTACTATGGAAAGGTCCTATAATTTTTACTTTAGTTCATATGAACAAGTACACAAATGCAAAGGATGCAGTGGTGTTTGTAAGGGTCAAAAATGAAAAGCCTTATTATCAACATAGGAATGCATAAATTGTAATATATTGATTCAAGAGACTATTTTACAGGCGTTAAAGTGAAGGGGGAGCTACAGGTACCAACATGTATAATTTTTTTTTTTTTTTTTTGTCAACACAAGTTTAACTTTAGTTGCTTAGTGAATTTTGAACTAGCTCCCTTTAGTGGTGAATACAACACTTTGTATTTGGTGTAGAAACTAAACAAATCAGGCTTTTCCCTTGATTTGTGTGTAAAGTACCAGTTTTATTTACAAAGTAGTTAAGTAAACTTTAAAGTCTGCTTTGCAGCAGTGAGACTGATATTTTTCATGGATAAATTTTGACAATATAATATTGAGCACAAAAATGATTTGTTCAGGATAACAACATTTATGTACACTTTTAAAACACATTAAATGATGGCATACATTCTTAAAGGTGCATGCAGATGCAGTAGAAGTTCCTGACATGAACGGGAAGCATACATACCAGCTTCAGAATTGGGGTTACAGGAGGAGTATGGAAGTGTGGGTTTATGATAGCATTGTTTTATCTGTTTAAATATAAATCTATATCAAAAGTGGGTTCACTGCTAGTTATACTAGTTCCTGCACTATTCATTATATTAGAAATATTTTTTTTTAAAACTTTGATGTTTAGACCTTTTAAAGTATGTATAATTGACTGAATCATGTATGCTTTGGGATTTCAAAGTAGGCTTGCCTTTAAAAGCCTAGAAGTAAATTTTGGATAATGTGTTCACCATGACATTACAGAACCATCTTATGGATTTCTTAAGAATTTAACTGACAAATAAAATGACACATAATTAAACTGAAGAGATTGGTTTAGGGCTGTGGCTGTGGCTCAGTGGTATCGCACTTGCCTGGCATGTGTGAGGCACTGGGTTCAATTCTCAGCACCACATATAAATAAATAAAATAAAGGTCTATCAACAACTAAAAAAAGTATTAAAAAAAAGAGATTGGTTTATTCTGAGAATATCTACCAACTACTCTATTAGTGTCTACAAAACAAGTGCTCCTGAGATTTAAATCAGAGGTTTCCAATGCTGGGGGTCAGGAAGTGAGACCCTAAAGAATGGTGCTTGACATCCTGAGTTAAACCAAAGGAATGGCTTCAAGGTCTTTCTGACTCCCCTCCCCCATCTCCAACCTCTCTCCTGAAGAGCAGAGAGCTAAGGTTCACCTTATCTGACCAAGGGAAGTCCCTGCAGAAGGAAGTTAATGTACCGCCCTCTCTCTTCCACCACCATAATTTCTTCAAACAGGGAAGATTAACTTGCAGGATGGAAGACTGGAGCAACATCACCTGTGCAGATCCTGTTAACTTTGTATTACCTGTTCTTTGGGCCCATTCATCTCCCTAAAATCCATTTACATGTTTTCTTCCTTATCTTTGGTTTTGCTTTTCATGGTTTTAGTTACCTGTGATCTGAAAATATTATCTGGAAAATTCCAGAAATAAACAACTAGAAAGTTCTAAATTGCATGTCATTCTGAGTATAATGAAAGATGGTAGAAACCATCTTGCTTTGTCCAAACAAGCCTGAATGATCCCTGTGTCCTGCTGCATTTGCTGGCCCATTAATCACTTAATCCCTTAATTGACATGTAGGCTGTACTGTTGCTATGTGGCAGTGGCTGTGTTCAAATAACTCTTAAAGAACTTAACATAGGCCCAAAGTACAAGAGAAACAATGCTGGCAATTCAAACATGGAGAAGCAAGAACACAAGCGCATGCTTTAAGTGAAAAGGTAAAAGCTTGATTTAATAAGGAAAGAGAAAAACTGTACACTGAGGTTGCTAACAACTACCGTAAGAATGAATCCTCTACCCATGAAATTGTGAAGAAGGGAAAAGAAATTTATCCTGGATTTGTGGTCATATCTTAAGCTACAAAACTTATGGCCATAGTGCAAAGTTAGCTTAGTTAAAAGAGAAAAGGTATTGAATAATAGGGTTTGATATTATCCATGGTTTTGGGCATCCACTGGGGATTTACAAAGTATCTCTTGTAGATAAGGTGGGACTGCTATATTCTCAAACAGCACAATTCTTCCACTTCCTTATAAAGATGGTGTAAATGAAGGAAAACCTAAATAAATCCTCTAGATTTACTTGCTTTCAGCTAATTTTGGATGTCATGCAGATAATTAGTCTCCCACAAACTTAGCTGTAGAGACACCTCTCTTCTTAGCTGAAGCCACCTAACAGATTAAAACTATTCTCTGGCAAAAGTTGTTTTATTCTCCTCCCTTATTCTGCATCTTAAACTGCAAGGTTAGCTAAAACTAAAAAGACATATGAGTTTATAAACTTCCTAATCAGTAACTTTTCGGTAGATTTACAGAACCCTGGGTATCTGATGACCTTCAAACCAGATCAAAATGTATATCATTTAACACAAAACATTCAACTTGCAAATAATGTTCTTCAACAAAAAACAGAAGTATAATTAATGTTTAACTTGCAGGAAAATACTGTGTTTATCTGAAGAATTACAAAGACTGTCCTAGGAGATGAAGGTCGGTTGTTGTAAGGATATTCTGGCAAGAAAGAGAAAACAAAATATCTCCTGATTGACAGAGATGATTATCAAGCCAGGATGGATGACTCAGCATGTCCTCTTCCTGCCCATGGCCCCCACCACCCTGAACCCCCTTTCCCTGCCTATGAATGCCCTTTCACATAACTGAGTTCCCAAAGATGTGGCTCTGAGATATTAAGTTCCCTCATCTTCTCAGGGTACCAGCCCATGAATAAAACTGATTTGTCTCTTTGAGTATTGGCTACTAAGTGGGGAGCAGACAGACCTGGTCCTGTAACAAAGGTAAATAAGTTCCAAACTTCTGAGTTATTGGATATTCACTTGCTTATGATGCCAGTGTGCGCAGAATAAACTTGCATGCCTTTGTTCCTGTTAATCTGTATGTTGTCAGTTTGTTTCAGCAGGCTCAATCACCAAACCTTCAGAGGGTATAAAGGGAAGTTCCCTTAGCCCTTAAACCACTCTTGACTGCATACCCAAATCACCTGGGGAGCTTAAAAAAGAGCTCTCTTAGTTTCACCACTTAAGATGATGGGCTTCTCACTAAAAAATGACAAAATCATGGAATTTGCAGGGAAATGGATGGCACTAGAGCAGATTATGCTTAGTGAAGCTAGCCAATCCCTAAAAAAACAAATACCAAATGTCTTCTTTGATATAATGAGAGCAACTAAGAACAAAGCAGGGAGGAAGAGCAGGAAGAAAAGATTAACATTAAACAGATACATGAGGTGGGAGGGAAAGGGAGAGAAAAGGGAAATTGCATGGTAATGGAGGGAGACCCGCATGGTTATACAAAATTACATACAAGAGGTTGTGAGGGGAATGGGAAAATAAACAAGGAGAGAAATGAATTACAGTAGATGGGGTAGAGAGAGAAGATGGGAGGGGAGGGGAGGGGAGGGGGGATAGTAGAGGATAGGAAAGGTAGCAGAATACAACAGTTACTAATAGGGCATTATGTAAAAATGTGGATGTGTAACCAATGTGATTCTGCAATCTGTATTTGGGGTAAAATTGGGAGTTCATAACCAACTTGAATCTAATGTATGAAATATGATATGTCAAGAGCTTTGTAATGTTTTGAACAACCAATAAAAAAATATATATATATATTTAAAAAAAGATGATGGGCTTCTTTGTTTCTAACAAATCTCCCCCAGGTGACTAGAATATGGAGTCTGGGCTGGAATATTGTGGTTTACTGACAAAGTCACTGCCTAGCCAAACTTTAGGCTTCTGCGCCTTTTCCTAGGCTCATCTGAGCACTTCCTTGTGAAATCTAGTTGTAGCAAAGAACCCTGCTAAGTCAGTTCAGCCAGAAGCCCCCTTCTAATATTTGATCACCCTTAATATCTGGTCAGACTCCTCCCCCTCAACCTCCACCCCAGGGAATGTCTGAACACTCTAGACATCTTCAGCATGAATCCTGTTAGTTCAGTTTAGTCAGAATCTCTTTTACTCCTGATGTTTTCTCTTAGTCAATTTTCTTTCTTTTTTCTTTGGTGCTGGGAATCGAACTCAGGGACACTTGGCCACTGAGCCACACCCCCAGCCCTATTTTGTATTTTATTTAGAGACAGGGTCTCACTAAGTTGCTAAGTTTCTAAGGATGGATTTGAACTTGTGATTCTCCTGCCTCAGCCTCCCGAGCCACTGGGATTACAGGCATGCGCCACTGTGCCCAGCTGTTAGTTATTTTCTACCCTCTGACTCCCACACTGGCTATCCAGTCCCACTTGCCTATGCTGTATTAAGACTTGAGTCTAATCTCCCCCAAGTGCAAGATCCTGCTGCAGTGGTTCTTGTATCTACCATGACCATTCTGAAAAAGTCTTCCCTGCTGTGCTTTAATAAGTGCCACTGAACAATGTTTTTCTTTAACATTACTGCACTCCAATCTTTGGAGGATGAAAACTCAACTCCTCTTACAACATTCAAAAGCCAACCTGTTCTTTCACTTGTTGCCTAGATTCTATGATTCATGAATATGCCTCCTCATTAGTATCCCCATCCCCAGTTGTCTGTCTTTAAAACTTATTTTGTTCAGTATATAACACAAACACATTTCAAGAAGGCTGTCATAACCTCCTGATCTAGTCCACTTCTCAAATTCTCCCATAGGTAACCACTTTGACTGATTTCCTTAGAATCCTTCTAGTGTTTTGTTTTGTTTTTTGGCAGTCAATCACTGAGCCACATCCTTAGTCCTAGTTATTATATTTTTAAGTTAGAGACAGGTCTCATTGAGTTGCTTAGCACCTCACTTTTGCTGAAGCTGGGTTTGAACTCACCATCCTCCTGCCTCAGCCTCCCGAGCTACTGGGATAAGGCGTATGCAACCATGCCTGGCTCTAAACATACTCAAATAGGAATATACATTCTTATTTCCTTCCTGTCCTTTCCAAAAGGAAGCATATTACATAGCTTGTCTTTTTTTTTTTCATGGAGCAATACATTCTGGAGATATTTTCATATTAAGCTTTCTCACTCCTTTGTTAAATAGTTGCAAAATAGTTTACTGTATACAAGAACAGCTTTCTAGGGCTGGGGATATAGCTCAGATGGTAGAGTGCTTGCCTTGCATGCACAAGGCCCTGGGTTCAATCCCCAGCACCACCAAAAAAAAAAAAAAAAAAAAAGAACAGCTTTCTTTCAAAGGAGACTCCACTTTAGGATGCATAGGGCAGGCTAAGGCAGGAGAGGGTTAGATGGGAATGGTATGGTAGAACTTTTATTAAAAATGATCCTGCAACTGAAGCCAAGCCCTTGTCTCTGAGCTGTGGAGAGGCAGCCAGGCTACGTTGAAGCACTGGTAGCAAGCTCAGGCCTTAGCCTGTGGGGACATCAGTTCCACATAGCACTCCAGCCCAAACCCCGGAACATTCACAATCCACTGACCTCAACCTCTAGCTTCCCAATGAGCTGCAAGAAAATAGAAGTGGGGCAGACCTGAGTGGAAGTTCAGACTCACGGGTTAGACTTTTCCAAACCCTGAATAGCCTAAATTTGGACCCATAGTGCTGACCCTAGAGCTATATAAACCCCCAGACTAGCACGCTCAGGTCCCCTCTTACCCCTGCGAGAGTTCTGTTTCTATTCTTCACACTTGAATAACTCCTATTCCTTTTACTTTTCATGAATTTCATTCTTCAGATTTGTTGTTGCTGTTGGTACCAGGGATTGAACCTAGGGTCGCTTAGCCACTGAGCCCCAGCCCTTTTTATTTTGATACCTGTTACTTAGGGCATCACTAAGTTACTGAGGCTGGTATTGAACTTGTGATCCTCCTGCCTCAGCATCCTGAGCCACTGGGAATATAGGTGTGAGCCACCATGCCAAGCTCATTCACCACCACGCCCAGCTCATTATTCAGATATGTCAGACAAGAACCCTGAAAGAAGTTGGTGGTGAGCTGTTGGGGTCTGTTGCAACATTGGAGGGCAAACCGGCCCCCCCTTAAGAGTTTCAACACTAAAAGCTGCAACATGCCACTCAACGGTGGTGTAGAAGAATCATGCTTTGCCGGCTGCAACACTTGAGCTAACCCACGAAGGCATTCCCTAATGTAAATAGCTGCTACCACTAAAATGGGCTTTCTCCACCACAGAGGCCTGCAGCTTGCATGGGCTTCACTTGCCAGCAGAAGCAGAAAACAAGTTTTGTCTCCAACAACAGTGCTATCCGCCAGCAAAGACAGAGAACTGAATTTGGTCTCAAGAAATCTTTGTATCTTTTTTTTTTTAATCTTTTATTTATTTTATTTTATTTTTTAATACATGACAGCAGTGAAATGCATTACAATTCTTATTACACATAGAGCACAATTTTTCATATCTCTGTATATAAAGTGTGTTCACACCAATTCATGCCTTTATACATGTACTTTTTTTTGCATTACAATTCTTAATACACATATATACCACAATTTTTCATATCTCTGTATATAAAGTATGTTGACACCCAATTCAAGTCTTCATACATGTACTTTGTATAATGATGTCCATCACATTCCACCATCCTTGCTAATCCCCTGCCCCCTCCCTTTCCCTCCCACCCCTCTTCCCTATCTAGAATTCATCTAATCCTCCCATGCTCTCCCTCCCTACCCCATTATGAGCAGAGAAATGCAAATCAAAACTACGCTAAGATATCATCTCACTCCAGTCAGAATGGCAGCTATTATGAAGACAAACAACAGCAAGTATTGGCAAGGATGTGGGGAAAAGGGTACACTCATACATTGCTGGTGGGACTGCAAATTAGTGTAGCCAATATGGAAAGCAGTATGGAGATTCCTTGGAAATCTGGGAATGGAACCACCATTTGACCCAGCTATTCCTCTCCTCGGACTATACCCAAAAGACTTAAAAACAGCATACTATAGGGACACAGCCACATCAATGTCTATAGCAGCACAATTCACAGTAGCTAAACTGTGGAGCCAACCTAAATATCCTTCAGTGGATGCATGGATTAAAAAAAAAAATGCGGCATATATACACAATGGAATTTTACTCAGCATTAAAAAAGAACAAAATCATGGCACTTGTAGGTAAATGGTTGGCGTTGGAGAAGATAATGCTAAGTGAAGTTAGCCAATCCCCAAAAAACAAATGCTGAATGTTTTCTCTGATCATCTTTGTATCTTGATTGTGGTAATGATTACAAAAAATTGACCTGTGACAAATTCCACAGAACTATACACACTGCACTTTTCTCTACCACTCTTAGTTAAATGGTGTTGGGGTTGACAATGGACAGATCAATAGGAGAAAGGCAAGGTTTATTTACACATGCTGCTGTATTTTCAGAAGGCTGATTTATAGCTTAGGCCATGTTTCTGACTGTGGCTGCTGGTTGTTGGGATGTTTATACAGTTTAAGGTAATGTTCACACCACTGTAGTGGAATAGGGGAAACAATAAGGATTTGTTGTTGTTGTGTTAGGGCAACTCTGTTTTTTAGCACAGTATTCTCTACTTGCCCAACTAGTTGTTGTAGTATCACAATGTTTATGTTGATGTAACCCTTATTTTACTTCATTGTGGTCCCAAAGTGCAAGAGTAGTAAGGCTAGAAATATGGGTATGATAAAGAGAAGCTGTAAAGTGCCTTCTGTAAGTAAAAAGGCAACATTTACCATGAGCACATAAGATAGGAGAAACACAGCATATAGAGGGTTCACTGCTATGTTTGGTTTCAGGCATCCACTGGAGTTCTTAAGACACTGATAAGGGATAAAATAATAAATTATGTAATGTTCCTTTCTCGACTCCCAATAGCTAAAGGATTCCAATCCTCTACACAAACTTCCAAACTTCCACTGAATTCTGACTAAAATTGGAATATCCACGGTAGGATCTGGTTGAAATGCTGCCTACCCCATTTATGTTGCCTCTTTCTCTGCTTTCACTTCCCCAAGCCCAAATTTCCACACCAAAATCTCACTACCTTCTGCTTGCTTTCTTCAAAACAGAGACTTTTGTTCTTGAAATTCTCCAAAACTACAAATGGTATAATTTTTTCCCTTCCACGAGTTTCTGGCTCCTTATTTTATCTCTGTAATTTCCTAACAATCCCTCAACCTTTTAAAATAATAGTGACTGCTTCAAAAGAGGACTAAACAAACCAAGACAGGGCATAGTACCCAGGAATTAACACAAAGAATACCTGTTTATTTTCTGTACAACCCTGGCCATGCCAACAAGTTCTCATTCCTAAATCACCAGTGTACAAAAATGACACCAGATGTTCCGTTTTTTCTATTTCCAAAGAAATCTTACATGATAGGATTACTTTTTATGTAGTTATTTGGGTCTAACACCTTATTGGGGACTGTGAACTCCTTTGATACCCTCCTTTTCAGGGAAGACAGGTTATGTAGCACAAAGAACACTTAACTAGAAGTCAGGAAGCCAGGGTTCCAGAGCAGAAGTGGCTCAATCAATGTCTGCAGGGTCATGCGGATACCAAGCTGAGCGGAGGGTGTGCTGCAGGCGTTCACAGCCAGCTTGTTTTGTATTCCAGCAGCTCCAAGTGCAGGACCTACTGTGTCTAAACAACTCCCTGTCCTTCACTGGTTTGTTTCCTTTACTTTCTGTGACACAGATTCCGCTTGTACTTTTGCTCTTAAATATCCTTCTCCTTTTTTGCTCCAATTCTGAATATGATATATTTGTTGCAAAGTCTCCTCTAACTCTATTCTACTAATTCTCCTGCTTCTTTGCCTTCCTTCGATGTTCACTCAGAATGGTCTGCATGCTACTCCAAAGGCTCAGACTTGTCATCTCCTCTTTACTCTCCCTTAGATGCCCCATAGCTCTCTGTGGCTCTGGCATCTATATTTCTAGCTTCTATTTTCCTACTACTTTCCAGGTCTATTTACTGACCAGCCTCCAAAATACTTTTTAAGGTGTTGATAACATTTTAAACATGTCTAAAACACAATTACTCATCTTCCTTTCATTACCCTAAATTATTTTTCCTCTATACGCTGCATCAAGAACTTAGAGGCTGCTGTCCTAAAAGCACTCTCTCTTCACTTGGGCCTTGTGTATGGCTGCAGATGCCTGACAGGCAACTAAAAGCAGGATAAAAGCTAAGCAATTCCTTCTTTAGATGGTCAGTTCAAACCCCACTTCGTATAAGCACATTTGCCCATACTATTAGCATTAGCCATCTTAGCTATCTTCTACTGTCCCAGTATTCATTTTCACACACATTTACCACACATTTTAACATCCCATCTCCCCAATTAAAATTGTAATTTCCTTGATTCAAGGCCCCTGTTGTAAACTTATAAATCTCCAAGACCTGTCCAAGTACTTCGCATAAGGCAAAGACACCCTGCCTCTTCCCTCATGGTATTATTGGTAACGGGTTCTGCCTGTATGATTAGCTAGTGGCTTTGAGTATTTATGGGTCTTAAGTACTTAGCATTTACTATTTCACTTAATACTGTTATTCTCTCACTTTGGAGAAAAGGAAATGGAATTAGAGTGGGGAAGTCACTTGTCTGAAGTCATCATGCTAAGAGGTAGCAGAGAGGATTAAATTCAAGCAGCATGATTGATTACACAACCTGTGATCATTTTTCTCCCTTATTGCTCAAGAATAATTTGTTTGCCAACTTACTTTGTCCTTTTTGTTCTGCTATGACAGAATACTGCCAATTTGGTAATTTAAATAAACAGAAATTCATTTCCCCAAAGTTCTGGAGGTTGGAGGGGCCAAGATCAAGGCGCTGACATCTTGTTGTGACATTCCACATCAGGTGATAGGGCAAGAGGGAGCAAGAGGAACAAAGTTTCACAAAGATGGCATTATTCATCCATGAGGGCAATGAACCCAAGACCTAAACATACCTCCTCAGGCCCCACCTCCCAGGGGATCAAGTTTCCAACAAATGAACTTTGGAAGTTAAATTCAAACCATGGCACCTACCAAGTTCTCTCTACCTGGATGCCAAACAAACAAACAACAACAACAAAAAACAGTGTTAACTTTGTTGATTAGTAACACTTGTCTCTGGATAGGGATCAAAATTAGCCCCAACTTGCAATTCTCTATTTTCCAGGCACCCGCTACCACAGCTAACTACACTTTAGCTCTGATTAAGTACCTCTGAGGCTCTAAACCTTCAGTGGCTCTCCACAACTCAAAATGATAAACCCCCAAATTCCTTAAAATGTACATTTCACTCCCCATTTGCTACAAAGCTCCCCCGCCTAAGCTTCCTAAATTCTAAAACCAGCTACCAGAGTCTGTCTTTGCTCAATGTTCCTACTCATCACTCTGTCCTCTGAACTCATGGCCAGCTGTGGACCCTTTAGGATTTGTTTCACATGTAAATGAATATGTAATTAGATAAAGTTATAAAATCTTCAGGAAAAGATAAAACTTCTTGAAGGTAGGGTGTTTTAGTCCTTCTTACATCTGTCGTGGACACAAAGCCTCATGTCTAGAATAATAGCTAACATTTACTAAAAAGCCAACTATAGACTGGGCACTCTTCTAAGAGCCTTAGAATATGAACTCATTCAATCTTCACAATAATCTTAGGGAGTGGGTAGTATGATTCTTTCCATTTTAGAGTCAGAAAACAGATCAAAGAGAGTAAAAAACTTGGCCAAGATTTTGCCACTAGAAAGTGACAGAGCCTGGGTTCAAACTCAGGCAGTCAGGCTACAGAATGCACATTCTTAACTATCATGCTACAGTCAGCATTCAATTATATATGGTAATGTATGCTCTGAAAACTATGAAGGACCATTACCACAATAAAACCAACAAATCTAAACAAAATAGCTAGCTTCCTGACATTAAGGAAGGGGCGGCAGCAGTGCACGCAGGTTGGGTTTTTAATCAGACCAGAGTTTCAACACAAGTTCTATCACTTTCTAGCTTTGGGAATTCACTTAAATCATTTCTGCAATCTGCATCTGCAAGATTAACTAGTACTTATTATATTATTTCTGAGAATTAAGTGAGATCAGAAGCAGGCAGAGAACCAGGAACATGTAGAGCACACATTACGTGGTCATTATGTTTGGCCCTAAAACAGATTCAAAACATGAAACCCACAAAACTTTACATTATTAGCCAACAATTATAAAACTATTCAACAGCAATCATGCGAACACATTCTATTCCTTTGTGACAATACACTGACATGACTTTACTAATTTTCTTAATACCACGAGCTTATAAAATAGTCAGATAACATTAATTATCTCTAATGTGAGATGAAGTTATAAAAGAGTTCTGCCTCTGGGCAAAAGAGACAAGCAGCAATACAAGAGCCTTTGATTTGTCAAAGCAAAAGCAAACGAAATATAAAAAGCAACCGTCAGCAGAGAGAAAACTTCCAAAGTACCACCTTTACTGAGAAACCCAGGGTACCCAAACGTGTGAGGATTTTTGAAAACCCGCCATATGATGACAGGGCTGAAGAGGACTGGGATGTTCAACATGTAAGTACCAATCCCGACACAGGGCTGCGGAGGAGTGAGCAGTTTGCGAGGGTCCAGAGCAGGGTTAAGTACAACGGGAGGCTTCGGGAAGCGGCTCCAGAAGGGGCTCCACCGAGCCCTGGGGTGCCCTTCCCTGCAGGACGGCCGGCCCAGCGTGCGACGCGGGCAGAGGGAATTCTCTCCCCGGCTGGCAGGTCCCTCCGACCCCGGGACCCTTCCACCCGGCGGGCGGGGCTGCGGAGGAGGCAGGAGACACCTGCCGGGAACCAGACCCGGCCTGTTTTTAGCGGGGTCAGTAGTCACGGGGAAAGCTGGGTTAGGGCACCTGAGAGTCAGAGACCAGTCTGGCTGCCTCTCACCAGTGGCCTGTGAGGGTCTCCTGCCCGGCCAGCGCTCCGACCCCACGCTAGGGATGGACCCCCGCCCCCTCCAACGCAAACGGAAGCCAGCTCCGCCCGAGCGCGGGGCGAGGTCGCGGTGGCCATCCGCCCCTGGGTGGCGGCTCTGAGGGGACCAGCGGTCCGAGCGAGGAGCGGGCCCTGGACCAGCTCCCAGCCTGTTAGAAGACCCCGACGACGACGACGTCGGGGACCACTGTCGTCCTGGGGGCCCAGGACGCTCGCCACGAACACACTTACCAGACCGCTGCTCCGCAGCAGCCGAACAGCTGAGCCCTCCATCGCCGCCGCAGGCCAGAACGCTTGGCAGGCTGGGTTCTGCGCTTCTAGCCTCGCACCCGCACCCGGGGGCGGGCCGAGACGGGCCCCGCCCCTCACACACCCCCCGGAGACGACTCCCCTTCGTGCCTACGGAACCCTAAGAGAGACAAACGGTGCCCTCCTCCGCTTGCGCCCTGCGCCTTACTCACGCGAGACTTGGGCAAGGCAGGGGGCGGGAAGGGATCGGAGACACAACAAACATGGCGGCGGCGACGGTGACGAAGACGGCGGCGGCGGCGACGTTGAACAAGGCGGTGGGGGTTACCCGGTGTGGTTGTCAAGAGGTAAGTAGCAGTCTCCCGGATTGGAAAACAGCGCCCCGGATGAGCAGGGCGCATAGAAAGAGGGGGCAGAAGAGGACAGCCGGGTTCACCGCGGGCCGGCTGACCCGGCCCGAGCCTCGCCCCCAGCGGAGGGTCGTGCGTGGCCCGTCGGAGGACAGGGTCAGGAGCCGGGTCCTTCCTGGCCCCAGCGCGTGCGGCGGCAGTGTGGGCCGCCGGAGCCCCGGGGCAGCGGTGCCTGCGCGTGGGCGCCGTCGGGCCGGAGCGCGGAGGCTCCGGGGTGCGGAGGCTGCTCCGGGCTCTGACAGGTAGCTGCGCTGGGGGCGCCCGGCGGTTTGCGTCTTCACCGGGTTCCAGGGGCCGGGGTCAGCCCCGGCGCGGGTCTCCTAGGTGTTTCGAACCCTGGTGAGGATGTCCTTCCGAATCCTGGCGAGGATACAGTCCCGACGCCGGTTCGGGGCTGCTGTTTAGGGCAGGGACATTTAAAACCTCCGTCCTTTATTTCACGATCCTGCCGGGATCCGTTTCTACTGCACGTGCACTCTAAATTTGGGGAACTTGTGAGCTTTCCGGAGGACGTTGAACTATTGAGGAACTATTCAGGTTCATTCCGGGTGTAGGTCTCTGATGAACTGGAATGCGAGTAGCCACCCCAGGCATCTAGTAAGTGTTCCATAACCGTGGATCTGAAGTTTAGTCGGTTCTAGCTGCCAGTAACCACGTGGCCCTTTTAGTGACCCGGTAAAGTGATCGGAACCCGAAAGAGGAGTGACCGTCCGGAGAAGTCATGAAGACATCTCGGATTGTGAGATATCAGGAAATAAAGTTTAGAAAAAGCAAAATTAATTTAAAACAATGTTTTAAACATCTGGACTAACAATTAAATTAAGAGTTCCATCGATTTTGATTTATATCTGTTTTTGAAAAAAACAGCTAGAGATCAATATATTCTTGGGAGTTCCTTAGAGTGAATTGAGATGTTTGGTGTTCTTTCCCCCGGTGGTCCGAGTGTTTCCCAGAAAAACCTGATTATTTTGTATTGGTATAGAGAGGATAATGAAGATGAGGATCGGATGGGATTAGATGTTCTTTTGTTGGGCATATGGTAGTTCTGTTTTGTTTTTGTTTGTGTTTCTTTACATCCTTTCCTACAAATATTTCCCTAATTATAGGGCTAATACATTGTTGTTGGGCAACTACAGCTATTCCCCAGGACTAAGCCTGACCCTTGTACAAGTATACTGTGAACAAATGAAATTAATATCATAAATTTAGAAAAACATTTACAAATTTCCCAGAACTAAAATCTTGAGAAGTCACCAGTGCGTGTGAAGAGGAGGCAATAGTCACATATTGCATGTTATTCTTTGGTGATTCTATGGTGGTTTTGCAGAAGTGAGACTGTTGGTTTGTTCTTAGATTGTCACCTTCATTCTGTGTTCAGCTAATGGTAAGATTGGCACAAGTTTCTTAATTAGTTTATTAAACCTGTAGATGCTAATGTGATTTTGATTTGTGGTGTGCTTTTTTTCTTTTTTTCTTTTTTTCCACAGACCTCTGTATGGCTTTTGAATTTTAGTTGAAATTCCCTCCATGGCCTTTTGGAGTCCCTTGGTGTGTCTCCAGAATAAATTTCAAATACTCTACATTTCATCAATGTTGGAGTGGCAAGAAAAAGGTGGAACTGATTTGGGGTGAAAAGGTTAGATTGTATAACACTTCTTTTGGATTTCAACATGGTTTTAGTTATGTTTTACTTTTATATTATATTTTCTGGTTTCTTAAAGCCTCCTCGTAAGGTCCCTTTTTGCCTTCAAAGAGTTTTTTGACATTTATGAAATGAGGAATTGTGTTCTAATTCTTTATGAAGGCCCGTGTTACTATATACAAGCCAAGCCTCCCTTATCAGCCTTCTCAATTACTATGAATTCTATTGGAGAGTAAATCTTTCAGTGATCATAATTATTATACTGTAGAAGTAAACACATCTGTTGAACTATAATCACTTTACACATATAGACCTAAAAGTCCAAATGAAGTATTATATATTAGTTGCTAAGTATTCTTCTTTATGTTTAGTAACCCTTAAACACTTCTCAAAAAAATGCTAGATGGATGAAATATATCTTATTGTGCCCTAATCATGATCTCAAAATTCTCCCACAATTTGTGGGGAGGACAGGTTAAAGAGCCTCTTCTGGTATTTATATTCTCTCTGTTTCAGTTGTGTTTGCCTTTTAATTCACATCTTGATACCTCTGTTTTAAATAATTAACCCCCAGTTAAGAGGAACTGTGTATGCATGCATACATATGTATGTACATGTATTCATCATCAACTTCTCATTTCTGAGACTGAAGATGAAAGGTAAAGAATTTCGTACAAGATAAATCCTTTATCAGAGGCCAAAGAAGGTTGGAGAATAGTTTAAATTACCTGCTTGAAGGTAAAGAATTTGTCATGTTCTTTTGGGATATCAAAACTTAACTCTTGGATATCTTTTTTTCCTCAACTGACTTGGGCAACCTCTGTTTTGTAAAAGCATTTATTTTTGAGACTTGAATGGATAATTTGCTGGACACTATTGTCACAAAAATAATTTGTGTATGCTATAGCCAGCTTCTCTACATACATACGTATATCCGAGGGAATTCCATACTAGATTCAACTTACCTTTTTTTTTTTCTTTTGTGGTGCTCGGGGTCTAACCCAGGGCCTCTTGCATGCTAGGCAAATACTCTACCACTGAGCCACATCCCCAATCCATCTCAGCTTAAGTTCAATCAGAGTAATCACAGGAAGGCCTCAGGAGTTATACTAAATCATAAGGTATGATAATCAAAGGTTTGAAATACATATTTTCTTTGGTTGATATATTTATTTATCTGTTTTAGTTCAGGCTGTTATAACAAATTGCCATTGACTTGGTAGTTTAAACAAACATTTCTCATAATTCTGGGGGTTGGGAAGTTTAATCTCAAGGTACTAGTGAGTCCAGTGACCAGGTACAGGCCTGCTGTCTAGTTATATTCTCACAGGGCAGAAAGCAGAGGGGAAGCGCCATGTTTCTTCTTCTAACGCACTAATCCCATTCAAAGGGCTTCACCCTCACAGCCTCATTATCCCTCAAAGACCATCATTTTGAGGGTTAGAATTTCAACACATGGATTTTAGGTGATATAAACAATATCATTTAGCAGAAACAGTAGATCTGGCTTGGGATAACCCACCTAATTCTATAATATTGGAGAATACTTAGTATGTTTCTTTTTCTGATGACATGATTTTACATACTAAAGTTTTGTTTAAGTAACTTTTTGGCAACAAACTCCAAGGTTTGTTGGAATGATACCATTGAAAAAAATTATACTTTGCTGACTTCTTTTTTTGGGGGGGTGGGTGTTACCAGGGATTTAACTCAGGGGCACTCAACCACTGAGCCACATCCCCAGTCCTATTTTGTATTTCATTTAGAGACAGGATCTCACTGAGTTGTCTAGTGCCTTGCTTTTGCTGAGGCTGGGTTTGAACTCCCGATCCTCCTGCCTTAGCCTCCCAAGCTGCTGGGACTACAGGTGCCCATTACCATGCCTGGCTGATTTCTGGTATACACACTCATCCCTCAGTCATCCCTTGGGGGATTAGTTCAAAGATCCCTTGTGAATACCAAAATCTGAGAATGTTCAAGTCCCTTATATAAAATGGAGTAGTATATCCTCAGGTGATTCTCCTGCCTCAGCTTGAGGCTGGCATTACAGGCAAGCATCACTGTGCTCACCTATCCAAGTCATCTCTAGATTATTTTTACCTAATACAATGTAAATGGTTGTTAGACTGTATTGTTTAAGGAATAACAACAACAAGAAAAAAGTCAGTACACACTCAGTTCAAATGCCATTTTTCATCTGCCTTGGTTGAATCCTTAGATGCAGCATTTGTATTATATTGGCACAGATTTTTCAATTTATCGGTGCCTTACCACTACCTCTAGGTATCAATTAATTTGTGGAGTTTTTAGATTAAACTTTCAGTCCTGAGCTGATGATTATTAAGAACAGGAAGATGGTTTGGATAGAAAATCTGTATTAACAGGAAGTCTGTAGTTTCAGAATTTTTGTTTTCCACATATTGTGCTTATAAATATTAACCTGAGATGGTGAAAGGTGTGTGTGAGCTAAAGATTCCACTAACATTTAGACACCTTTCAAGAATCTGTTCCCCTGCCTAGAGCTCTGCAAGCACATGTCATGTCTCTTGTCCACAGATATGTGTAATACAGATGATGATACAGGTCAGGTGTACACCTAGATGCTGAAGAATGATAATGACACCAAATTTTTAAACCATGGCAGGATGTCTAAGGTTATAAGCCATATTAGTAGGTTTAAAATTGTAATTTAAGAAGAGCTTGTCTTAATGTTTAGAATGTTATCTTCCCTTATTCTTTGGCATCTTTTTTTAAGTCCATCATGCATAATTGAAAGCAGCTTGCAGTTTATGGTAGGGAGCACTGTGAAATGTATAATGTGACACTGTGATGATAGCTAAGACTGTCAAAATATGTCAGCCATCCTCTGTATTTAGGCTCATTTATGTTCTTAAACTTGAGATACATGTATAAAAATATCACTCTTTTCTGCTTGCTTACTGGCAATTTTAACATGTTTTCACTCGATTGTCACATGTTGTTCTATAATGGTGTTATGCTTTCTAATCAAGATTTAGTGAAATTTAGTTTGCTTATTGAAGCCTATCAAAGTACATTCAGATATTTTTAGAGGAAAATATATCAGCTTTCATATGAACTGTATACTAAGTTATAATGTAAATACTGGGATTTCCTTTTTAATGAAATCTCGTATAATTAGAACTCAGATGATCAATAGGGCTTTACAGCTTGAAAAATCATTTCTTAGATCTTATTATTGATCATTTTCATTGATTGGGGCAGACCCTAGCTCACATTCCCTAACCAAAAGGCAAAATTTAAAGGACAAATAATCAGCAAATCATCAATAGTCACAAAACAAATAGTAATACAATGACAGAGAACTGGTTCAAGTAAACATGATAATATAGAAAAAAATTGAAACTTCAAAAGTCAACAATAATCTATAAGATTGATAAAGTTGAGCCAGATTAAAGCAAGTGATTTAAAAGTAAAATAATAAGAGGTGAGGGAAATTATAGATGGACTTAGGAAATTGCAAATGGGGATATGTGAATTAATGAGATTGAAGTGGTTTATATTTGTTTCATTGAACTAAGGAATAGATAGATGCTCAGTATATTCTCCAACCAAGTTGATAAATGAAAGAAGGGGAAAAACTTTGAGACAGAGAGGAGTTTCTTAATCCAAGTATAATTACTTTTTGCTGTAAAAATAATTATTATAAAATAATTAACTGTTGTCTGAGAACTTACCATATTTTGTACATATTGTGATACTTTATGCATATTTAACTATAAAACTGAAGATAGTACTCAAGTTGGTTTTATTATTCCAATTTACAAAATAGGAAATTAAAGCTATGAGTGGTCCCTTCCTGTTCAGAGTCTAAAGTCTAAGTCAGAGTTTGACTTAGTACCAAAATATTCTCTTCATCCCCAGAATAGAGTTTCAGTAGGCTCATTTTTCTAGAAAACAGTGAAAAGGCATAGTCACAATAGTAACTTTAAAATCTCTGGGAAACTTCTAAAAAAGGAGTTAAGAACTATTCACAAATGTTGCATTGAGAAAGAATTCAGGGGCCTGGGGTTGTGGTTCAGAGGTAGAGCACTCGCCTAGCAGGCGTGAGGCACTGGGTTCAGTTCTCAGCACCACATAAAAATAAGATATTCTGTCCACCTATAACTAAAAAACTAAAAAAAAAAAAAAAAAAGCAGTCACCTACAGGTCCTTAATGTATTCGAGTAAAGAACAAATTAGATGAAAGAGAAAGGAAGAAAAGAAATATGAAAATAAAATATATCAGTCTGAGACCAGTAAACATTAGGGAAAATTAGAATAGCCACATTCTTTCATTAGTTCCTGAGTATATCACTGCATTGTTGTAAAGTATGGTAATCTGTAGTAATGTCATAGTCTAGGGTTGGTCTATTTCCAGTTAAGTCAAAGTGTAAAAGTTTTAATTCTTGTGAGGTTGGGCAAGTTTTTGTAAATTGGGAAATATACTTTTGTGAAACCCCCTCATTTCTCATCCCCATAGTTCTGCCATTTAAAAAACTTAGGCTGAAAAGGATCAAGAATATACAGTCATTCTCAAAAAAGAAAAACAAAACTGTTGGTCTTAAAGGATAACAACACTTAATAAGACTGAATAGTGTGGCATTCATAGACACAGACAGGATAGTGGAGCAGAATTGAAAATTCAGAAATAGAGCACATTCAGAAATAACCACCTGATGATTCTGGAGCCTGGTGGAGAAAGGCTGGCCTGTTAAATGCAGGTTGCTGGGATGTTGAATATCTTCTTGGAAAAAAAATAAGTTTTGACTCTTATTGCATGTAAGACTAAATCCTGGATAAAAATAAAAGAAAAATGCTAAAGCTTTTAGAAGGAAATATAGGATAACATCTTCAAGTAAAATGAAGACAAGGATTTCTTGAATAGGGCACAAACCTCTCTAAAAGTAAAGGGAAAGAATGAGTAAATGGGACTGTATTAAGAACTTCTGGCCAGGCATGGTGGTGCACACCTGTAATCCCAGCAGTTCGAGAAGCTGAGGCAGGAGGATCGTGAGTTTAAAGCCAGCCTCAGCAATTTAGAGAGGCACTAAGCAACTCAGTGAGACCCTGTCTCTAAATAAAATACAGAATAGGTCTGGGGATGTGGCTCAGTGGTTGAGTGCCTCCGAGTTCAATCCCTAGTACCCCAAAACAAACAAACAAATAAATAAAAGGGCTGGGATTGTGGCTCAGTGTTCGAGCACCCCTGGGTTCACTCTCACCAAAAAAAAAAAAAGGACCTCTGTTTATCAGAAGTTACTATTAACTAGTTGAAAGCACAAAATAGGAAAAAGATAAAGAATTCTTACATATTAATTAGAACAAAACAGACAGCTGTAGAAAAAAAGGATCAAAAGACTTGAACAGACAGTATCCCAAAGAGGGTATCTAAATGGCTAGTTAACATATTAAAAATATATTACTTCACTAATCGTCAAGAAACATAAAACTAGTGTAAAACCACCACACATTCACCACAATGGCTAATATGAAAAAAGGTAAAAATTAGACAAGTGCTGGCAAGAGCAGAACTCTTGGCCACTGTTGTGGCAGTGTAATTGGTAAAATCACCTTGAAAAACTATTTGGCACTAACTAACCCTGAATATATACATACCCTTTGACACAGAAATTCCATTTCATTTCTATATTATAGTCAATTCAGTATATAAATATACCTTTTCTTAAATCTATTTAATGAGTAATTTTCCATCTAAAAAAGTTTTCATCTTTAATTGCCAGTTGTAGGCATCTAAAATTCATTACTCTTTGGCATATTGCTTAACTCTTTCTTGAAGCATAGCATAAACACAGAAAAGTATATAATTCAGAAGTCTTGAGCTAATCAGTTGTCACAAAATGAAAACACATCCATGAAATCAACACCAAAATGAAGAGACAGAAGGCTGCCTGCTTCCTGGAAGCTGCCCTTGTGCTACCGTCTGCCCTATTGGGGGTCACAGGGGTCTGACTTTTGGCACTGCAGTTCAGCTTGGTCCGCTCTTCAACTGGATGTAAATGCAGTCCTGCCCTACAAACCCTGGTGGGCTTCTGTAACTCCACATTCTGATTGTTAGATCTGTGTAGTTGCATGCAGCTCAAGTTTGCTCCTTTCCCTGCAGCCCATTGTGTGGCCATGCCACAACTAATGTATTGTACTGTTTTGGGGTCATTTGGGTAATTTTTTGCACTTGGCTGTTGTGAATAAAGTTTCTCTGTTTTCTGTCTTTGTAATTTCTTTCCATCCTCTGTGATGAAATTTGAATTCCAGTTACTTAATTATTAAATATGTTTATTTTTCACCGTTTTCAGATAACCAGTAAGATTATATGAGATATTGGAAAGCAAGCACCATATTTTCTGTTGCTTTGTACAGTATCTTGCACAAAATAGTTTTTGTCACTGTTGTTTTATTTTGTACTGGATCTCCCTAAATAATGTAAAATTATTTCAGTTTTTTCCCCATCTCTAGGTATAAGAAACTATAAACGTAAGGAGGAAAAAAAAGCAAAGATGGGTGAAAAGAAACCAGAACCTTTGGACTTCGTGAAAGATTTTCAGGAATACCTGACTCAGCAGACCCATCATGTGAACATGATTTCTGGATCGGTTAGTGGGGATAAAGAAGCAGAAGCTCTTCAGGGAGGTAGACTCTTCTTAATACTATTCGTCACTTTTATAAATGTATCAATGTTTGTGTGTAGCTATCCATACTATGAAAACTAGTATTTACTAATGTAGATCATTCCACTTTTTTAAAGAAAGATATAGGACTTTTTTCTCCCCTTTAAGTGTGTCAGATTCTCAGATTTTTGCTAAGGGAGAATGACTCAACATGGGGTTCTAAAACCCAGCCTGTCTTTTAGGTTCTGTTAGCTAACAATAGACTCAAGGAAACCAGAAGAAAGCAAAACATCAACTTCACCACCCAGAGAATTCAGCCATCAGGAAGTATGGATTAGACCTGAGTCTCCAAAGGGTTTTCTGTTCTCTCTGAAAATGAAGAAAGGGCTGAACATGTTTACATGTTTAAGAGGAGAAACTAGAATAGGAAAAGCAGCAACCTACTGAGCCTGGTAGAAGTAAACTTTCTCCAGTTTATAGACCACAGAGACTGGAATATATTTCCAAGCATAGCTCAGGGTCAGCAAACTATAGCCTATAGGCCTTATCAGTACTGCTGCTTTTGTGTGGCCTACAAGCTTAAGAAAGATTTTTATTTGCTGGTGAGGTGGTACATGCCTGTAATCCCATCAGCATGGGAGGCTAAGGCAGGAAAATTGCAATTCAAAGCCAGCCTCAGCAACTTAGCGAGGCCCTAAGCAACTTAGACCCTGTCTCAAAATAAAAAATAAAAAGCGACTGGGAATGTGGCTTAGCAGTTAAGCACCCCTGGGTTCAATCCCCAGTACTCCCCCGCAAAAAGAAAGGTTTTTAAATAATGTCATTACACATGAAAATTATATGAAATTTTAACTTCAGTGTCCATAAATAAAGTTTTATTGGAATATGTACATATATTTCCATATTGTCTATAGTTGCTTTTGTGCTCCAACAACAGAGATGAGTAGTTGTGATAGAGACAAAGCCCACAAACTCTAAAGTGTTTACTATTTCACCCCTATAGGAAGTTTGCTGACCTCTGACCTAGGCGGTCAAATCCAAGGACTGGCAGCATGGATCAAGCATCACCTGGGAGCTTGTTAGAAATGTAAAATGCAGACAGCTGTGGTGGTGCACACCTGTAATTCCAGTGACTTGGGAGGTTGAGGCAGGAGGATTCGTGAGTTCAAAGTCAGCCTCAGCAACTTACAAGGCCCTAAGCAATTTAGTGAGACCCTGTCTCAAAATAAAACATTAAGAGGGCCAGGGATACGGCTCAGTGGTTAAATTTCTGGTACCAAGTGGTTCAATCCCTGGTACAAAAAAGAGAGAGAGAGAGAGAGAGAGAAATGAAAAGAAAAGAAATGTAAAATGCCAGACCCCACCCCAGATCTAGTTAGTCAGTTTATTTTAATTATTCATGCATACATCAAAATGTGAGTGTTCCTAGCTATGGAAAGCAGTGGGAACAAGGGAGATACCGAGCCTGGTCCCTCAGCACACTGGCTCCAACCTGCACAATCACTTAATTTCTGGTGAAGGGTAGAAGTAACAGTGGAGCAGGGCTTGAGTAGTGCATGCCAGTACCACTCCATCCTGGGATGGAGTGGAAGTTCTTTTCCCAGGACACTGTAGGAATATAAATTTTCCCTTCTGAATCTAGTGTGTACAGATTCCTATATTGACATTGAAGAAGCCAAGTTTGTAGTCCCCAAAGTTTGCTGGTTTTCCTGATTATGAGTACCTGCCCCTTTATACAGTTTCCTTTATACAAAGAAGTAGTCCACTTAGATTGAAAGCAAACACCCATGCATCTTTTAGCTCTGAATTTCTTTTTTCCTCACATTCAGTGGTATCAGATAAAATATTTTCCTTTATGTGCTAAATTAGAATTTTAAGATCCTGAATATAACCCAGAATGTGGGCTATATATATAAACTGAGTGGTATGGTGGAAAACTCATTAATTGCTTTAGATTAAAACAAATAGTTTTAGAGATTATTATGAATGCTAATTATTATTGTAGGAATGACTAGCATCCTAAATGCTTGTGTGAACTCTGTCATCAATCTTAAGGGAGTCTCTTGGATCTCTTTATCTCTTCTTGAAAAGCATGTTGAGAACTGACTTATTTAACTTTTGTTTATAATTTGAGGTCTCCCTATAAAATTTTCTCAGAATATAATGCTTTTATACAAAATTAGCCTCAGTTTGAAAAAAATCTGTGTTATTTTACAGATTTAACTTGTAGGAAGTGAACTTTCAATTTATGAAAGATTTTCAACCACTTGAGACTAAAGTGCTAAATTGAGTTGATTCTGAGATGCATAATTTCTTTTGCTATACTTTGTTTATAGCTGGAACAGATGGTGATCAAAATGGACTTGATCACCCATCTGTTGAAGTTTCCCTGGATGAAAACTCAGGAATGTTAGTAGACGGGTTTGAAAGGACCTTTGATGGGAAGCTCAAGTGTCGGTACTGCAATTATGCCAGCAAAGGAACAGCACGGCTTATCGAACATATTAGAATCCACACAGGTAATGGAGAAACAGCTGTTGAAGGGGGGCTAAGGAGCCCAGGTCTGTCCATCATATAAAAAGCACCGATTGTTCACAAATGAAGGTTTGTAAGGTTTGAATCAATGGAGAAGTTATTCCATTTTCTTACAAAGCAATAGCTTAATGGCATACAAAGAGTGGGAAGTGAGGCCCCTTTTTAATTCATCTCCCTTCTCAGGCATTTTACTGGTTGAACTACATAATCTGTCAACATCCGTCTGTTTTTAAGGTTGAGGAGGTTAATGCTAAAGGCAGTATGGAATGTTGAATTGTTTTTATCTTACTCTCACTAGTACAGTTCAGGTGCACCTGGTCTCACCTTCACCATATCTGAACAACCTTCCTAACTATACCCTACCCCGCTTCAAGACCAGGCCAGTTGTCCTGCCTTTGTGTTCCATGGCATTCTGTGCTCATCCATCACATCATTTTGGTGACTTGAAAAGCCTGTGAAGACAGGGATTGTGATAGGGCCATTCTTGTACCCCAAAACTAGCATAGCATCTGGCACATAGTAGGTCTCGATACTAGTTAGGTGAATGGCTCCAAATCTTTCATTCCAATGTTTATTCTGCGTACTTGGGGAGTCTTCAGCTAACAGCATAAACTAAAATCGTGCCTTCTGGGAACTAAAGAGTAGGAAGGTAGAAGAAAAGTGCTGGCAGTTTTGAAGGGATAATTTGCATAACTCATACTTGGACTAGCAAGCTCATTTTGATTTTGAACTTTTTATTTTATATAAGGACTTTTAAAAAAAAAGTGGTTTTTTTTTGTATTTTTCCCCCTGAAGAAAGGGTATGCATAAATGTGTATATCTATGAATATAGATATATAATTGTTTATGTATGGTCATGTGCTTGAATATATTTCTCTGAGGCATACTATTGATAAAATCATGTAGCAAATATTATTGTCATTTGGGCTATTTCTTCTTTCCCCAAATGCCAGTTAAAGCTATAACTATATTGACTAATAGAATTTAAATGTATATTTCAAATTGTTGCAGATGAGTTCTTAGGTTTTATTTCAACTTGCAGGTTTCTTTACAGACTTTAATAATCTTTTATGCAAATGTGAATTTCTTAAAAACATTATATTTTCGACCAATTCCCAAATCCAATGAATGGACAAACATGGAACTTTCCATAAATGAGCTACTCTTGCAGTTTCTCCCCCATTTTTCCTTTTAAACAGGTGAGAAACCACATAGATGTCACTTGTGTCCATTTGCATCTGCTTATGAGCGTCATCTGGAAGCCCACATGCGTTCCCATACCGGAGAAAAACCATACAAATGTGAATTATGTTCCTTCCGCTGCAGTGATCGAAGTAACCTGTCTCATCATCGAAGGCGCAAGCATAAAATGGTACCAATTAAAGGTACTAGGTCTTCCTTAAGCAGCAAGAAAATGTGGGGGGTTTTACAGAAGAAAACAAGCAATCTGGGGTATAGCAGAAGAGCACTAATCAACTTAAGTCCACCTTCCATGGTGGTTCAGAAACCAGACTACCTTAATGATTTTACCCATGAAATCCCAAGTATCCAGACTGACTCCTATGAAAGTATAGCAAAAACAACACCAACTGGTGGCTTACCGAGGGATCCCCAAGAACTCATGGTTGACAACCCTTTAAATCAGCTCTCAACTCTAGCAGGACAGTTGTCCAGTTTGCCACCTGAAAACCCAAACCCTGCATCCCCTGATGTCGTTCCCTGCCCAGATGAAAAGCCTTTCATGATTCAGCAGCCCTCTGCCCAAGCGGTGGTTTCTGCTGTATCAGCAAGTATTCCTCAGAGCTCCTCTCCCACAAGCCCTGAACCTCGGCCATCACATAGTCAGAGGAACTATAGTCCAGTGGCAGGTCCAAGCAGTGAACCAAGTGCCCACACTAGTACTCCCAGCATAGGAAACAGCCAGCCAAGCACTCCAGCCCCAACCCTGCCGGTCCAGGATCCTCAGCTTCTGCACCACTGCCAGCACTGTGACATGTACTTTGCAGACAATATCCTTTACACTATTCACATGGGGTGTCATGGGTATGAAAATCCTTTCCAGTGTAATATATGTGGATGCAAATGTAAAAACAAGTATGATTTCGCCTGTCATTTTGCAAGAGGGCAACATAACCAACACTGAAAACAATCACTATGTTTTACTTGGTTTGGCCTTCTGGGGGTTGTAGTTTTTTTTTTTTTTTTTTTGTTATCCCTAATGAGGTGTCTGCTAATTTAAAGTTTATGCATTATATTTATAGAATATAAATTTGACAGTGGAAAATTTTTTTCATAAAAGTTTAGTCAGGGTCATTTATGTATTAGAATAGTTATTGATATCTGTTTTTCCCTTTCATTTATACATGTGAGAATTGGAGTACAATCATAATTTTAACAGGTGTTCTTTTACATTTCCCACATTTATGGTCCATAGAGACTTGAAGGCTTATCCCATACTCTTGCTATTTCTGTATATACAGTATAGCCAGATGTTACTTCTGCCATATTTCAAAATGGTAGAGTAAATTATTTTCTCTTACAAAATCTGTTACAACCTATTTCAGTGTTTGTAGAGAAATTGGCCTTTAAAATTATTCTTAATTAAAGTACTATTTAGTTCACATATCTTAAGTTGAATTAGTAGTTTGATTTCAACTGATAATAGTAAACCTTTTTTTTTCTACAAGGGAAAATGTAAAACAATTATTTTAAAATTAAAGTTATAAAAATAGGTCAAAGTTCTGAAAAGAAGTAAAACTCAAGATTTTAAATTGAAAATTGTGTTTAATATTTAAAATAACCTGTTTATTTCATGTCTACTTTAAACATGTCAGTTTTCCATTGGATTTTTTTCTAATAGTTGGCAGTTTGTTTTTAAAAACCACTAGATGCCATTTTCTTTTCATTTTGAACTTCTCATTTAAATTCTTCCTTCTGATGTTTAGTGTCAGGTGAAGTTGGTATGGTGAGAATCTGTTTCTTCCTATTCCTTTGATGACCAAAGAGGTACAGTGGAAGTCATTCATCTTATTATTAAGATGCAGTCCTTCAAAAAAATCTCCAAAGTTTCCTTTTCCTGCCTTCTATCCATTTATTGCCCATAATATCCAAGAAAAGGTGGGTATAGAAACACATGGGGAAATGTGATAGTAAAGTAATACTTAATAAAAATAAGAATTTGTATCCAGAAGAGATCCTGGTCTTCTCTTCAGAGTTGGCCATTTAAAATATTTTCTGTGAATTCAAACTGTAATATTTACTTGCAGTTTTACCAGTCTTCATGTACAGTGACAATACCATATGGAAACTGATTGAATTGTCCCCTTAATAGAAAAGGATAAAGGTGTAAAAATGGATATAAAATTCATTTAAACATGCCATTTAATTTATTTATACAAGTAAGGCTTGTTAAATAGAGTAATTCATTTTGAACAGGAGGCTATTGTTTTTATATTGTGTAATAACTAGCTTACTCCAAAGAGAGTTTGGTCAAACAATAAAATATATTGTTACTAACTTGGTTTCTGTGTATTTTGCAAAAAATTTATTTTTAACTTGGTTCATATCTTGAAAATAAACATAATTGGATTCTTAAAGAAAATATGCTATTAAGCATTTGTTAAACAAAAAAGCATCCTTACTCTTATAATAAATAAAAGGGAAATATTGATAGTATCTGCTAAGCCCCAAGTGCCAAGTTAAAAGAGCCCTCTGCCTCCCTGCAGTGCTTGAAAGCCATTAGAATGAGTGCTTGTGGTTGAGTAGCCAATCTAGGCTAATCTCCACTGCCTTGTTTAAAGCACAGCTTCAAGGACACTTTCTCCAAACTGGAACTCTCTTGCTGTCAAATCTTGTGACCTTAAGTTCTGATTTCACTCCTGCTTGAATCACCACTGCTTAGATCAGTTTTAGTGCAGTTTCCAAATGTGTAACTTGGCTTTAGTATTTATCATTTGTCAGAAAGAAACAAGTTGTCATTTGGAAACTTTTGCAATTTTATTTGTTTTCTATGTTATTCTTCAAATAAAAGCAATAGCCCAAAACAGAAAACAGAAATTTTCATTAAACAAAGAGGGGTAACTCTTCTGAAAACAAGCTTATTAATTGTAGATTATGGGCCAAATAGTGACAAATACATTTTTTTCTAACAACTAAAGATGGATGTTTTAAAGGTACATTTTAATTTAAATGGAAAATATTTTTCATAATTACAAACTAGAATGTAAAATTATAATTTTCCTACCACTTAAAAGAGCACAGTTGGTATTCCAAAGGTGTTGATGCTTCAAAGCTACAATTCTTTCTAAATGCACTAAAATTTTTGAAGCAAATCTACCTTAGAAACTTTTTTGGAATTGTACTTTTTAAAAGATTTAGTATTTTATTTAAACTTCCTGAGTTGAATTGTGTATTTGGAAAGATGTTAGAATCTTCCCTTAAATGTTCATTTCATTTTATTTTTAATCAAATATTTTATAGAAATGAGTTAGGAAGAGTTTAACATGCACTATTTATAGTACTTTGCCATTAACAGGCAATGTTCTGAAACTAAATTTATTTTTGTTCAGTGAACATGAGTTTAGATCTTTAAAGTTTGTAGATAATTTATCTCCACTAATATTTTTTTAAGAAACTGTGAAGAGATTAACAGGGAATAATTTTATTTCAGATTTTACTAATGTAGTATGTAGCTG
Organism: Marmota monax; assembly: GCF_021218885.2. NCBI lineage: Eukaryota > Metazoa > Chordata > Mammalia > Rodentia > Sciuridae > Marmota > Marmota monax. Next base: position 963,590 of record NW_026692843.1, on the reverse strand, counting down.
CAACTTCTTGAAAATCAAGTAAAGGCTAGCTAGACTTTTACTTTGAAAAAACTCCATTCAGTATTTTTTGTGCTGTTTCGTTTTAGAAAAAAATATTTGCCCTTCATCTGCAGAATTGATTGACAAATGGAATATTACTAAAAATAAAGAGAGAGAAACCTAATTTTAAGTTCTACAAAATTATTTATCAAATGAGCGTGTTGTTAAAATTTTTTTAATTCCCTGCTAAAGACTTTTTCTTTAATCTTCGAGGGTATATACTTTCTACAACTTGTTTTTGTTAATATGTACTTTGATGTAAAGAACATATTTTGTATGCAAAGCATAAATCTTGCATTATAGTTGTAAAATACATTATATTCTTTAGGAATCCAGGAAACAGTTTAATGCTGAAATAATTATATCTAGTATGTAGTTTAAATGGTGAATGAAGCTTTGCTTTTGTAATATATGAATAAAAAAATAACACTTTCTAATGACCTTGATTTTTCTTTTTTGAAAACTAGGAATAAATTAGTTTTTTAGTAATTTTCTGGTATGTAAAATGTTAAGTTAATAAAAGAAAAAGATTTTATGGGTACTCTGGTTTGAATTTCTAGAATGCCTTACCATGAAAAGATCTATCACCAAGTTAAAAACAAAAATAGCCCCACATATGTGCAATTGCCTCCATCCTAGCTTACCCTCTTTATTCAAGATCCATTTAACCTGACTCCTATGCCCTAAGGGTTCTGGCACATCAATGAGGAGGGCCACCTCAGATGCTTAATTATCCATGTCATACCTGATAAATGACTGAAGTGATTTCTGTTATGACTAATGGGTCCTTTAGAATAGACTGTTTTCTTTGAAAGAATGGTCTTTAGCAGGTCACATTATTGGCCTAGAAAACACCCACTAATACAAAATTACTTATCTGCAAAAGCTCGTCAAAATCAAACAGTTGGAAATTCTGAAATTTTAATGTTGCTTTGAAAAATACTTCTGTACAATATTATGTTTCTCATTACAAAAAAAAGAAGTGACATCTGATAGGTCAGTGGTTGGTTGAAAGCATAGATATTTGTTTCCTTGTCTTAGGTCTTCCAGAAATTCTGCTTTGAGCTTATTAAGTTCTTCTGCTAGAAGCTTCAAGTTGTTAGGAAGTACTTGTTCATCTAAAATAAAAAAGATTCTCAAATTATTTCTGCAAATCTAGGCTGAAAATTAATTTGATTATATCACACAAAGGATTCTTCTAAGTTCTCTATCCTATTCAATACAGTAGGTGCTAGACATTCAGGCATTATTACTGAGAATCTGAAGTTCAACTTGACCATTAGCTTTATTAAGATTTAATTCATATACCATAAATTTATCCACTTAACTGTATAATACAGTGCTTTTTCATATAGTCATATAATACAACCATCACCAAAGTTGATTTTAGAACATTTTCATAATCTAAAAACCCTCTACCCTTTGGCTATCACTCTCCTAACTTCCCTTTTTCCTACCCCTTTCTTAATCCCTAATTGTCTCAAAAGTTCCTTGTTCTGGACATTTCGTATGACTAGAATCATATAATAAATGTTTATGATTATTTCACTTTGCATGTTTTCTCATGTTGTATTCTATATCAATACTCCATTCCTTGGCTGAATAATATCCCATTGTGTGGACAGACCACATTTTGTTTATTCATTTATCAGCAGATGGACGTTTGGATTGTTTCCATCTTTTGGCTATCATGAATAATGCTGGTATAAACATTCATGTACAAGTTCTGGTGTGAGCATCTATTTTCATTTCTCTTGAGAATATAGACCTTGAGCAGAATTGCTGGGCCACATGGTAACTACATTTGAGGGAACCGTTGGGCTGTTTTCCAGAGTAGCTGCATCATTTGACATTCCCAGCAGTAGGGCATGAGGGTTCAGATTTCTCCACATCACCAATGTCACCTAGGCTTGAAGTGGTGTCTCCTTATGGTTTTGATTTGTATTTCCTTGATGACTAAGTGATGTCAAATGTATTTTCATGTGGTTATTGACCATTTATATACTTTCATTAGAGAAATGTCTATTAGGATCCTTTGTCCCTTTAACAAATTGAGTTATTTACTGAGTTATAAGAGTTTTTTCTTTATATATGGATATATACAAGTTCCTTACAAGCTATAAGTTTGCAAATATTTTCTCACCTGTCAGTTGATAGAGGAACTGAATTTTCAATTTTATTTAAACACAGATTTAGAAACTAGACTAACTACCTTGGATCCCCTTAAGAGTTTTTTTATAGGTGGGAAATAGTTAAGACAGATTTAGGCATAAGATAGAATAGAAGAAAGGCAACGGTTAAGAGAGAACTCCTGGAACTACTTTTTATTATTTTCTAATTATGCTCCCGTTTCTATTCTGGACCTTTGCTATAAATTCTGGATCGTAACCCATTAGTGGTGTATGGCACTGTTTTTCTAAAATGAAATTAAAACAGCAGAATTCGTTATACATGTGAGGGTATTTTGTGAAACTTGTAGACATGCCTGAGTTTATGTACCATGTTACATACTGGTTTACAATGTAAGAGCTAATTAAGTATGGATTTTTTTAAAAGTTTGAGAAACACAACATGGTTAGTATGTTTTTTCCTTTCCCAATGTTCTAATCTTTTGTTAGGGTACTAGTAAATGCTGGTGATGCAGCTGTTCAGTCTTGGGAAAGTTACTTGATCCACTGTGAACCTGCATTTGCCCCTTGTAAAAGCACACCTGCCTTACAGATGTAAAGATTAGAGAGTGTAAGGCACTTAGCTTATAAGGAGAACTAAAGAAATGCTAGCTGCTGTTGTTTTTTTTTTTCTGCAAGTAAAAATTTATAGTTAAATATTCCAAACCTGAAGGAACTACATATTTCATCTATTAGTTAAATTCCGATTGTACATCAATCTTGCTCAGAATTCCATGAAAATCTTACACCTATCTGGCCCTTGCCTACCTCTCCCCTGCCTTCCTGTGTCACTTCAGGCTCAATGGCTTCTTTCCTGTTCTAGAACATTTCAGATGGCTTTACATCTGGACTTAGGCACATCATATGTCCACTGCCTGGAACCCTCAGGTCTCTTGCCTCGCTTGTTCTTCTCATGACTCACATCTGGGTTTAAATGTTATGTCTAAGAAGCCTTTCTGATTACCTTTTTAAGAATAAACCCATCACTCAACATTGCCTTGGCCTACTTTTTCTTGAAAGCACTGACATATATTTCACATCATTCCTTTTTGTCTCCTCACTAGAATGTCCTGCTTCTTGCTTACTACCCTTATTGGTTGCAATGTGTCACCAAATTGCAATTTTAAAATAAGCAGGATGTGAAGTTTGGAACCTTAGAAACCACCTGAGTGTCAGGAAATGGCCACAACAGTAGTCAATATCACATGAATTATAGCACACAACAGTCACAAGTCAACTACATCAACTACAGCCCCCTACTGTCAACAGACCTTTTGCTTCCTTCATTGTCTGAGAGACAATTCTTCGGAGTGTCTGATCAGCTTTATGAAGAACATTAGTTGAACAAATAATTCTGTCCATTTCCTATGTAAATACAGACATTATTATCATTATTGTTACTGGAATAGCTAGTTAGTTTATCAAATAAATGGCTAAATGTAGGTGACCCATTTGATGAGATTAAATGAAAAGTAAAGTGGCTTTCCTGTTTGTTAATTTTCCTTAGGAGAGAGTCTAAAGGAATGATATCCACTTGCTGGAGAGTGTCTGCTGACTGGCTCTCCAGGGAAAAAAGTAATCCCCCAAACCTCTCTGTAGTGTTTGCTTATTTTTGTGGTGTAAATTTACTATCCTTGTCCATTTCAAGCTACCAATATAATGTCAAAAGGCTCCAGTGTTTCTGAAGATGAAGTTTTGGCCAGATGGCACAAGCCACCTAAGGTCACCACTACATCCAGGTGTCAGGTGCTGAATATTGGCAAGACGCCAAGCCATTGACAAAGCTTCTTTACATCTGACTTAAAGCTCAAAAAGATCTGAAAAGTTTTCCTTCTCATTTACACTGAATTCCTACTGGAAGACTTACCTTTTGTTCCATATTGTCCTCTATATTGTTTACTGGATTTTCCAAAGCAGTAAGCAATAATAAATCAGTCACCTCCAGGCTACAGAGAAAGTGGAATAAAATACAATAATTCCTTATGGTGAACATTTCTGTTCTTAAAGACCAAGTATTTATTAATACTGAATTGAATTCTAAAGGAGTAAAACTGCTACAACCCAAGATCATTAGTAAAAAGGGGAAGAACTCAACTGATTTGGAAGTATCTTCCATTTGCAAAATCCAAATACAAACAATTATAAGTCCAAACCTCCCTCGTTTACAAAATATTAAATTAATTAAAATATTAATTTCCTAAGACTCATCAGTAAGCTTTGAAAAGTTATCCCCTATCTTCCCCTATTAAATGTTGGGCTATATAGGCTATCATATAGCCTATATAGCCCATCATTTAGTCTTTAGTCTCTGATGAAAGAAGGTCTGTCTTTTGCTTATTTACTGGATAAGGATTAGCAAAGTTCCTCACTGGTCAAGGGTCCAGAGAGGACTGAGGTAGAATTCATTCATTCACTTAAATATTTATTGAGCTTCTCATATGAAAAATATTGTACAACTGCTTATGTAGAACTATGTGCTGATTTGGGGTGTAAAAAGATCCCTAACCCCACCAAGCCTGTAATATAATGGAGGGAAACATCAATTAATTAAGCAAAAATAATTTTGAACAGTAATGGATAGGTGAGTGAAGACAATAAATAAGGTGATAATGGTAAGAGAGTGACTCCTTCACCCTAGTCAGACAAGGCAGTCAGCTTAAATATGTGGGAAACGCAGCGGGGGAGCAAGTACAGAGGCCACAGGAAAAGACCAGTTTAGTTTAAAAGTAGCAAGTGGAGAGGGGAAGTGGTAGAATATGAAGCTGGAGAGTCAGGGCTATTAGAACATGTAAGTAAGGGTCAGGAGTTTGAATTTTACTCAGAGTACATGGAGGACTGAAATGGTAAGCCAGTGAGATCATCATGTTGAGTCTCAACCTCACGATGATTTTTCTCACAGTAGGAATTCAGGTTCTAAAGTGAGACTGCAGGGGGCTTGGCCACTCAACTACCTGGGTATGTCACTTCCTGGGCCTGTTATCCTATGGAAAAAAAATAGGAATTATAGTTTCCCCTCTTAAAGTGTTATTATAAAGATCAAATGAGGGAGCTGGAGTTGTAGCTCAGTGGAAGAGCACTTGCCTAGCATGTGTGAAGCACTGGGTTCGATTCTCAGTACCACATATAAATAAATAAATTAAAGGTCCATCGACAACTAAAAAATATTTTTAAAAAAGATTGAATGAGACCATACATATAAAAGTCCAGAACATGCCCAATACGTAGAATGTGATCAATAACTCTTATTATTTACTTTGTTGAAGTCTGGAAAAGGTACCTTTATCAGGTCATTTTTTGACTTCAATACAGGACCACCAGACTCCACACTTCCCCTTCGACAGTTACCCTGTGACTATGTGGATATAGACATAGGTGACAGGTTCTTAAGACCTGGGACCAAACTGCTCTTACGCACAATAGTCCTCCAGAGCTACGTAAGGATCAGCCAAACCGAGATAGGTAAAATATTTACTAAGCACAGTCATTGGCACAGGGGGCACCAAGGAAAGATGGCTTTGAGTAGCATACCTGCTCTCCAAAGAACATGCTGGACTCTGAATTGTGAGGCTGTTGTGTTCCCAAGCATTTTTCTGAGGGTTGGGCTTTTCTATCTTTTCCCCCATTGCATAAATGGTCTCAGGAGGCAGGGCTCGTAATCTCTGGCCATTCCTCTGCAAGCAGGTCTCAAGGGGACAATCTAAAAAGAGCTGGCAAAAGCCTAATGAATCTGAAAACAGTTAAAATCATCAAGTTACTACTGGTCTATTATCTTTCCAAAATGTGAAGTTAACATATATTAGACAAATTATCCCAGCTGAAGCAGGAAAAACTCCATCTGTAATACTGAACACCTCACTTTTAAAATTAAATCTGTATAAACCTCCTATCCAATTAAATTCTTACTGAAGACAACAGTGATTGATATATGAATAACTGTTTCCATGTGTAAGAAAAAATGTTTTAATTACATTTCCGAGCCAGCTGGAAGACTTCGTATCTCATACTTTGATAATAAAAGTTGTCATCTAAAACCAAAAATAAAGGTCTAGAAACAGCAGTTTTTGCTAAGAGATAGCAATATGGGGCCTCGAGTGCTGAAGAAAATATCAGTTCTTGATCCTTTAGGCAAGTTATAAAATTTTCCCATATGGCTTCAGTCCTGTTGGGTGGGGCAGACATCTGGCACCCGCTAATGACAGCAGTCAAGAAGCATTCCAGGTACTTCAACAGTTCCCGTCGAAGCATTTTCCATTGGGATGGCTGTAAAAGATGGAAAAATTACAATTTACATTAGGCTTTGGCCAACAGGGTGGTCATCTGTCCCAACTGCCACCCTGCCTTATATGAAAATGTCAGCTTACATTGCTAAACCATCTGGAGTTCCCTACAGACACCTCCTTTCTCAGGCTTCTGTCTTCATATACACTGCTCCCTCTGACTGAAAATTCTTATTTAATGCTGGTAGTGCCGAGAGAAGCCTCCTTCAGACTCAGCCTCGCTGAAGGCAACTCAGCTTCTCCCTTGCCTACTGACACACCCCGTTTTGTACATATTATGTGTCCACTCTAGTTATAAACACTGGGCTATTTAACTGTTTGCACATCTCTATCTCTCTGCCAGATCACTAGTTCACTGTATACCATCCTCCAACTGACAGTCTGGCACCTATCTGGTGTTCCCAAAATGTATATTCAATGAATGAATGAGTGAGTGAATCAATGAGAGAATGAAAAGCTCTCATTTAGAAAGGAGGAGCTAAATAAAACATCCTGCCAAATTAAGAGTTGGCTAAGATATGACAGTGCTGATTTGCCCCTGAAATGAGGAAGATTATGGACAGCGAGATGGTCAGCTGAAAGGTCTCCAGGTCAGGATAAAAAGTCCTCAGGCTAACAACTCGGCTGGTCGGGGGCTAGAAAATATGCAGGAAGCAGACTGATGGGAAGAAAATAAGCAATTTGAGAATACAAGCAATCGTGTGTTGGTCCAGGGCTGTGAGGAGCACTGACATATTCCTGAAGTCAAGGATGAAGGGAGAATGCCAGGACAGGTCAGGTCCCTGCCTTACCACCTCACTGAGATTACACCGTGCGCAGGTGCATCAGCTAAACCACTAAGCAGGAAACACGAATCACTTCCTAAAAAGTGAGATTTTCTAATCATGGTGACCAAATGAGTCCCAGAACCTCTGTCTAAAGACAAAGAGTGGGAAAAATATATAGTAATGAACACGAGGCAAAGGCCAGCAAATACAACACTCCTACCAACAATTTTCTACTTTCTTCCAACTAAATCCTGTGCTACCCCAACACTGTATCTATCTCCCAGTTAATCAAGAATGAAGAAGTAGATAAGCTTTCCTGGAGAGGTGGAGAACTTGTCCACATGCCAAAAGAACTATATTTTCACAAATATACTTATTGAGCAGAACCATGTCATGTTTGCATTTGATTTATGTGAATTCATCTACACTCAAACACACAGCAACAAAAATTACAATTTAAAAATTTCAGAATATTTCAAGGGGTATTTGCTCTAGAGTGAGTAAATTGCAGACAGGCCTTACTCTTCCCCCAGTGGCCTCTTTCCATGTGCTTCTCCAAGAGGGTACATCTCAGTGTGCTGACTTTAAGTTGACGGATTAAAGTCAAGTAAATGCTTGGAACATACAAGCTGGTTCCCAAATACAAGCCCATTAAATCATCCAGTGGTCAACTAGGACACAGTCATCTTTTCCAATTCTGGTGGAGCCAGATTTTCCCTGACAGGAATGAAGATAAGCCTGAGAGGCCAGGCCCTTCATTTGGACAGCCTCTTTCTTTCTGGGAGGGACTCTAGCAAACGTTGTTCAAAAAAAAATTTTTTTAAGGGAATAAAATTCCCTTTACACCAAATGACAGAGTTCAAGCTCCACAGACGATCTGGTGTTAAACTGGCTACCTTGGACTCTTGAGAGATTCCTATCTTGGCCCAAGGAGAAACTTCCCGTGGGTCTGGTGGTGCTCACCCATAATCCCAGCTACTCGGGAGGCTGAGGCAGGAGGACCACAAGTTCAAAGCCAACCTCAGCAATTTAGCCAGGCTCTAATCAACTTATTGAAGATTCTGTCTCAAAAAAAAAAAAAAAAAGACTGGGGGGAGGGGGGGATATAGCTCTATGGTAAAGCGCCCCTAGGTTCAACCCCCAGTACAAAAAAAAAAAAAAAAAAAAACCCAGAAAACTAGAAAAGAAAATTACTTCTGTCTACAAGGAATTTCTATCCTGTACACTGAACTCAGAACTTAACTCTGCGGTAAGATTCCAGTGTGGGACGCGATGGTGCAGGTCTATAGGTTACTCTGGAGGTGGAGGCATGAGGTTCGCTTCAGCCTAGAAGTAAGAGGCCAGCCTGGGCAAAATAGCGAGACCTCGTCTCAAATCAAAAACAAAAATCAAAAGGCTCCACTGCATAGAATATGCAATCCATAAATGCACCAAACGCACACGTAAACCTCCATAATGCATCATTCTAAAAGTCTTATCCAAGGCCCCCTCGTTCACGGGCTGCAACGTTAACCGTGCCCACTGTCCTGGAACTCGGTGTCCCCTCCCCGGCAGGGCTCCATCTCCCACACAGCGGGCGCTCGCTACCGTCCACACGGCACACGTCCGCGTGCACCCGGCGCTGCGTGCCCGCGCTCGGCGCCCTCAGCCCGCCCCGTGCTGACCGGCGGCCGCGCGCCCTCGGAATCCAGGGAGGCGTCTGGGAGGACGTCGTCGTAGGAGAGGACGCCCACGGTCCAGCCTCGCTCCTGCCGCAGCCGGCGGCCCAGGGCGCGCGCGAAGGTCGATTTTCCCGCTGCAGGCAGGCCGCACAGCACGCAAAGGCCTCGCTCCCTCGGCCCTGCGCTACCGGCAGCCTGGGCGCCCGCCGCGGTCTCCATGCTGTCCGCGGCCGGTGGTGGCACCGGAGTCCCCCAGTTCGCCCAGCGCGCACGCGCCGCGCTCCCGCTGCCCTGCTGCGCCCCCTGGCGCCGCGGCGAAGGAATGGGCGAGGCTTCGAGTCCAGGAGGGATACCCGGTGCAGGTGTTCCCACGGCGCCCTTAGGGTCACGCGGCCAGCCTTCTAGCCGCGGAGTCCACGGCGCTGCGTCTCCTTCTCCCCGACATTGCTAATGGGTCCCAGGACTGGGTTAGTCTCCCTACAGAATCATTCTCCCTTCCAGAAACGAAAGCCATTAGGACTTGTGCCTCGGTTTTGTTTCCTGCCCAGGAAAAACTCAAAAGAGACTCTGGGCATTTTTATCCAGCAGGCTTTAAAAGGTAAATTCCCGGAGACCAAAGAAGAGGAAGCGAAGCGAGGACCGGGCTCCGCTGCCCTTGCTAGAGGTGAACCGGGCAAGAGCAAAGTAATATCAGTTATGGCGCCGGAGCGCCACCTGTTGGCGACAAGGGTGAGGACATGCGGGCTGGAAAGGAAATCCTTGGACCTCTTCTGCGGTGCAGGACGCAGGGTTGGGGAGCTTGTTAGCGTTAAGTATGGTGGAGAGAGAGAAAAAACAAGAAATGTTAATGTGGGAATACTGTGTAGGGCAAAAGGAATTCAGATGCTACTTTTTCATCGTATTTTTCGGAGATGATTACTTTCTACTCATGACGGTTATATTCAAAATATGAACACGTGAGGATACAATCAATGTTTACTGGGCTGAAATACAGCCAGTAACCTGATATGCTTTTAGAGCACATGCAATAAATCGTCTCCTTTTCATTCGGATTGCAAATGAACAGTATTGCAGTATTGAGTTACTCCCCATCTCATGATTTTTTTTTTTTTTTGAGGGGGCTGGATACTAGATGCCCATTTCTTCTATTTTTTATTTTGAGACAGAGTCTTGCTAAGTTGCTGAGGCTGACCTGGAATTTGGAATCCTCCTACCTCTGCCTCCCCAGTCGCTGAGGTTACAGGCATGTGCCACCACTGTGCCTGGCATTTCATGGCATTTTATCATTATTGGTTCAATACAAGGTCCCGGCTCATTAATTTACCATTCGCTTTTATCCCTTCATTCTCCACACTAACACTTGTTTCTCACCTTTCCTAAAGACAGACATTTATTTTTCTTTATAACATGATTACTTTTGTTTTGGTTATCTCGTTTTTAAATTTTTTTTTTTAGTTGTAGATGGGCACAATGCATTTATTTATTTATTTGTTTTTGTGTGGTGTTGAGGATTGAACCCAGTGCTATGCAAGCATCACACGTGCTAGGCAAGCACTCTAACACTGAACTACACCCCCAGCCCTGTTTTGATTATAGCTTAAAATAAATAGACTTTTAAGAGCAATTTAAGATTCACTGCAAAATTAAGCAGAATGTACAGAGTTCTCATGCACCCCTTTCCCATCCCCCATACAGCCTCCTCCACTATCAGTATCACTCACCAGAATGATACCTTTTCTCCAATTGATGAAACTACATTGAGTATTGTCACACAAAATTCTGTTGTTTACATTGAAGTTCACTTTTGGAGCTATACATTCTGTAGGTTTTGAAAAAATATGATAATATGTAGTTAACATGATAGTGTCATACAGAAGAGTTTAACAGCCCCCCAAATCCTCCACACGCCATCTATTCATTCCTACTTCTCCTCTAATACCTGGCACCACTTAGATTAGAATCATAAAGTCTTTTTAGATTTTTTTCTTTCACTAGTAATATGCATTTAAAGTTTCCCCATCTTTCCATGGCTTGATAGCTTATTTCTTTTTTGGCACTAAACAGTATCCCAATGTCCATAGTTCATTTTTCCATTTACCTGCTGATGGACATCTTGGTTGCTTCCAAGTTTTAGCAGTTATCACCCATGTGCAGATTTTTCTATAAACACAGGTTTTCAATTCATTTGGGTAAATGCCAGAAGCTGGGTTATATGGTAAGAGGATTTTTAGTTTTACAACTGTCTTCCAGAGTGGCTGTGTGGTTGTGCATTTCCACCAGCCAAGAGTGAGACTTCCTGTGCTCTACATCCTCACCAGCATATGGCATTATCAGTGTTTTGTATTTTTTCCATTCTAATAAGCATGAAGTGACATCTCATTACCCTATTAATTTCAAATTCCTTGGTGACCTAGGATGATGTGCACCTTCTCACATACTTATTTGCCATCTGTATATTTTCCTAGTTGAAGTGTCTGTTTAGATCTTCTTGCCCATTTTTAAATTGGGGTGTTTGTTTTCTTATTGTTGAATTTTAAGAGTTTTTTGTGTATTTTAGATAACAATCCTTTATCAGAGGTCTTTTGTAAATAATTTCTCTCTGCCTGTGGGTTGTCCTTTCATTCTCTTGACTGTCTTTGGCAGAGCAGGACTTTTAATTTTTGCTGAGAGCCACAGCCAAGTAGGAATGACGCATGACATTTTGGTTTGAAAGGTGACCCTGCTCCAGGTTTAGGGTGGATCCTGCTAGGAATAGGGCGGCTCCAGGATTAGGGCGGATCCTGATCCTGCTGCCTCAAGCGCCCACTCCTTCTGAGTTCCCGTTGAGTTCTCGTGGGGTTCTGAGAGTATTGGTATGCAGAGCCCGGTGGAGGGAGTGGATTTTCCCAGAACGTTCGTGTAGAGTGCCGGCGAGAGTTCGGGAATAAAGAGTTGCTGTTTGAATCTACAAGGCTTTTGTGGTGGCTGGGTTATTTTGTGCCCAGCCAGACTGCGGCAAATTTTAATGAAGTCCAGTTTACCAATTGGGTCTTCATGAATTACTCCTTTGACATTAAATCTAAAAAGTCATCATGAAACCTAGTCTTCTTAAATTTCTCCCATATTATCTTCTAGGAATTTTATGGGTTTCGTGTTTTACATTTTGATCCATCTGAGTTAATTTTTGTGGAGGACGTAAACACTACGTTTCATGTTTTAAAACACTGGAGTCCAGTTGTTTCAGCCTCAAGTTTTCTGGCAAAGGAGCTAAGGAACTGCAACAAAGATCAGTTTGATTACATTTCTATGGGTCTGGTTCTCACTGGTCTAGTTGTCTGCCAGCTTCCCCATACCACCTGTCTTGATGACTGTAGCTGTGTGTAAGCCTTGGGGTGAGATAGTGTCAGTTTTCCATTCTCATTCTTCTCTTTCAATATCGTGTTGGCTATTCTAGATCTTTGCCTCTACATAAACTCTAAAATCCGTTTGTTATTGTTCACAAAACAATTTGCTGAGATAGATTGGGATTGCAGTGAATCTATGGATCAAATTGGGAAGAATTTCCACCATTAAGCATGATATAAGCTATAGGTTTTTTGCAGATATTTATCAAGGTGAGAAAGTGCCCCTGTGTTCCTAGTTTGTTGCAAGTGGTTTTTAAAATATGGCTGTCGATTTTGTAAAATGTTCTTTCTGTATTTATTAATGTGATCATATGATTTTTTTTCCTTCTTTAGTCTGTTGATATGATGAATTTCATCGATTTTTTAAAAATGTTGAACCAGCTTTGTATAGCTGGAATAGATTCCACTTCATTGTGTGTATAATTCTTTTTATATATTATTGTATTAAATTTGCTGATATGTTGTTAAATTAGCAGGTTACACACATGGTAACATTGTATTACTACTGGAGGGTGTTGAGGTGGACTGAGGTAGGTAGATTAGGATCCAAGAAATGGGGCCAGGGGATGTGGACTTTTGCCCTGCTCTGCACTCCCTTCCTTCTGTAGTTCCAGGTTGACCACTTTGTCCTACTAGACAAACTACTTGTGGCTGTAAGTGGCAAGCCAGGCTTGTTCTGTGTGTGTGAACTGTGAGCATTGAGCACTAAGTAGACTGGACTGACATTGCCTCTCTGGGCTGCCGACGTGTGTATCCTTTTGCGTGACCTTCCAAGATGTCAGTCAGTTTGTTAACAGCAAGACATTCGAAGCTAGACTCAACCCCCTGAAACATGACCCTTGCCTCCTTTGAATGGCTTCTCCCCAATAGACCGCAGGTTCCAGGCATGCTCCCTCTCATTCTTGCCTGCCTTGCCTCCTTTATGGGAGCTGGGTCAGAGGGACTGTCACAGAACCCAAAAAGAAAGGTATTTGTTTTGGGGGTGATTATTTCGTGCCAGCCCAGTTCTCCTGGAGTGACTGTGACCGGCTTAGTCGCGTGCAGCAACAGCTGTATTTTACGCTTCTCTCATCCCAGCTTGGGACCCCCACAAGTCATCTTTCCACAGTACACCTTCAGTGGGTGCCATCTGTGGCCTGTTTGTTTCTGCACTCAATGGGGTCAGGCTGGGTACTTGGTACAGACAAGGGTGAGAAGTTAGTGATGTGGGAAAAATCCTCCTGAACCATGTATAGACTGTCATCCCCACCACACCTTGTGGGCAGAGATCCCAGGCCAGCACCTATCCTAGTTCCCAGGGTTCTGAGTGCTAAAAGAAAATCTTCTCTTTCAGAAGATGCCGCAGTCTGGCTGGGCACAAAATAACTGAGCCGCCACACAGCCTTGTAGGTTCAAAACAGGAACTCCTTTATTCTCCGCACTCCCGCGAACGCCATGCACGCGGCCTTCTCCCGGGACACACCACACACCAACCGGAAATCCCTCCCCCGGGCTGCGTGCACTCCCTCTGGAAACCCCATCCTATTACCGGACAGTAAAGTCTGATATACAATTGAATCAATCCAGCATCATCTTAATGGCTCGCCTCTCAACCAATACTATTGGCAAAATGCCAGGGGCCATTCCGACTCGGCTGTGGCTCTCAGCAAGAAGAAGCCTGGCAGGTACAACAGAGATTGGGTGACTGTGGAAGAGGTTGAGGAGCACCTCTTCCTACCAAGACAGCTTGTGGGGAAGGAGGGGAGCAAACCGCACTAGATCTGTCTGGAGACCCGAGAGGGAGTCGGAGATTGACAGGCATTTCTGGAGTCAAGGCAGCTGGGAGGGAACTAATAGAGTAGTGGTAGCTGGAGATTACCTCAAGATCAGTCCAATTGAAGTTTGTGCAGATTTAAATACTTGTTGATCCCAGGTCAATTTGATTATCTCCAAAACGAGTGTGGTCCTCTTTCCCCTCCCCCCTTTCAATAAAGAGCACTACCACCCACCAAGCTTATCTAGGAGTCACACGGATTCTTCCCACTTGTCCACCCCCAAATCCAGTTCATTTGCAGGTAGGTATCCTCCATTCTCCCTTCAAATTTTGTCTCCATCTTCATTCCAGTCCTCTACAAATTCATAATCTTTTAATTGGAACCACTGAATCTAGGTGCAGAAGTTAGTAATTTTTTGGTGTTTGGATGGGTAATACATATAATGTGTATGAACCTCGGTGAGTGTCTAGGATAGTGCCATATAATCAGATACATTAATATTTTTTCAAAGAAACATGGATATTCATACAATGAAAAGTAGCCCTCATTTGAAAACCATGCAACTCCCTCCCCCCCCCCCCCGCTTTGTAACTATATTCTTGAAAATCTTTACTTTTAAAAAAAATTATAAAAATGGCTATCTGTAACCTTTAGGTATATAATTTTACATGAATATTATTATTGCTATGTCATTCATAGTATTGTATACTGATGTGGTTCATTAATCTTGACTGCTAATATTAAGTTATGGTATAAATATAATTTATTCATCCTGTTCATAAGCATTAGGGTTGTTTTAATATTTTGCTATCATAAATGGTGCCACTATGAAGATTCTTATATATATCCTTGCTCTACATATGCAATAATTATTATTGAGTATATATTTAAGGGTAAAATTGCTAAACTTTTGAAGGTTGGAAGATAATACCAAACTTCTTTAAAAAATGATTGAATCATTCAACATCACTGTTAACATTTTATAAGAAATGCAGATCTATTATCTTCTTGAACATTTGATATTGATGTTGATGTGATTTGATGTTGAGGCCCATTACATTGATAATGCATGTTATTGTGGTCTGGATTTACACTTCCCCTCAGGAAGAGGTTGAGTAGCTCTTCATTTCTTCAGGTTTATTTTGGCTATATTTACTCATTTGTGAAATTCCTGTTGATGTATCTTATCACTTTTCTTCTGTGTTGTTGTGCTTTTCCTACTGAGTTGTCCAATTGTCACATGTATATATTGTGATTATTTTCTCTAAGTTTGTAACTTTTCTCTTCCTTTTTTTTTTTTGTCAGATTATCTTTCTCTTAAGAAAGGGTCACATTTTCCTACTTCTCTGTATGTCAAGTAATTTTGGACTATTGTTTGCAACAGTGTAGATGATACACTGTAGAGATTCTGGATTCCATTTTGTTCCTCCAAAGATTGGAGTGTGGTTTTATTAAAGCAAATAGTTTACATGACAGAACTAATCCTGCACAGCCAATTGGCCTGCCCTATAGTGAGCAATAGTTTGTATTTCAGTTTGGTTCTTTAGATTTAGCTTAAATCTCTCACTTGTGCATGAATTCCTCAAAGATCAAAACACTGCATGCAGAAGTTACTTGGGCTGTTTTTTTTAACCCATCTTTGTTGATTTTTACATCTGAGTATACAAAACATTAGCATGGTTCTCCATCCTTTTCTACTCCATTCCCATTCAATACCTGTGGGTAACCAATAACATTTGTTTTAATTTTTTTATTACTTGGTACTGGGGATTGAACCCAAGGTTGCTTTACCACTGAGCCATATCCCCTCTCTCCCCACTTTTTATGAGGTGGGTTCTTGTTAAGTTGCTTATGGTCTTACTAAATTAAGGCCATAAGGCCATAAAGTAAGGCTGATCTTGAACTTGCAATCCTCCTGTTTCATCCTCCCAAACTGCTGGGATTACAGGCATGCACCACTGCACCCAGCAAGGACTCAAATTTTTATTGCTCTGTGGATATTAGTACCCATGTTTAGACTTGATCTTTGGAATCATTACTAATTATCATTGGAGGCAATAAATGAAGCATTGAGAAATTCCCATCTTCAATGGAGACAGTGGGTGGCCAGTTTTACCTTACACACAGACATAGAACCTAAGGGCCATAGGTCACTCTAGTCTAGGGTTTGCTGTTAAACTTGACTAAAATTGCATTAGGTTGGTAGAGTCACATGGGCAGAGTCAGCTGATGACCCGTAGGACAGTAGGGGGAAGATTGGTAATCCTTCATGTTAGAGCAGCCATTCTACTTGAAACCCAGGGCAAGGCCACGTGACCCACCTCACCTTACTAGTTCTGTTCTGTCAGTGCTGCCACTCAGGGCCCTGGGCATTGTAAGGGACTTTTTAGAAAATCTGAGATTGGACTTCTGCCATCTTTAGTACACTTAAAAGCAGGTTTCTCTTCTGGTTGCTTTCAATTTTGTGCTAACTCATCATCCAGCCTCTTTAATTGGTAACAGAGATTGCTAACAGTAGCTGCAAAAGCCCAGATTTAATCACAGCAATGGCCATATAAAACCCACTTCTCACCACTTTTGCTCATCTTCTGCCTTCTTTATTAATTCAAGGGCCAAGACTTCTGAAGCTCCCTTTAAGTTATGAACAGATTTTTACCTTTTAAAAATACCTGGAACTCCTTTGGCCCAGCATGGTGGCATACGTCTGTAATTCCAGTGGCGGGGAATGTGGCTTGGTAGTTGAGTGCTCCTGAGTTCAATCCCAGTTACCCTTCCCCCCAAACCTGGAACTCCTTCACCATAATTCAAACATGAGTTGGTCAGTATATCAATGTCCAAAAACTCCACACAAGTCTCATTTCTAGTTGCAGAGATTAAGTGTTAGTTAGTACCTGGTAGATAATATTTCATGCTTGCCCCTTAGCTGCCACCCACTCGCTGACTTTATTCTTCACTGAGGCAAAATTCATACCCATTTCAACATTTTGTAAAATTTAGGCCAATGTAAAATTTACAAGCTTCCTGGCTCCTTTTTATACTGTCCATCATTGGATCATTGTCATTTGTGGTTGAATCACCTTTAAGTCACCTGTCTTACCTTCCTATTTTTTTTAAAAAGGGGATCCTAAGATATGAGTCAGATATTTTGACAATATCTAGTGTTTTTTGGTTTCCCAAAGGCCACTGTGCTCCTAATATTATGAGGTTCAAAGCAAATAAGTTATCTAATCTGCTGAGAGTGGATACTGAGACCCAGAATAATCAATGTCGCTAACACTAAGATTACCATGTATCTTGAACAAAGAGCAGTTGTACATGTTGAGAAAGGATCTGAGCATCCAGCACACCTTGGGAAGAAAGCAGTTCCTAGCAATTTCCAATGATTTTTCCCACTGTGTCCTTACTTCCTAGCATTGTTTTATATGTTTAATTATAAAGATGTTTAAAGTAGCCCTCCCACAGGTTAATAATTGTATTTTAATGCTATTTAAGTTATTCATTCAGTGTTCACTTGATATTTGTATATTAGAGACTATTAAATGCTGGGAGTTCACATGTAAATAAAGATAGTTCCTGCAGTTAAAAAAGGTCACAATTCAAAGGGATAAAGTGAGATAAGTACAATGTCTACAGTATATTGAGAAAAAAATATAATTACAAATTAAGAAAATTTACATTTGATTTTTTATATCATGTTACATAAAAAAGCACAGCTAACCAAGCTGATTCTGCAGCATCCCCTTAACTTTTAATCCAATAGTACAGCATATCCCTGGAGGGAATGTTAATAAACATACCTCAAAATTCTATCAACATTCTGCCTAAAATGGATGATTTCTGCAGGAAATGTACAAAATTCACATGGATTGTAGAACTTTTGATGGGTTACTTTTTCAGAGTGTACAAGTGCCACAAAAGCATAACAAAAAGTAGTAAATCAAAAGTTCAAACCCTATAGTTAATTTAGTTTAGTTGATACTTTAAACTTACCAAAACAAGAGTTGGTTCATCTAGGCCTCTAAGACTCTTAAGTTACTGCCGAGTCCTCAAGAAAGCAGGATAAAGCAATTTCATTAATGGGTTCATTATGAAAGTTCATCTTCAGCCAGGTGTTCTGAAGCTGGAGGGGCATTTTCTGTATTGTAGTTCATGCTGCTTACCTTTCTGATCCACTTTTTACCATTTTCATTCACATTAATGTACATTACTGTAGACTCAAGTAAAACATTTATTTTTTTTTAAATTAGGAAGATAAAATATAAACAAAAACTCTGAATTTAAAAGATGTGCCAAAGTGTTTAAGAATGTGTTATAAGACACACATAGTTAGCAATAAGACATGGCTATGTGATTCCTACCTACTTGTATTAAAGAGTCCCCTAACTTTACTTTTAAATTATTCTCTTTATCAATGCTCTAGGGTAGTGATCACAGAGGTAAGGAAGCAAGAATAGCGATTTTTGTGTGTTGCTAAGAATATATGTTTTTTAAGTCACGTATACTATCCCCTAATATAACTAGCACTTTCCCACTGAGAATTAACTTACTAATGGAAGAATGTCCATTCCTTGACTTACACTGACCATCACTGCTGTGTTGAAGATCCCTTCAACCACCCTCATTGATTTGCTGGAAGGACTCATAAAACTCAGAAAAAGAAATAACTCACAACTGTGATTTATTACAAAGGACACATATTAAATTAGCAAAGGTACATAGTGAAAAATCAGACCAAGGACAAGCTTCTAGTTGTCTTATCCCAGTGAAGCTGGGAGCATTTACTTGTCTCTGCAGTGATGTGTGACATGTACACATTACTGCTGACCAGGGAAATTCATTGGCACCTTGGTGTTAATGGTTTGTCATTGGGGTTGGTCTCATAGGTATGGAACATCCATGTGCTTTCTTCAGGCTTCAGTCTATCCAGAGGTCACATTGATAACAGCATGACTCACCTGTGATCCTCACCCTAAATCATTGCTGACATAAACTAGCTGGCAGGATTCCTCTGGCTTAGAGGTTATCTTCCAGGAGCTGGTCAAGAGCCAGAGTCTTTGGAGACTGCATTACAGCTTTAGGATAAGAAAGTGTAAGACAGGGGATGATCATGTATGTGGACAGATTCCACTATAGTCTAAAAGCCTCCACAGTATTTCAACATTTTCTTCGGCTGTATTGAAATCTGTATATAGTCCAGCAGTGTTAGTAACCAGACAGAGGCTGTAAATGAGATGGAGGTAGAGAGTGCCCAGTGATGGAATTGAGGGAGAACGGTAGGGAGGCTAATCTTTCCACACTTTCCTTACTGCAGGCCCAGTATGAAGACTTGCTGGGAAGAAATTCCTGGCAACTGTGACTTGCAAGGACAAGAGAGAGGAGGGAAGAGAGGAAGTACAAAGCAAGTGGTCCTAGCAAGGAGGGAAATCATGTCCCTATCACCACTTTGCTGGGTAAAAGGGCATCTGCAATAAAATGCTATTTAAAATGAAGATGGTGTAGGGCTGGGGATGTGGCTCAAGCGGTAGCCCGCTCGCCTGGCATGCGTGCGGCCTGGGTTCGATCCTCAGCACCACATACAAACAAAGATGTTGTGTCCGCCAAAAATTAAAAAATAAATATTAAAAAATTCTCTCTTTAAAAAAAATAAATAAAATGAAGATGGTGTAAATTGCTGCACTTCTAACTGGGTTCAAGGAAACATCTTAAGTCACTTCTAAAATGTACCTTTCAAATATATGCTGCCCCATATTCTGAAAATAGATGTGAAACATGCTCCTAAAGCTGTAATTAGTTGTTGAAAATAGGTAAACCAAAAAAACTGCATGGTTTATCCTAGTGATATTGGTAGGAAATTTCCAACATTTAAAAAAATTATTTCAAAGTGAAAAATAAAGCAAAAAACAAAACAAAAACACCTTTGCAATTCTTGATAAGGGCAATGAATCATATTGAGATCAGCTCTAAATCATTACCTTGCAGGCTTTGGGGAAAAAAAGCATAAAGTTGGATTTACTAGTTCTGCCTTTTTCTGCTTTTAGTTTGTGATAAAGCTGCCCGTTAACACCAATCAATTCCACACAAAGAACCTGTAGTCAACAACCAGGCACAAAGTAATTCTTAATCTCAGCAAGTATGAGGATTAATAGGCAAAAATGTCAAAGAAGAGAATTTTAGTGTAAAATAGGTGCAATGTAGCACAGAGGAATTAGTTCAATTATGTAGCAGAGTGGATGTGGGCATGGTTTGAATGATAAACAGAATTTTCACAACTATTGAGAAGAAATGGCATTCTAGGTAACAAAGAGCTTTGATTGCATGCTAAGGAGTCAAGTTGATGGTGATTCTCTATCACCAGAAGGCAGAAGGCAGCCCAAAGGATATGCAGGTGATGAGAATAAAGACTAGTGACCAGTAAATAAAGGGCTGGAGTGGTTCAAATGAAGCTAGTGCTTTAAAACATAAGCAGCAGAGATGGAGTTCTTAAAATGTAGACTGGGTGATTTATTGATCATACGAGAATGAAAGGGAGACCATAATGTGTTTACTTTTTTTAAAATATATTTTTTATTTGTAGATGGACACAATACCTTTATTTTTATGTGGTGCCGAGGATCAACCCAGTGCCTCAAACATGCTAGGCAAGCACTTTACAACTGAGCAACAGCCCAGCCCCAGCCCCATAATATGTTTACTTTTGGTTCCAGATTCACCAGCCTTAAGGAAGTACAGATAACATTGATCTTGTTCCCGAGATTGCAGATTAGTGTTTCTGAAGAGCCTATTTTCCTTTGAATTGTCCACAAGTCAGTTAACTTATGACCAAAGAAACAGAAAATATAGAACTGAAATAGTGGTAAGAACCTAAGTTCTTAAGAGTCTAGAGTATTAAGGAATATTTGCAAACCAGGAGCTTTTCAATTAAAGACTTTATTCCTTTTGAGTTCTGTATCCATAAGACATCTGGTTGGGTTTCTTTCAATCTTGGTGAATTCACTTACACACTGCTGAGTTTTAAATTGAGGACACGTATTCAAAAAGAAAAAAAGGTAAATTGCAATGAATGAACACATAATATGCCTTAAACACAACTTTGAAACTCTGACATTGCACTTTTCTATAAACTATTTTGTTCTCTCAAAAGATGCTAGAATCACCTACAGCCTCTTTGGGGCGAAAACTGGAGGTGTACAGCCTTTCTCTTCTTTCCCTACCTTTCTATTTTGCAGGACATCTAGAAGGTCGCAAGTTACATAGGCTCTCACTTATCCCCACCCAAGGTTTCAGTTCCAGTTAATACAATTCTTCAAAAGAGGTGGAGGGCGTGCGGGTTAGGCTACCCAGGTCCCCATGGCACAGTGGAGCCGGTCCGCTAACTGGGCGGGTCCAGGCGCCTAAGAAACCAACAGCCGCCGGCACAACCTCGGGGGGCCGCCTGGAAGCCCTCACCTCGCACCTCAGCGACCCTCTCCGCCGCAAGCACGCGCCGGGGCACTGGGAGAACTAACACCAGATTTCGTCACCGCCCCTACTCGCCCCGGGTGCCACGCACACAGCTCAGGCCGCAGGGGAAAGGCCCCGACGTCCACTCCAGAGGCTACTAGGACCGCAGCGGCGCCCGCAGGTCGCGGGGGGCGAGTAGTACACACCCGCAACCTGCAAAATTCCTCTGCACCGCAGACACTTCTCCCCGCCAACGTCGGAAAACCGACACCGGGCCTCGACCTCCAACTCTTCGCCTGAACGCGCTTCGGAAAGTCGCACGGCGGAGCGCATGCGTGCCTCGGCTTGCCAGGTCTCTAGACACTGGCAAGAGAAGCGGCGGCTCCGGGTTTGAAGAGAGACAGCCGGAAGTCGCTGAACGTCCGCACTCCACTCTGCACCGACCGAAACTCGAGCCCTGCAAGAGAGGTTCCGGGGCTGGTTGAGGCGGCGAAATGGAGACCGGGGCCGAGGACTCGGGAATGACCGGCCGCCCGATGCTGGCCTCTTCCTGGGATACCGCGAACGGGGTCCTGTCCCGGAGCCTCCTCCTCACCCGGGCTGGCGTCGGCGCCCAGGACTTCGACTGGGAGGAGCTGCTGGTGCCGCCTGCTTCGGGGTGCGCCGTGCCTCGGGGGAGCCGGGTCGTGGCGCTCGGCGACAGCCACGCTCCGGGGGAGACGAGCGGGGGACGCGGGGCGGGAGACCTGGGAGCGCTCGCAGGCGCATCCGCCTCGCCCGCTTGGAAACGAGGGGCAGCTCCTGGCCGCCCGAACGGCGCAGAAGTCGCCTAGAGCCCCGCGTGTGCGGGCGGGGAAGGGCGCGCGTGCGTCTGGCTGCGCAGAGCCGGCGAGTGCTGGACTGGCTGCGGCCAGCAGCAGGTCGGGGTCGGGGAGGGGCGCGGGCTGCGGGGCTGCGGCCCAGCCGCGTCCCTGAGCGGCGCGTCCCGAGGCCGCGGGGGTCCGGGGAGGGGCGCGGGCGGGTGCGAGCGCGACCGCGGAAACCGGGCGTCACGTGTGCCCCGACCTCCTCAGCCAGCCTCTGGTGAGCCTGAGCGCCGTGCCGGGCCCCCGGGGCAGGACGCCCTGCTTCCTCGACCTGCGGTGCGACCCCGGGGCCGGGGAAGAGATCCTCGCGGTGGGCGTCCTGAGCTCGGCGAGGAACATGGAGGTGTACGTGGGAGAGGAGTACTGTGGCACCGGCCGGGGCCAGGGCGCCCGCACCGTCCCGGAGGGCAGGTCGGTGATTCCGCGCCGCGGCCCCTCGGCCCCTTTCCCGGGCGTGGGACGGTTCAGATTGCCTGACGTCGTGCCAGTCACCCGGGGAGGGAACCTAAAAGTGCACCGGTGGCAGAGACGGGGTCGCCTTGCCGCCTCTTAAAGGCAGCGCAGATCAGCCTAGTTGTTTTCATACCTGGAAACTTGGGGCTGGTTAGTGGAAGTGAATGGTGGGTCACAGCTGGTTAGTGGAAGAGTTTTGTTAGGAGAAGCCCTGACAAGTGCTCCTTGTCTCTCCTCTTCGCTCACAGGGTTGGCTTCCAGAGTTTCCCCCAAATTAATGACTCAGTCAGTCTGGAACACTGAGCTCATCCTCTAGGAAGCCCCTTACTAAGGGTGTGGGAATCTAAGACTGCCACAGCCGCCTAGTTGTTAACCGGTTATAAACGTGATCATTTGCCCCCCCCCCCCCCGTTTCCCCCCTTACAAAGATTCTGCTGCATCTTTTTTAATGTAACCGAAATTTAGAGCTTTCCTATGTCCAGTGCAAGTTGAAAATAATAGGTGTGTTCACTGAACTTTACAATATGGTCTGTGCTCCATGACTGTATTATCTCCTTCAGTTCTCTTGGCTAGGCTGAGAGGCCCCTGTGGTCCTTAAGGCAGTGCAGTGCATTCCGGAGCCCCAGCTCCTTGTGCCTCACCACGAAAACAGTCCCAGGATGGAGTATTGTCCTAGAACAATTTATTTTTAATCATAACTAAAAAATTATTTTTTGTTTTTAGTGAACAGGAAAATATTATTTTCTACAAAAAACATCTAAAATTGGAAACTTCCACATATGCTTGTAAAATAAAGGTAAGCCATCATCAAATTTTAACTAATTTAAATCTTTATCAAGTTTGTTTTTGTTCTCTATATAATTAATTTTCTTTCCTTGAATACAGTTAATCCTATATTGTCCCTAGTTTTACTAAGACATAGTAAACATATAAAAGGTAATTACTTTGCTAAAAAATCATCAACCCTCTTGAAGATTTAATTCTTTTAGTCTATCACCAGTTATGGAAATATATTTTGTTAATAAGTGCTATATTTTGAGGTTTTGGGAAATTTATCTAGAACATTTTTTAATCTTTCTGTAAAACTGTGTTGCCAAAAAAATTACAAACAAAACTTTGGTCCTATGAATTAAAGAAGAAGGTAGTGAAAGGAGTTTCAGACAAGAGAACCAAGAAGTTAAAGGGTTTTGGACTGTTGGCTGCAGCATGAAGATTGTTAAGGTTTGCATTAGTGGTGATGTCAAAGTCTAGGAATCATGAGAAATACAGAGCCAGAATATTAACTCAGCTTTGTTGCTGTCACACTAGTCTGAGCAAGCTTCTTGGCTTGTTTGGACATACTTCGGGAGTAAAATTAGAGAACTGAAGAAAGAAAATTCTTGGGTTCTTTTTGACTCTGAAAAATCTATACTTATTATCACCACTTATGGGAAATTGTGAGACTTAGTTTTAGAATAAGGTAAAATTAGTGATTTTCTTTCATTGAAGAACAAAATAAACGTTCTTCAATCACAGAACTGATTAAAGTGATTCATTCATTCTGTGAATATTTGATGCCAGATACTATATGAGGCATTTAGGAATTACCAGTAGTAAAATAAATTGAAATACCTGTCCTCATGTTGCTTATATTTTACTGGGGCAAGACTGGTAATAAGCATGCTCAATGAGTGAAACAGATCCTATATTTGATGTTGAGAAAGTGTTTGGGTATAACAAAGCGGAAGGGGGAGAATAGGTTGGGATGTAAGATAAATGTAATGGGTGTTTCCCTGATTGTTGAAGACTGTCACATATTTGGTTACACACTTAAAAGAGTTTTTAGAGCATAGGTGTACATTTACCTATTGACACGTGGGTCTGTGTGTGTCGCTCTGGTGAACATTTTTTGTAACTGTGTATGGAAACGAAGGGTTGGTTCGTTCATGGAACCCCTGGGTTATGTATGAAAGTGTGTCCTGGGACAACAGCATATGGAAGGTTAAGATAAAAATAAAGTGTTCCTGATACAGACTTTTGAGCACTTCCTCAGGGATAGATACTGGATATTTTGACACATAAGCCATCTCTCATTTTACTGACTTGATTTTAGTTTTACCCTGTGTGAGCATTTGCCCAGGGTCACCCAGGCTGTTGAGCAGCAGAGTCATAATTTAAACCCAGATGTGTCTGATCCAAATCTCTTCCCTTTCATTTTACTACTCTGTTTTATGGACCACACATGGAGTACAGCTCAGTGGTAGAGCCCTTGCTCCACATGCTTGAAGCCCTGGGTTCCATGCCCAACACTGCAAAAAAAGAAAAAAAATTACAGGGATAGAACCAGAGGATTTAGACTGTAAGCTCTGATTTTTAACATTTCCTTACAGTTCTAAATCCTGAAAGACTGAATTGTGTCTATAATTTCAGTAAATACTGCTTGGGCCTCTAGACAGTTATATTTTGTATTAAATAATATTATACCAAACTGTGGCATGTTAAGATCTCAGACTGTTTATTTTTAATGCCTTAAATTAAGTAAAACTATATTTAATCTACTCAGACTTATTTTCTGTATATTAGTTTGAGAAGGATTTCTTGATTTAATTAGTTGATCTGAGCCTTATGTTAAAATAGAAATTTTTCTATCTATGACTATTCTAAAGATAACTTAAAAACATGCTTGAGATTAAGACTGTTAGATTCTTGAATATTTCACTCTTGATTTGGTAATACTAGGAAGTGACTTTAAATTATTGGTTTTAATACCTATATTTCCTGGACTTTTTTGTTTCATAATAGTTGCTGTCCTTTGGTGAAAAACAGTGTGTGTTCATCAGTAAGGTTGTGGTACACATGAAACCAGTTTCAGGAAATTCTTCACCAAGCTCTCCTGCTCTAGGATCAAGGATAGACCTTGACAAGGTCCAAACCATAATGGAGTCCATGGGGTCAAAGTTATCACCTGGAGCTCAGCAGCTAATGAACATGGTTAGGTTTCAACAGCAGGTAAGTAGAAATGTTTTTCTTTCCACATAGCAGTAAAAAATCATTTCAAAATGATGGCCTTTAATGAGGAAATGCAGTATTTGTTTTTTTTTTTAAAGCTTTTTTCTGTGATACTAGGGATTGAACCCAGGGACTTGGGCATACTAGGCAAGCACTCTAGTGCTGGACTACCTCCCTGGCCCTTCTTATTCTATTTTAGATGGGGTTTTGCTTAGTTGTTTAGGCTGTGCTTGAACTTGCAATCTTTCTGTCTCAGCCTCCAAAATAGCTGGAATTACAGGTGTGCACCACTGCACCCAGCTAAATTTTTAATTTTTATTATTGATTTAACTGTCATCTGTTCATAGTTTGCAAAAGGCATATTTTGTAGACTTACCCTCATATAAAAAGTTTTGACTGGACAGCTTCACCATTTTTCATTAATTCATTCACCCATCATTCAGCAAGTAGCAACTTTGATGAATTATGGGCTGGTTTGAGCACTTTCTAGGATGCAAAAATGATCAATTGGTGTATAGCCTGTTTTTAAGGATTTTTACAGGCTAGATCATATGAGTGGTCTCATACAGAAATAAATTTTCTCTGATGACTGAGTAAAGCTCCTTTGAGCTAAAAGAATGTTGTCTAATGTTAAAATATTAGAAATATAACCCATCTTATTCCAGGAATATTTTAAGACTTATTCAAAACTTGGAATAGAACAAGAAAAAATGACAATAGGCTAGCATTTCTCTATATAGAGCCTTTTCCAAAGTGCATTTCTGTAAGATATGTTGGATGGGTACTTGCTATCACAGGTGCCTCTGCCTCCACTTCCCTGGCCCTCATTATCCCCTTTCCTGCCTGATTTTTTCCCTGAAGTATCTATCACCACCTACATCCCATGATGTATTTCCTCCTCCTCTCTCCTCATCCCTCCTGTCTTTCCCTCCGTCCTTTTCAGGCAGTCTCTCCCTTCTATCTTAAGACTCTAAGAGGTCAGAGATTTTAATTTGTTTGATTCACTGCCATATTTCTCATACCTCAAGTGGAGCCTAACACATAAATTTCTGGTAAACATTTTTTGAATAAATGAATGTAGATCTAGCTTGATCTCAGAATAGAATATCTAGATGAATGTATGAACTGAACTTCTTTAGCTAATCTTGATAATCACTTTTCAGCCCATCTTTCAAAAACTGAATAGCAGTAAGTGTGGGATGATAAACCCTGATAAAAACCTGTAGTAGGCTTCTACGTTTTGAATTTAAGAGCTCCATATGCCTTCACACAAACAATTCAGTTAGAGGTCATTTGGTTTTTCTTTAGTGGAAAAATTGAAAACCTGAAGAAGAAGATAGTATACTTCAACATAAAATCTCAAGAAACAAAGGAAAGAATAACACATAAGCAATTTAGTCATGGTACCAATATGGAATTTTGGTTTTTTTATTTTGGTGTAGGGATTGAACCCAGGACCTCACACACTTCAGGCAAGTGTTCTACCACTGAGCCACATCCCTAGGTCTTTAATTCTTATTAAGGTGGAAATTCTTAAACACAGACAAGTGGTAGCTCATTTTAGTTATTGAAAATGTCACAGTGCTAAGTGAAATAACCCAATCCCAAAAAACCAAAGGCCAAATGTTTTCTCTGATAAGTGGATGCTGATCCATAATGGGGGGTGGGAGAGGGCATATGAAAAATGGAGGAACTTTGGATTGGGCCTAGGGGAGGGAGGAGAAAGGAAGGGGCCTGGAGGGTAGGAAAGATTGTGGAATGAGGTGGACATCATTACTCTAAGCACATGTACATATGGTGCTGCACATATGTGTAAGGCCATATCGTGTATGTACAACCAGAGAAATGAAAAGTTGTGCTGCAATTGTATACGATGAATCAAAGTGCATTCTGCTGTCATATATACCTAATTAGAATAGTAAGTTAATTAATTAATTAAAAAAAAAAAGAAAATATCACAAGTATATACATAGAATATCTAGCTTTAAATAGTGTATAGCCTCCATTAAAAACTCATGGCAAAAGATATGGCCAGGTGAAAACGAATAGCTTTTCAACCATATGTTGAAAGTTGGGGAATGACAATTGAGTTCTAAGAAAATGATCAATCATTGTAACTCAGTTGAAAGTATCACATTTTTATTGTCATAAATTAAGGAGGACTTTGTAGGTAAAATACTAAAATATGTCACTGCAAATTTACTATGCAATTTTAGTATTTATTTTCTTTAGAAAATAATGTTAAGTCTTGCCTGTGGAGTTAGGTTGCTTGGATTTATGTCCTGGTTCTGCCACTTACCAACTGGTTACCTTGGCCAGGGACCTTCTGACTGGGTCACTTAATATTGAATAGTAATAGCCTACTTCCTGAGGATCAAAGGAAGGAATGCACAGTGCCCAGTAATGACTCCCACAGTGAACTGTCCTTCTTAGTCTTAACATTTTCTTATTTACCTTTTTTAGAATTGTATTCCCATTGGAGAGCAGCTTCAGTCAGTTTTGGGAACTACCGGGTATAAGCATATGATTGCACTCCAGCCATCGTCCACTTCAGGAGCCTTGGACAAGTCATCCTCCACACCTTTCCCTTTTAGAACTGAATTGACATCTGCAAACAGGACTGAACCCTTACAGGCTTTCATCGACAAAAGCACCAGGCCACCTGGGGAAGGAAATACCACCAGCCGCGACAGGTGTAAAACTGTGCCACAAAACCATTCCCTTCTTGAGAATGATCTTAAAAATGCAGTATCTTCTTTCTTACCAAAGAAGGCGAGTGACGGCTCACTGCCCAGCTCTGAGTTGCTGCCCTTTCTCCAAAATCTGTGCAGTCAAGTTAACCATCTTCGCGTGGGACATAACGCCAAGTGGCAGGAAAACGTCTCCAAGCCCCGTGAAGGCATTGTTGGTGTTGCGTGAGTATTTTATCTCAAGACAAATGTGGTTACAAATGAGGTTTATAGCCGGTAGGTGAGAGAATCAGATGAAGGGGAAACAGATCTGTCTCAATGAACAATCTTTCCAGAGAAAATTTGAGCAGTTTTTGCATTTTACCATGAACACGCTTGTGGGCAATAACTGTTCTCCAGAGAGAAATGCATGGCTGTGACAGAAGTGCCTATAACTGAAGGTGCTGCACACCTCTCTGGCATTTGGTGGAAGGGTTACCAGCAGCAGTTGTGGGTTGGAGTAGAAGGCTATTTGCATGAGTGGAAAGGTGCTGTGGTAATAATGATCTTTACATTGTTTTTCTAGCTGGGTATACTAAGCATGTCATTGCTTTGTAGATTATATTTGGTCTAGGTTAACTTTGGAATTATCAAAAACTATTTTAGGATGGTGATTATCTGTAGGATACAAGTTTTTATGCTCTAGTCTCTTAATCCCTTACCTTGACAACATGTTTCAGTAAGAATTGGCTGAGGAGTTAGTATGTTCTTAATCCTTTTCACAAATATAGTGTGTCAAAATAGTATTCTAGATTGGAATTCAGGACTTTGGTCATAGTTTTCGTTTATTTTCTATACTTAATCTCTCTTAGAATTTTCATCTAAAAATGAGATAGTTATATTAGTTTGGAACTAAATACCACTAACCACCAGCAGGATCAGTTGGCATTTATAGAACTCTCTGCCAACAGTAGCAGAGTACATTTTTTTTTTTTTTTGAAGATTCACAAAGATAAATTATATGATAAGTCTTAAAGCACACCTAATGAAGTTTAAGGAGATTGGATCATAGAATGTGCTTTCTCTGGCTACAAAAGACAAGAAATCATATCTATAACAGAAAGACAAGACATTTAGATTGACAAAACACCTGTAAACTAAACAACACTTGTAAATCTATGATTCAAGAAGTCTCAACAGAAAAATTTTTTTACGAATATATGAAAATAACAATAGATCAAAATTTGTGTGATTCAGCTAAAGAGGTTTTGCTAAGAACTTGTTTACCACTGTATGCTTGCATTAGAAAAGAGCAGAGTTTTCAAATCAATACTATAAAACTACAGCTACTCAATAAAAATGAAATAGATAATCTGAATAGTCTTATAAGCACTAAAGAAATTGAATTTTTCATTTAAAAGCCAAGCAAAAGG
Source organism: Marmota monax (assembly GCF_021218885.2). Classification (NCBI taxonomy): domain Eukaryota; kingdom Metazoa; phylum Chordata; class Mammalia; order Rodentia; family Sciuridae; genus Marmota; species Marmota monax. The sequence goes on along the minus strand of NW_026692843.1, from coordinate 933,692 downwards.
AACCCAAAGCAAGCAGAAGAATGAAACAATAAAGAACAGAAATCTATTTAATTGAAAAAAAAAATCAATTAAAAAGCTGGTTCTTTGAAAATTTCAGTAAAATTGACAAATTTCTAGCAAGACTGGCAAATAAGAGATGACACAAATCACCAATCTGAGGAATGTAATGGGAAATACCATTACAGGGCCTCAAGCCATAATAAAGATAAGGGAATATTGTAACAATTTGATTGACAACTAGGAGGAAATGGATTAATTCCTTAAAAAACACAAATTATCAAACTCAACCAACATGAAATAAATAATGGAACACTTCTATGGCCACTAAATACTATATTCAAAATTGAAGAGATCGTGAAAAAGAAATGTCCTGTCCCAAATGCTTTCACTCAAGAATTCTGCCAAACATTTAAAGAAAACCACTTTTACACATTTCCAAAAAATAGAAGAGGAGGGAAGACTTCCCAACTCATTTCATGAAGCCAGCATTACTCTGCTACCAAGACTAAATTATCCCCAAAGAAATAAGTACATATAAATGAATGTAAAACATAATTGTACATATAAATCTGACAAGAGACATAGAGGACCTTATGACCTGAAAATTGTTAAATACTGATGAAAGAAATGAAAGAAGACCCAAAGAAATGGAGCAATATACCGTATTCATGGTACTGTTGAAGACTCAACAGTAAAAATGTCAGTTTTCCATTAATTGATATATATATATATGTTTAGCACAATTTCTATCAGAAGTTCAAAATGTATTTTTTGTAAATACGAATAAGATGATTCCAAAATTTGGAAGTGGAAAATTCTAAGTGGAAAGACAACAGTACTGGAATTAGAATAGAGAGAAATCACTACTGGATTTCAAGAGTCTGTTTTGGCAAGACAGCTAGACACATAGATGAACAGAATAGAACAGAAAGCACAGAAATCGCTCTACAGAAGTATACCTGTTGGCCTTCTACCAACGTGCAAAAGTCATTCAGTGGAGGAAGGATGATCGTCTAGCATGTGATGCTGGAACAAATGGAGAGTCACAGGCTAAAAAATGAACCATGAATGCAGATATATGAAAATTAACACACAATGGAGCATAAGCTAAAATGTTAAGTATAAAACTGTAAAATCTTTTTAATCTATGGGAGAAATTTTTAGGGACCTAGGAAGAGAATTCTTCCAGGTCACCAAAAGCATGATCCATAAAATATGTATATAGAGCCCATTTAATATTTACAAATTTTACATATGAAAGGCCCCAGTAAGAGGATTAATACAGACTGGGAGAAAATATTTGTAAATCACGAATCCAACAAATGCCTTGTATCTAAAATGTATGAAGGATTTGCAAGATTTGTTTTTTAAAATACCATCTAATTAGAACATGGATAATAGATGTGAAGAATCATCAAGAGGATGGATATATAAATAGCAAATAAGCCCAGGAAAAGATGATCAACAGTGACTTCAGTGTTATTAGAGAAATGCTTATTAAAACCACAAGGTAGGGCTGAGGTTGTGGCTCAGAGGTAGAGCGCTCGCCTACCATGCGTGAAGGACTGGGTTCGATCCTTAGCACCACATAAAAATAAAATAAAGATATTGTGTCCACCTATAACTAAAAAATAAATATTAAAAAACCCCCACAAGATATCTCTATATATCTATTTGAATGACTAAAATTTAAAATTATAAACAATAAGAATACCAAATGTTGACAAGCATATAGAGAAACTGGATCTCATTCCTTGCTGGCGGGAATTAAAATGGTACATCCACCCTAAAAACATATCTGGGCAGTTTCTTAACAACTAAACACACAGTTATACCATACAACCCATTAGTCCTAATCCTGGGCATTTATCCCAAAGAAATGAAAAGATGTGGCAACATTAAAAAGCTCTACGCAGTTGTTCATGAGACCTTTATTTGTAGTAGTGCCAAACAAAAAACAATCAAAATGTCTCATGGTAGGTGAATGGTTAAACAGACTGGGGTGCATCCATATCATGAACAACAATTTAAATGGCTCTGCAGGGCATTATGCCAAGATCAAACTTATTGGCGTTTACAATCTTGAGGACTCCTAAAATCTTTTAGTTTTACAGCTATATAAAATATTTGTTTAAAAATAATAATTAAACCTTTTCATGTCAACGTAAATAAGAAATAGTCAAACTTTCAAAACATGTAACAAGAAGAATATTGTTTTAAATTTATGCAAATCTATATTAGCTTTTGGGCACATTCTCATACACGTTACTCTATAGCATGTGTAATTAAACATAGCTAGTATGAGAACAGTAGGAATACCGAGAATAGTTAACCTCTGAAAACATACATATTTATATAGTAAATCTACTACCTGAGGAAATTCTAAAGAGAATTCACAGCCTTGATTTGTATAGGCTCTGGAAAAGTACTTTTTCCTCATTGAGCTCCTGAAAGGATTATGGAAACCCTAAGCGTTGTGGATTTTTAGAAATCGGTGTTCTTTTGATCCTATTAATTTTTGTTTGTCCATCCTAGATAAATTCATAAACATTTTCAGATCAGGTTAGCAAAGAACCTTCTAGTGTTTTAGTAAGGTTGTTTGTATTTAAGAGGAAAAAGCTATATGAATTAGAGGGTTGCTTTGAAACAATACTTGGAAAAGATACTTTTTTTTTTTTTAAATTGGGCAAAATCAGTTTTTATTTGGAACTTAAAAAGGGCATTCCCCAAGGTTTGTTTTTGTAGATGTGTCTTCATTTTTATGTTCCCACTTCAACTGAATACTTAATAAGAAGTAAGGAGTGTGTTGGGCATTAAGGGCTGTGGTCACCTATTGCATGTGTTTTGCAACCTGGAAATGAGTCACAGGAGCAGTGCAGTTGTGGAGACAAGTTTCAGCCATGTTCCTTGGCCACTGGTTGCATAGCTTGCTTGTTTTTGTTGTAATAGTGGGGAAAATTGATAGACTTTTTAAACTTATTTTTAGAGTGGAAGAACAGCCTATTTGCTCCTACTTGGAAAAGATTCTTTCTAAAAATATGGAACTGATGGAAAAGAAACTTGTGGACTACATTGATCGGCGAATACTCCAACTCCAGGAGCACATAGATGATAAGATTACCTTGTTAATGGACTTCCTGCAGAATCCCAACTCCCCGCCCAATGGGCTGCCTTTGAGACATTATGACTCTGGAGAAAGACTTTCCAATGGAGAAAGATAAGCTCTCAGCGTACGATGGCCTGCAGATATTTATTACCTATTTATTACAAAGCCCAAACCTAAAACGTTTATGAAAAGCAAGTATCTAATGTCCTCCGAAGGATCATCGGCTTACATAAAGTGACCTCAGTGTCCATTTTTACTGCCCTTGTTATTGTAAATCCAGTACTGTACACCAAGAGGTGACCCCATTGTCCTAAGTTATTCTTATTTGCAGTGTTTTTCACTTACAGATTTTTATGTATTCTTGTGTTTTAAATGTTTAAATGCTTATGGATTTCTAATGCAGTTCATTGGTTTGTATTGTATGTGTTTGAAGTACTATTTTAATTTGTACAAAGACCTTATTTAATAGTTGAAGGGTATGAAAAAAATGCTTACTTGACTTTTTTTCCCCTAATTGATTGTTCTTGGAAAACCAGGTGTTTTGACCTGAAACATTTAATTTCAGATCACCAACTTATATTTTATGTTGTTTACTTCACATTTCAAAGATGGATGTCATGTATGGTAAATGAAAGATCAGTTCTCATTGTGGCCATTGATTTTATGCTCTATCACATTGTAACAGCAGATAGGAAAGTGAAAAATGAAAACTGGCCCATTCTTTGTTAGGATTGTTACTTGGATGCAGTGTTTGATGTAAAATGGAAGAAGTTGTCTTGTCTTACCTCAGTACCCCAGAACACATAATGAAGCCTCCTTTTCCAGCTGATACAAGTTCTTTTTCCCAGGCCTTCCTAGCTTATGTTGAGTATGAACTGCTGAGGGTCTGCATTGAAGTATTAGAGCACATGAGTCCAGTTCTGTCTGGTAGAATTGATTCTTCAGAAATTAGCTGGGCATAGTGGTGCTCACCTGTAATCCCAGAGACTCTGAAGGCTGAGGCAGGAGGATTGCAAGTTTAAAGCCAGCCTCAGCAACTTAGTGAGGCCCTAAGCAACTTAGCAAAGACCTAGCCTCAAAAAAAAAAAAAAATAAATTATTAAAAGGCTGGGGGTGTGGCTCAGTGGTAAAGCACCCCTCGGTAAATCCCCAGTGCCACAAAACAAAACAAAAACAGATACAACACCAAGCGCGGGGCAGCCGAGTTCCGACTCCCGGAACCGCCCTGCCCCAGGGCTGCGGAGCCTGTGGAGGCTGCTTCTTGGACCCTGCTCCTATCAGAGCATACACCAAGCACTAAGCGGCCGAATTCCAGCTCCCGGAACTGAGCCCGCGGGGACTGCTTCTTGGAGCCTACTCTTATCAGAGCTTACACTGAGCACGGAGCGGCCGAGTTCCGGCTCCCGGAACTACCCTGGCCCAGGGCTAGGAGCCCGCGGAAACTGCTTCTCGGTCCGGGTCCTGCTGAGGGCCGGTCAGGACTCACCCGTTGCTTTGGTTGCCCGGCAAGGGGAACGAAATGCTGCCATTCGCATAGGATACCAACATGGCAGAGATCTGATATCATCAGAAAGCGGCGGAGGAGAGAACTTCATCAATACCAGCGGTGACAGAAACAGTTGGTCTCCTGGTAGGGGGGGTGAGGCACAGACACCCGAGTCTCCTCAATTTGTCATCGAGCCAGAGGGGAGGAGCCGGGCCGCCGCCAGCGCCCGGAGCAGGCCCAGCGGCTCGCCAGCGTGGTGACTGCGTGACCCCAATTGGAGAGGGGGCGGAGCGGAGCCGCCACCCGCACCCGCAAGGTGGGCAGACCCGCGACCCAGTGGTACATGGGCGTGGTAGGAGGGGTAGGGCAGAGCCGCCGCCCGCGCTTGCAAGGTAAACAGACCTGTGACTGGCGGGTCAGGCCCAGTGGCCTGCCAGTGTGGTACACACGTCACCCCAACTGGAGTAGGGGCAGAGCAGATCCTTCTCCCACGCCCGGATCAGGCCCTGCCGGTGTGGTGGCCACGTGACCCCAATTGGAGTGGGGGCGGAGCGGAACCGCCACCCGTGCCCGCAGGGTGAGCAGACCTGTGACCAACCTGCAGATCAGGCCCAGGGGTCCGCAGGCGTGGTAGGAGGGGCAGGGCAGATCCACCGCCCGCGCCTCCAAGGTAGGCAGACCTGCGTCAGACCTGCGGATCAGGCCCAGGAGCCTGCCGGCGTGGTACACACACCACCCTAATTGGAGTAGGGGCAGAGCAGAGTCACCGCCCGTGCCAGGAACAGGCCCAGTGACCTGCAGGAGGGGTAGTCACGACACCCCAATTGGAGTAGGGGCAGAGCAGAGCCACCACCTGTGCCCGAAAGGTGGGCAGATCTGCGACCGACCAGCGGGACAGGCCCAGTGGCCTGCCAGTACGACAGACACGTCACCCCATTTGGAGTAGGGGCAGAGTAGAGCCGCCGCCCGCGCCTGCAGGGTAGGCAAACCTGCAACCGACCAGCGGATCAGGCCCGGTGGCCTGCCAGCGTGGTACACTCGTCACCCCAATTGGAGTAGGGGCAGAACAGAGCCGCCGCCAGTGCCCAGAACAGGCCCAGTGACCTGCCGGCGTGGTAGCCACGACACCCCAATTGGAATAAGGAGAGAGCAGAGCCGCCGCCCACGCCTGCAGGAAAGATACGCAAGCAGTATGAAAAGACAAGGAAAGAAAGGACCACAAGCAATGCAGGTCAACTCAACTTTAGAAGAGGTAACAGCTGCAGCAGATGGAATGTCAGATAAAGAATTCAGGATATACATGCTTCAGATGATCTGGAGTATCAAGGAAGTCATTAAACAGCAAAATCAGACAATGAAAGATCACTTCGACAATGAATTACGCAAACAAATCCAGGAAGCAAAGGATCAACTATACAGGGAGATAGAGGTTATAAAAAACAAACAAACAGAAATCCTAGAAATGCAGGAAGCAATAAACCAACTTAAAAACTCAATGGAGAATACTACCAGCAGAGTAGAACACTTAGAACATCAGACAATGAAGACAAAGTATTTCAACTGGAAAAGAACATAGACAGCTCAGCAAGACTGTTAAGAAACCATGAGCAGAACATCCAAGAAATATGGGATAACATCAAGAGACCAAACTTAAGAGTCACTGGGATACAGGAAGGTACAGAGCTCCAAACCAAAGGAATGAGCAGTCTATTCAATGAAATAATACGAGAAAACTTCCCAGACTTGAAGAATGAGACAGAATTCCAAATCCTAAAAGCCTACAGGACGCCGAATGTGCAAAATCATAAAAGACCCACACCTAGACACATTATAATGAAGATGCCCAACATACAGAATAAGGAGAGAATTTTAAAAGCTACAAGAGAAAGGAAGCAGATTACATTTAGGGGTAAGCCAATCAGGATAACAGCTGATCTTTCAACACAGACTCTGAAAGCTAGAAGATCCTGGAATAACATATTTCAAACACTGAAAGAAAATGGGTTCCAACCAAGACTTGTGTATCCAGCGAAATTAAGCTTCAGGATGGAAGATGAAATTAAAACCTTCCACGATAAACAAAAGTTTAAAGAATTCGCAGCTAGAAAACCATCTCTTCAAAACATCCTCGCCAAAACATTACAGGAAGAGGAAATGGAAAATAACAATGAAAACCAACAGTGGGAGGTAGGACAGTAAAGGGGGGGAAAATAATCAAAGAGGAAAACAAACCATGTTTAGTAACAGAAATAAACAAATATGGCTGGAAGAACAACCCATATCTCAATAATAACCCTAAATGTTAATGGCTTAAACTCACCAATTAAGAGACACAGGCTAGTAGAATGGATCACAAAACAAGACCCAACAATATGCTGCCTACAGGAGACGCATTTGATAGAAAAATACATACATAGGCTGAAGGTGAAAGGTTGGGAAAAATCATATCACTCATATGGACTTCGGAAACAAGCAGGAGTGTCCATACTCATATCAAATAAAATAGATTTCAAGCCAAAGTTAATCAAAAGGGATAAAGAGGGACAGTACATACTGCTCAAGGGAACCATACACCAACAAGACATAACAATCATAAATATTTATGCCCCAAACAATGGTGCAGCTATGTTCATCAAACAAACTCTTCTCAAGTTCAAGAGTCTAATAGACCACCATACCATAATCATGGGAGACTTCAACACACCTCTCTCGCCACTGGACAGATCTTCCAAACAAAAGTTGAATAAGGAAACTATAGAACTCAATAACACAATTAATAACCTAGACTTAATTGACATATATAGAGTATACCACCCAACATCAAGCAGTTACACTTTTTTCTCAGCAGCACATGGATCCTTCTCAAAAATAGATCATATATTATGTCACAGGGCAACTCTTAGACAATATAAAGGAGTAGAGATAATACCATGCATCTTATCTGATCATAATGGAATGAAACTGAAAATCAACGATAAAAGAAGGAAGGAAAAAGCATACATCACTTGGAGAATGAACAATAGGTTACTGAATGATCAATGGGTTATAGAAGACATCAAGGAGGAAATTAAAAAATTCTTAGAGATAAATGAAAACACAGACACAACATATCGGAATCTGTGGGACACATTGAAAGCAGTTCTAAGAGGAAAATTCATTGCTTGGAGTTCATTCCTTAAAAAAAGAAAAAACCAACAAATAAATGATCTCATACTTCATCTCAAAATCCTTGAAAAAGAAGAGCAAAACAACAGCAAAAGAAGTAGAAAGCAAGAAATAATTAAAATCAGAGCTGAAATTAATGAAATCGAAACAAAAGAAACAATTGAAAAAATTGACAAAACTAAAAGTTGGTTCTTTGAAAAAATAAACAAAATCGACAGACCCTTAGCGATGCTAGCGAAGAGAAGAAGAGAGAGAACTCAAATTACTAGCATACGGGATGAAAAAGGCAATATCACAACAGACACTTCAGAAATACAGAAGATAATCAAAAACTATTTTGAATCCTTATACTCCAATAAATTAGAAGATAGTGAAGGCATAGATAAATTTCTTAAGTCATATGATCTGCCCAGATTGAGTCAGGAGGATATAGACAACCTAAACAGACCAATATCAATTGAGGAAATAGAAGAAACCATAAAAAGACTACCAACTAAGAAAAGCCCAGGACCGGATGGGTATACAGCAGAATTTTACAAAACCTTTAAAGAAGAACTAATACCAATACTTTTCAAGCTACTTCAGGAAATAGAAAAAGAGGGAGAACTTCCAAATTCATTCTATGAGGCCAACATCACCCTGATACCTAAACCAGACAAAGACACTTCAAAGAAAGAAAACTACAGACCAATATCTCTAATGAACCTAGATGCAAAAATCCTCAATAAAATTCTGGCAAATCGGATACAAAAACATATCAAAAAAATTGTGCACCATGATCAAGTAGGATTCATCCCTGGGATGCAAGGCTGGTTCAATATACGGAAATCAATAAATGTTATTCACCACATCAATAGACTTAAAAATAAGAACCATATGATCATCTCGATAGATGCGGAAAAAGCATTCGACAAAGTACAGCATCCCTTTATGTTCAAAACTCTAGAAAAACTAGGGATAACAGAAACATACCTCAATATTGTAAAAGCAATCTATGCTAAGCCTCAGGCTAGCATCATTCTGAATGGAGAAAAACTGAAGGCATTCCCTCTAAAATCTGGAACAAGACAGGGATGCCCTCTCTCTCCACTTCTGTTGAACATAGTTCTCGAAACACTGGCCAGAGCAATTAGACAGACTAAAGAAATTAAAGGCATAAAAATAGGAAAAGAAGAACTTAAATTATCACTATTTGCAGATGATATGATTCTATACCTAGCAGACCCAAAAGGCTCTACAAAGAAACTATTAGAGCTAATAAATGAATTCAGCAAAGTGGCAGGATATAAAATCAACACGCATAAATCAAAGGCATTCCTGTATATCAGCGACAAATCCTCTGAAATGGAAATGAGGACAACCACTCCATTCACAATATCTTCAAAAAAAATAAAATACTTGGGAATCAACCTAACAAAAGAGGTGAAAGACTTATACAATGAAAACTACAGAACCCTAAAGAGAGAAATAGAAGATCTTAGAAGATGGAAAAATATACCCCGTTCATGGATAGGCAGAACTAACATCATCAAAATGGCGATATTACCAAAAGTTCTCTATAGGTTTAATGCAATGCCAATCAAAATCCCAACGGCATTTCTTGTAGAAATAGAGAAAGCAATCATGAAATTCATATTGAAAAATAAAAGACCCAGAATAGCAAAAACAATGCTAAGCAGGAGGTGTGAATCAGGCGGTATAGCGATACCAGACTTCAAACTATACTACACAGCAATAGTAACAAAAACAGCATGGTACTGGTACCAAAACAGGCGAGTGGACCAATGGTACAGAATAGAGGACACAGAAACCAATCCACAAAACTACAAGTATCTTATATTTGATAAAGGGGCTAAAAGCATGCAATGGAGGAAGGATAGCATCTTCAACAAATGGTGCTGGGAAAACTGGAAATCCATATGCAACAAAATGAAACTGAATCCCTTTCTCTCGCCATGCACAAAAGTGAATTCAAAATGGATCAAGGAGCTTGATATCAAATCAGAGACACGCCGTCTGATAGAAGAAAAAGTTGGCTACGATCTACAGTCGGTGGGGTCGGGCTCCAAATTCCTCAATAGGACACCCATAGCACAAAAGTTAATAACTAGAATCAACAAATGGGACTTACTCAAACTAAAAAGTTTTTTCTCAGCAAAAGAAACAATAAGAGAGGTAAATAGGGAGCCTACACCCTGGGAACAAATCTTTACTCCTCACACTTCAGATAGAGCCCTAATATCCAGAGTATACAAAGAACTCAAAAACTTAGACAATAAGAGAACAAACAACCCAATCAACAAATGGGCCAAGGACCTGAACAGACACTTCTCAGAGGAGGACATACAGTCAATCAACAAGTACATGAAAAAATGCTCACCATCTCTAGCTGTCAGAGAAATGCAAATCAAAACCACCCTAAGATACCATCTCACTCCAGTAAGATTGGCAGCCATTATGAAGTCAAACAACAACAAGTGCTGGCGAGGATGTGGGGAAAAGGGTACACTTGTACATTGCTGGTGGGACTGCAGATTGGTGCAGCCAATTTGGAAAGCAATATGGAGATTTCTTGGAAAGCTGGGAATGGAGCCACCATTTGACCCAGCTATTCCCCTTCTTGGTCTATTCCCTAAAGACCTAAAAAGAGCATGCTACAGGGACACTGCTACATCGATGTTCATAGCAGCACAATTCACAATAGCAAGACTGTGGAACCAACCTAGATGCCCTTCAATAGACGAATGGATTAAAAAAATGTGGCATTTATGCACAATGGAGTATTACTCTGCATTAAAAAATGACAAAATCATAGAATTTGCAGGGAAATGGATGGCATTAGAGCAGATTATGCTAAGTGAAGCTAGCCAATCCCTAAAAAACAAATGCCAAATGTCTTCTTTGATATAAGGAGAGTAACTAAGATCAGAGTAGGGACGAAGAGCAGGAGAAGAAGATTAACATTTAACAGGGATGAGAGGTGGGAGGGAAAGGGAGAGAGAAGGGAAATTGCATGGAAATGGAAGGAGACCCTCAGGGTTATACAGTGGAGGGGGTAGAGAGAGAGGAGGGGAGGGGAGGGGAGAGGTGGGGAGGGGGGAGGGGGGAGGATGGGAAAGGCAGCGGAGCACAACAGACACTAGTATGGCAATTTGTAAATCAATGGATGTGTAACTGATGTGATTCTGCAATCTGTGTATGGGGTGAAGGTGGGAGTTCATAACCCACTTGAATCAAAGTGTGGAATATGATATGTCAAGAAATTTGTAATGTTTTGAACAACCAACAATAAAAAAATTTAAAAAAAAAAAAAGAGAGAGAGAGGAAAAGGACCTGGAGGAGAAAGCGGGGAGAGAAAGGGTAAATAGTGAGGAATAATATTGGCCAAATTATATTGTTATATAGTGTGCATGTACAAATTTGTAACAACAAATCCCATCATTATGTATATAAAATTATAATGTACCAATCAAAATATGGAAAAAATGTCAAAGAAATTCTTTTAAAAATGAGCACTATATGAATGTTAATTTGCTTCAATATAGTAACATTTTTTAGTATCTATGTGTATCCCATAACATCATCACCTTAAATATACACAATAAAATGTATCTTTGTAAAAGAGGTGAATTCTTAAAATGTTACCCAGATACCTCATCTCTATCTCTCTTATAACTGACATCTTTGTAAATGCCTTATGATTCCACAGAGTGGAACACAAAGAAAAACTAGACCTACTTGAATAAAAATTCTACACTACTGACATACACACATACATATGCAAATATATGTCTCTGGGACAATATGAAAGAAGTCTTCTGTAACAATGGCTGTTCCAAAAGAAGATGTGGGCAGACAAGGAAAAGAGGTGTACTGCATTACTTTTCTCTATTTACCTGTTTGTTTGTCTGAATTTTGAACCATAAGCATGTATTAACTTTTTGAAATACTACAATAAAATTCTTTAAATATGTTTGTATACTTAAAAAAAAAAAACAGATACAAGTGTATATATGTTGAAGGGTGATATATTTGAATGTAAAAATAAATGCATTCACTCTGGAAGCTACTTGTTTGGAATAAATAGAAGAATTTTCTTTTTATTTAATGTTTGTTTAAGATGTCTATTTTCATAAAAAGATGCTTTACCCTCAATATTTTGGTGAACTTAATTCTTTAATATGAGAACTTATCTAATGTTTGTTCATGTAGGAGCAGAGTTCTCGTTCCTTAGATGTATGTTATTCCTGGGAATTATAATTGCACTTGTCAGAAGTGAAAACACACCTATGCCACTTGTCGGCCCAGGTCTCTCAGTTCATATTACTGTTCCAGCTGTAGTGTGACGAACCCATCATGCCAACCTGATCAGAACCAGTATCCTCTTTACCTTTCATTTTGTAACATCTTAACTGTAAAAAGTGAAAATCTAACAATTTCAACAATTACGTGCTTGAATCCTGGTAAATGGCTCCATGTTATTTCATTGAGTAATCGAAACATACAGTCTATCAGGCTTCAATTGAAATATTAAATCTGCTTTTGATTAGTAGTCAAAATACTGAAAATGTTAGAATTGATTCAAAATAGCATTTATATTTTATAGGAGCTAATACATACCTACATGTGGAACAGAATTCAGAACTCTGAGGTAGGGAGCTGGGATCCTATGGGTTGATGTCACACTGCTTGGGGCATGAATGTTGGAGTTGGCACATTCTGCTACCACTGGACCACACTGCTTCCAGACATCCACTCTCAACCATAGACCTTATTTCCTCTTGCCAGAATGATTAGATTCCTCTTTCTCAAATGACAGGTATGAGAAAATAACTTCTGATAAAATAATTTCTTCAAAGTTGTCCCCCCACCCCTGCAACAGCATCCTTAATCCACCTCTGGATGGTTTAACTGTCTATCTGTGGTTTAATTAATCTGCTTGCCAGTCAGATTATGTACTCTTCTTACTCCCCAATTTTGGAGTGAGATGAAGCAAACTCTTATCCCAGACAAATCAGATTTCCTGGTGGGGTGGGGGGAGTATTTAGGAAGAACACCCATGGTCTACTAGATGAGTAACAAGAGGTCCCAGAAGAAGCTGATTCTGGGTCTATGCAGGCCACTCCCCATCTCAGCCTTGGGCAGGGGTTGGCCAGAAGCTTCCAGAATCTCCTTAACTCTGAGATGGCAGGACCCAGTTGGCAGTGGGTGATTTAAAACTTTTATTCCCTAAAACATTTACCACTTAAAAAATAGCTTTGCATATTATCAATATTGTCAGACAATAATTCTTTGAAGTAATTCCGTCAGTCCCATAAAACATCTTTAAAGCTTACGTATAGCAGGAGGTCATTCTGAGTAAGTGTGGACACAGTTCAGAGGCCCAGGCACAAAGCCATTAGCTCCACTGCAGGCCTGATTGTTAATTAAGGGCCACCATATCCTGTGAGAGGCAAAGAGTCTGTCCCCTGGCTGGCTGTCCTTCTACTCCTTCTGTCTGGATTTTGTATCTCAGCTCCTCTTCATACAGAAGTGAACCCTCTTACCCACCCCTGGCCAGCCTCAGCCTTTCTGGGAAGATCCCTCAAGGTTTACCACACAGAGGATCTGTGTTTGGGTCCGTTCCTCCTCCCCTGGGTGAAGGTGTGGAGGTTGCTGATGGCATATGGGAGGGAAGCCACCCTCACTGCTTGCCTACACTTCTCTGCCCAGGTGTGAAAGATGTTTGATCTCAAGACAAAGATTATCATCGGCATTGGGGCCGGCTTACTATTTGCGGCCATCGTGCTGATCTGCGTGGTCCTCAGTCTTTTCTTCAAGGTCTCCAGCATACTGAAGTGAGTCATATGGGCAGAGTGAGTGCCCTTGAGATGGGATACCTGAGTTCTCAGCTTGACTGCTCATTCTTTGCTGCAGTAGCCACTCCCTGGGTGAGGTCAAGAGCCACAGACAGGTTGGAGAAGGCAAAGGCACAGGATCTTGGGGTTATTTCCTCCCGGCTTGGGGCTGTGACTCCTAAGTAGAATGTTCTCAGCCTAGAGGCTGTGTGTCCCGGCACAGCTTTGCTGTCGTTGGACCTCACGGAGTTTCCCTTCAGGTATTTAGCAGCCCCTCGGCTGAGCCTCCCTCTGTCCTGGGTGCTGCAGACTGAATGTGGGGGACACTGTGGGAGCAAGATCTGCCTCCCACTCAGTCAGAGGATAGGCCGCACTGACCTCCTTTTGCCAAGTTGGGAGCTCCCAGGATGTTCCCCCATTCCATTGCTGGAGGCCTTGGGAACAGCGGAGTGGACCTGTAGGACAGGTCTGCTAGAGAACCCCTGACAAGGGGTGCAGGTCGAAGAGGAGGTATTTAAGTTTTGGGGAGAGGACCTTAAGTGTGGAGAGCAGTTAGCAGCACTGGTGTCCCCATTCTAGGGAGTTAGATGGTGGATACAGAGACCAGGTCACAGCCAAGTGTGGCACCTTCCCCATCATTCCTGCATCTTGAGGGCCTACAGCAAGCAGCTGGTGGGTCCCTGCTTCAAGTCACTCTCCTTATTCTTGTGACCTGATTTTACATGCACAGCAGTTGTAGGAAAGGATGAGGGAGGAATTTAGCACAGGACCAGAGAGTGTTAGCTAGGGTGGTGTCACGTGTGTGACTGACTAGCTCCAACCCTGAACCTCCCAGATAGCACTGATAATTGTAAGAAATGCACTGTGAAGAAAAATTCTAAGCCCATGCTTTGGTATGTTTTTTCTTAAGAGCGGCAAAGGAATGCTGTCCAACCAAGTTCCAGAGCAAGATCATCCCACCTAAAGGCACGATGGAGTCTTGTCCTGCCCTCCCGTGCTGTGACGAATATAGCCTATATGCAGATTACGATGCCCTGCCACCTTGCTATTGTGGCACAAATGAGGGGCTCTGAAGTGGGAATGGTGGACACACATTTGTGAACAATATTTCTTAGTAGAAGCCTTATTATTGAAATTCTATAGTGTTTATATTTATGTACTAATGAGATATTTATGTACTTTCACATAAAGGTACAATAATGAAAAGAATCCTGCCTGCCTCAGTTGTTGTTAGTTTTAAATGTCCTTTTCCTAAAGTTTTGTGTTACCACTTTGGTACTTGAGGCAACTAGCTCATCATTTTATATTGCAACACAAGCAGGAGAGTTAAAGTAGAAAATAGAGGCCATGTGAATGAATGGTGTTAACAAGAAGGGATAGCATATTGCTAGGTGCCTGGTATAAAAAATAAAAACATTTGAAAACTGAGTTTTGACTGAATCTTCCTGGCAGCATAGACAAAAAGAAACTTGACGTCTCTGAATGAGCCCAGGTTTTCTCCTGGTTCTAAGTTAGATTTATTACGTAGAACCTTCTCTTTGAAATTCTGAAGAAAATGATTGTGTGGTTCCATTTGGGTTTTTTCAAAGGCTCAGACCAGCTTTCAAATCTTGGCACATGCTCACTGCTGAGGGCAACTGTCCACCCAGATGTTTATTTCTTCCTGAACTGGAAGCACTAGGTTGCCTCTGGGGGCACAGGCTTTTCAAAGTCATACACTCTCCTGTGGGCAACATGGACTCTTCTCATGGCTATTGCCAGGGCCAACATAAGGTCTTCATCTGAGGAATATAAAGGACTAGAAGGAGCTCTGAAAAGAGTCTCACATAATCTGGGCTGCTTCTGCCACCAGAGATGCAATCAGCAGATTGAGTTAATAACCACCTGAACCAGATGTTAGTCACAGGATGGGCACTTAGTAAAATAATAGACCTGGTAAAAGTCCCTGTGGGTATGAATTCTAGAGAATTCCCAGAGACACACAGGGATTGCATCACTCAGTCCAGCTCACAAATCCTGAACATAGCTCTGGCCCCTTCCTCCCTCTGTTGGACCTCCAGCCTCCAGTCTCCATCAAGCCCAGTACTCCTGAATGGTCATGAAGTGTGGACTGCAATGAAGTGTCCACTATCCAGAATGCAGAGCAAAAAGTGCTTCCACTTCCCTAAATTGCCTGTGAGTGACTGAATTTCTTTACAGACCCCTGGCTCAGAGCCCCAACTCAGCATTTGGTTCACAGAGTTGGGGGCACTGGATGTGGAACAAGAGGACATTTGCAGGGTTAAGGTTCAGTAGTAGAAGGACAGAGCCAGGCCCTGATTCCTGCCCTGGCCCAATTTTCCAAGTGAGCAGTGGAGGCACTTCTGTTCCCTAAGCTTAGTTTCCCCTATCAGAGTTTTGAGCCACTCTTGTCTCCACTTGGAACTCAGAAAAATCCTTCCTAAGGAACTGGGTGATAGTCAGGTCAATGGCTGGATATGGGTGATTAATGAGCCAAATTAAAATGAAAGAATATATTTCAGGATTTATTCTTGTGTCTGAATTAAGAGGATCAGGTGGGTAAATCTAACAAGTTGATGAAATTCATGCTAAAGGTAATAAAATTTATGGGAGGTCATTGCTTTGGATTGAGCTCCTGCACTAGATCCCAGCAGAACAGACCTAACCAATATGGATTCACTCATGCTAAAAGCCACATAATCAAACTGAGTTTGAAACAGGCCAGTTTTCCAAAAAACCAGGAAATTCTTGGCAAATAATCAGAAGAGGTTCAGTTTACACAAAGTCAACATTTCCTTTTTTCTAACAGGTAATAGCTTTTAATTATATAATACTAACATATTAATAATAGCAGAAAAGGTATTATGTAAGTAACTAATTTTAATTCATGTGGATTTAAGAAATAAAGGCTTAAGGAAGTTTGCTATCTTGCAAAGAGAACAAATCCAAAGTTCCAAATATTACTTTGAGAGTTATTTTTTCACTAAACCTACAGAGTGAATTTTTATTTCCATCAGTTGATAACATGCAAGTCACATTTTAATAATAATAAATACAGTGATAATTCACTATTTACCAATATTGTCTTTGACAAACATGCGATGTTCTTATTTTTTAAAACACCTGTTCTATTTGACTTCTTTGTTTTTTAATTTTTTTTTTAGTTGTAGATGGACATAATACCTTTATTTATTTATTTATATGGTGCTGAGCATAGAACCGAGTGCCTCACACATGCCAGGCAAGTGCTCTACCACTGAGCCACAGCCCCAGCCCCTACTTGAGTTCTTTAGATAAGTTATTGATAAGTAAGTGATGTATTTTAATTCCTAAATGGGTAATAAAATAAACCAATGTCACACATAAAAGCTTATTTGAAAAAAGGTTATTTTTAAAATGGAGTATTATCTTACCACAGTACAATCTAATTTTGAAAAACCAAGAACTGAATTCTGAGATTGAATGGGGCACGAGATGTAGCAAAGGAACTCAAACCATAAATTTTGGCTACTTTTGATTATTTTCTTCACCTGATCCAAGCACCTGGTATTGAATGTATCTCAAGCTCGATAAGCTTGTTTTGCTTTTAAAGATAAGCCACAAGTAAAAAGTTATAATAACTTATTTATTAAGTGAAAATGATAAAACTATAAAAGTCCTGCGATCCTTGTATTATTTGCCTGCACTACAAAAGATTATTATTTTTGGTTTATTAAAAAAACATTTCTATAGTGAAAACAACGAAATGAACTATTAAGCCATGAAAAGACAGGGAGGAAATGCAAGTGCATATTGCTAATTGAAAGAAACCAATCTGAAGAGGCAACAAGCTGCATGAATGATTCCAACTCTGTAACATTCTAGAGAAGGCAAAACTATGGAGACAGTAACAAGTTTAGCCAGGCGTGGTGGTGCACACCTGAAATCTTAGCAATTCCAGAAGCTGAGGCAGGAGCATTGAAAGTTCAAAGTGAGCCTCAGTAATTTAGCCAGGCCCCACACAATTCAAAAGAAAAATTAAAAAAGGGTTGGGAATGTGGCTCAGTGGTTAAGCACCCTTAGGTTTAATCCTCAGCACCAAAAAAAAAAAAAAAGTTTAATGGTTGCTAGGAGTTGGGGGTGAGATGAGTAAGTGGAACACAGAGGACTTTGAGAGCAGTAGAACTGTACTGAATGATACCATGATGGCGGATACATGTCATCATACAATAAAGTCTTCTTAAATAAGAAAACAAAAAATTAAATTCAGTAACTTGTAAAACTATATTGACGACGTCTTGCATTGCCTAATACATCTTTAGATCTGAAAATCTGTGAATGAACCTTATTACAGAAATGACATACATGGCAGAGAAGAATTTTCTTTTAATTGCAGAGGAGGAAATAATTTCCTTGTTGATCAAATATATTTTGAGAACTATGGAAAATACTGTTAATAAATAATGCCGTATAAGCTCTTGACTATAATACTTTAAGTTTGACAAAGTTACTACTACACATTGGAAAATAAAACTCAGTCATTTGAAACAGAAATACTTTTATGGGCATTTTATCTTTGATTTTTAACATATTGAACCAATTCAATAACAGTTCCATGATTGTACTGGTTTTTATATATTAATAAATACATAAAACCCCCAGAATTTCATGAATTTGTGAGATTTCATATTGCCAATTACTACTTTTTAAAATCTTCCTTCTCAGTTACAGTATTTTATCATCAACTACATGCAGAAAGAATTTAGTATTGGTCTTTCAACTGTCTGTGTCTCTCTTCATTCATGGTCCTTGCTCTGAATGCAGCAATTGTGGCCACATTCTACAAGGCATTCTGACCAACGGCCACAATGGGGCCCCTAATTGAACAGACCCAAACTACCAGAAGCTGTAAGTCTGCACTCCTGAGTTTAGCCTTGAGACAGATTATTCTCAATGACAAGAAATGCTATCTTACAACTACTTGTTATGCTTATCCCATAAATAATGGCCCATAAAGGTCTAAGAAAAATGTTATGCAAATCCTCAAGAGACTGTGGTCAGTGAGTTTAGTATACTGTGTCATCTTTATAGTAAAATAAAAATGAACAAGCCATATATAAATTAGCTCTCATTTTAGAGAACAAATTTTACAAAACAATAAATGAATATGAATAATCCTTTTTCTAAAAAATGAAACATTTTAATATAAGCTGAGTTCAAGATGAGACTCCCATTCACTTAAGATAAGCAGCTTCCAGAGTGGATGCATCTATTTTTAGCTGCAAATACATCACCCTTGGAAACATACACAACAGTTTAAAAAAGTACTGAAGACTAAATAACCTAGAGTCTTGCAACCTCTTTGATTCATATGTCTTACTATTCAATGCAGATTCTCAGGATGTCACACATTAAATATGATCAGAAGGACTTTGGGGATAAGAAGCTGTATCAGCTTGAGAAAGCAAAGAATTCCTTATATTGACTGGGGTTACTGAGATCAAATGAAATGAATGCTCCCATTTTACATCAAACACCAAAGCCAAAGTAGTAATTTTAAAAAAGAATACGCTGGTTTGGATTTTTTTTTTTCCTATCTATAGTTACATTGTAATAAAACAAATAGTACTAACAGCCTTGTGTAAAGGAATTTTCCACCTAATCAAACCTGGTGATTGATTCATTATCTCAGATAAACAATAGAAAATGTATATTGGTAACCTGAATTAAAAGTTCCAATTATACAATTTTCCAAAAACAAGTAGATAAAGAATATCAAATACTCTGAACACTATTTTTCACATTCCTAAGACTGTAAAATAAGGTGTCCATATAAATAAAAAATTCACTTCAAACACATATAATACAAACCAATGAACTGCATTAGAAATCCATAAGCATTTAAACATTTAAAACACAAGAATACATAAAAATCTGTAAGTGAAAAACACTGCAAATAAGAATAACTTAGGACAATGGGGTCACCTCTTGGTGTACAGTACTGGATTTACAATAACAAGGGCAGTAAAAATGGACACTGAGGTCACTTTATGTAAGCCGATGATCCTTCGGAGGACATCAGATACTTGCTTTTCATAAACGTTTTAGGTTTGGGCTTTGTAATAAATAGGTAATAAATATCTGCAGGCCATCGTACGCTGAGAGCTTATCTTTCTCCATTGGAAAGTCTTTCTCCAGAGTCATAATGTCTCAAAGGCAGCCCATTGGGCGGGGAGTTGGGATTCTGCAGGAAGTCCATTAACAAGGTAATCTTATCATCTATGTGCTCCTGGAGTTGGAGTATTCGCCGATCAATGTAGTCCACAAGTTTCTTTTCCATCAGTTCCATATTTTTAGAAAGAATCTTTTCCAAGTAGGAGCAAATAGGCTGTTCTTCCACTCTAAAAATAAGTTTAAAAAGTCTATCAATTTTCCCCACTATTACAACAAAAACAAGCAAGCTATGCAACCAGTGGCCAAGGAACATGGCTGAAACTTGTCTCCACAACTGCACTGCTCCTGTGACTCATTTCCAGGTTGCAAAACACATGCAATAGGTGACCACAGCCCTTAATGCCCAACACACTCCTTACTTCTTATTAAGTATTCAGTTGAAGTGGGAACATAAAAATGAAGACACATCTACAAAAACAAACCTTGGGGAATGCCCTTTTTAAGTTCCAAATAAAAACTGATTTTGCCCAATTTAAAAAAAAAAAAAAGTATCTTTTCCAAGTATTCTTTCAAAGCAACCCTCTAATTCATATAGCTTTTTCCTCTTAAATACAAACAACCTTACTAAAACACTAGAAGGTTCTTTGCTAACCTGATCTGAAAATGTTTATGAATTTATCTAGGATGGACAAACAAAAATTAATAGGATCAAAAGTACACCGATTTCTAAAAATCCACAACGCTTAGGGTTTCCATAATCCTTTCAGGAGCTCAATGAGGAAAAAGTACTTTTCCAGAGCCTATACAAATCAAGGCTGTGAATTCTCTTTAGAATTTCCTCAGGTAGTAGATTTACTATATAAATATGTATGTTTTCAGAGGTTAACTATTCTCGGTATTCCTACTGTTCTCATACTAGCTATGTTTAATTACACATGCTATAGAGTAACGTGTATGAGAATGTGCCCAAAAGCTAATATAGATTTGCATAAATTTAAAACAATATTCTTCTTGTTACATGTTTTGAAAGTTTGACTATTTCTTATTTACGTTGACATGAAAAGGTTTAATTATTATTTTTAAACAAATATTTTATATAGCTGTAAAACTAAAAGATTTTAGGAGTCCTCAAGATTGTAAACGCCAATAAGTTTGATCTTGGCATAATGCCCTGCAGAGCCATTTAAATTGTTGTTCATGATATGGATGCACCCCAGTCTGTTTAACCATTCACCTACCATGAGACATTTTGATTGTTTTTTGTTTGGCACTACTACAAATAAAGGTCTCATGAACAACTGCGTAGAGCTTTTTAATGTTGCCACATCTTTTCATTTCTTTGGGATAAATGCCCAGGATTAGGACTAATGGGTTGTATGGTATAACTGTGTGTTTAGTTGTTAAGAAACTGCCCAGCTATGTTTTTAGGGTGGTTGTACCATTTTAATTCCCGCCAGCAAGGAATGAGATCCAGTTTCTCTATATGCTTGTCAACATTTGGTATTCTTATTGTTTATAATTTTAAATTTTAGTCATTCAAATAGATATATAGAGATATCTTGTGGGGGTTTTTTAATATTTATTTTTTAGTTATAGGTGGACACAATATCTTTATTTTATTTTTATGTGGTGCTAAGGATCGAACCCAGTCCTTCACGCATGGTAGGCGAGCGCTCTACCTCTGAGCCACAACCTCAGCCCTACCTTGTGGTTTTAATAAGCATTTCTCTAATAACACTGAAGTCACTGTTGATCATCTTTTCCTGGGCTTATTTGCTATTTATATATCCATCCTCTTGATGATTCTTCACATCTATTATCCATGTTCTAATTAGATGGTATTTTAAAAAACAAATCTTGCAAATCCTTCATACATTTTAGATACAAGGCATTTGTTGGATTCGTGATTTACAAATATTTTCTCCCAGTCTGTATTAATCCTCTTACTGGGGCCTTTCATATGTAAAATTTGTAAATATTAAATGGGCTCTATATACATATTTTATGGATCATGCTTTTGGTGACCTGGAAGAATTCTCTTCCTAGGTCCCTAAAAATTTCTCCCATAGATTAAAAAGATTTTACAGTTTTATACTTAACATTTTAGCTTATGCTCCATTGTGTGTTAATTTTCATATATCTGCATTCATGGTTCATTTTTTAGCCTGTGACTCTCCATTTGTTCCAGCATCACATGCTAGACGATCATCCTTCCTCCACTGAATGACTTTTGCACGTTGGTAGAAGGCCAACAGGTATACTTCTGTAGAGCGATTTCTGTGCTTTCTGTTCTATTCTGTTCATCTATGTGTCTAGCTGTCTTGCCAAAACAGACTCTTGAAATCCAGTAGTGATTTCTCTCTATTCTAATTCCAGTACTGTTGTCTTTCCACTTAGAATTTTCCACTTCCAAATTTTGGAATCATCTTATTCGTATTTACAAAAAATACATTTTGAACTTCTGATAGAAATTGTGCTAAACATATATATATATATCAATTAATGGAAAACTGACATTTTTACTGTTGAGTCTTCAACAGTACCATGAATACGGTATATTGCTCCATTTCTTTGGGTCTTCTTTCATTTCTTTCATCAGTATTTAACAATTTTCAGGTCATAAGGTCCTCTATGTCTCTTGTCAGATTTATATGTACAATTATGTTTTACATTCATTTATATGTACTTATTTCTTTGGGGATAATTTAGTCTTGGTAGCAGAGTAATGCTGGCTTCATGAAATGAGTTGGGAAGTCTTCCCTCCTCTTCTATTTTTTGGAAATGTGTAAAAGTGGTTTTCTTTAAATGTTTGGCAGAATTCTTGAGTGAAAGCATTTGGGACAGGACATTTCTTTTTCACGATCTCTTCAATTTTGAATATAGTATTTAGTGGCCATAGAAGTGTTCCATTATTTATTTCATGTTGGTTGAGTTTGATAATTTGTGTTTTTTAAGGAATTAATCCATTTCCTCCTAGTTGTCAATCAAATTGTTACAATATTCCCTTATCTTTATTATGGCTTGAGGCCCTGTAATGGTATTTCCCATTACATTCCTCAGATTGGTGATTTGTGTCATCTCTTATTTGCCAGTCTTGCTAGAAATTTGTCAATTTTACTGAAATTTTCAAAGAACCAGCTTTTTAATTGATTTTTTTTTTCAATTAAATAGATTTCTGTTCTTTATTGTTTCATTCTTCTGCTTGCTTTGGGTTCCTTTTGCTTGGCTTTTAAATGAAAAATTCAATTTCTTTAGTGCTTATAAGACTATTCAGATTATCTATTTCATTTTTATTGAGTAGCTGTAGTTTTATAGTATTGATTTGAAAACTCTGCTCTTTTCTAATGCAAGCATACAGTGGTAAACAAGTTCTTAGCAAAACCTCTTTAGCTGAATCACACAAATTTTGATCTATTGTTATTTTCATATATTCGTAAAAAAATTTTTCTGTTGAGACTTCTTGAATCATAGATTTACAAGTGTTGTTTAGTTTACAGGTGTTTTGTCAATCTAAATGTCTTGTCTTTCTGTTATAGATATGATTTCTTGTCTTTTGTAGCCAGAGAAAGCACATTCTATGATCCAATCTCCTTAAACTTCATTAGGTGTGCTTTAAGACTTATCATATAATTTATCTTTGTGAATCTTCAAAAAAAAAAAAAAATGTACTCTGCTACTGTTGGCAGAGAGTTCTATAAATGCCAACTGATCCTGCTGGTGGTTAGTGGTATTTAGTTCCAAACTAATATAACTATCTCATTTTTAGATGAAAATTCTAAGAGAGATTAAGTATAGAAAATAAACGAAAACTATGACCAAAGTCCTGAATTCCAATCTAGAATACTATTTTGACACACTATATTTGTGAAAAGGATTAAGAACATACTAACTCCTCAGCCAATTCTTACTGAAACATGTTGTCAAGGTAAGGGATTAAGAGACTAGAGCATAAAAACTTGTATCCTACAGATAATCACCATCCTAAAATAGTTTTTGATAATTCCAAAGTTAACCTAGACCAAATATAATCTACAAAGCAATGACATGCTTAGTATACCCAGCTAGAAAAACAATGTAAAGATCATTATTACCACAGCACCTTTCCACTCATGCAAATAGCCTTCTACTCCAACCCACAACTGCTGCTGGTAACCCTTCCACCAAATGCCAGAGAGGTGTGCAGCACCTTCAGTTATAGGCACTTCTGTCACAGCCATGCATTTCTCTCTGGAGAACAGTTATTGCCCACAAGCGTGTTCATGGTAAAATGCAAAAACTGCTCAAATTTTCTCTGGAAAGATTGTTCATTGAGACAGATCTGTTTCCCCTTCATCTGATTCTCTCACCTACCGGCTATAAACCTCATTTGTAACCACATTTGTCTTGAGATAAAATACTCACGCAACACCAACAATGCCTTCACGGGGCTTGGAGACGTTTTCCTGCCACTTGGCGTTATGTCCCACGCGAAGATGGTTAACTTGACTGCACAGATTTTGGAGAAAGGGCAGCAACTCAGAGCTGGGCAGTGAGCCGTCACTCGCCTTCTTTGGTAAGAAAGAAGATACTGCATTTTTAAGATCATTCTCAAGAAGGGAATGGTTTTGTGGCACAGTTTTACACCTGTCGCGGCTGGTGGTATTTCCTTCCCCAGGTGGCCTGGTGCTTTTGTCGATGAAAGCCTGTAAGGGTTCAGTCCTGTTTGCAGATGTCAATTCAGTTCTAAAAGGGAAAGGTGTGGAGGATGACTTGTCCAAGGCTCCTGAAGTGGACGATGGCTGGAGTGCAATCATATGCTTATACCCGGTAGTTCCCAAAACTGACTGAAGCTGCTCTCCAATGGGAATACAATTCTAAAAAAGGTAAATAAGAAAATGTTAAGACTAAGAAGGACAGTTCACTGTGGGAGTCATTACTGGGCACTGTGCATTCCTTCCTTTGATCCTCAGGAAGTAGGCTATTACTATTCAATATTAAGTGACCCAGTCAGAAGGTCCCTGGCCAAGGTAACCAGTTGGTAAGTGGCAGAACCAGGACATAAATCCAAGCAACCTAACTCCACAGGCAAGACTTAACATTATTTTCTAAAGAAAATAAATACTAAAATTGCATAGTAAATTTGCAGTGACATATTTTAGTATTTTACCTACAAAGTCCTCCTTAATTTATGACAATAAAAATGTGATACTTTCAACTGAGTTACAATGATTGATCATTTTCTTAGAACTCAATTGTCATTCCCCAACTTTCAACATATGGTTGAAAAGCTATTCGTTTTCACCTGGCCATATCTTTTGCCATGAGTTTTTAATGGAGGCTATACACTATTTAAAGCTAGATATTCTATGTATATACTTGTGATATTTTCTTTTTTTTTTTAATTAATTAATTAACTTACTATTCTAATTAGGTATATATGACAGCAGAATGCACTTTGATTCATCGTATACAATTGCAGCACAACTTTTCATTTCTCTGGTTGTACATACACGATATGGCCTTACACATATGTGCAGCACCATATGTACATGTGCTTAGAGTAATGATGTCCACCTCATTCCACAATCTTTCCTACCCTCCAGGCCCCTTCCTTTCTCCTCCCTCCCCTAGGCCCAATCCAAAGTTCCTCCATTTTTCATATGCCCTCTCCCACCCCCCATTATGGATCAGCATCCACTTATCAGAGAAAACATTTGGCCTTTGGTTTTTTGGGATTGGGTTATTTCACTTAGCACTGTGACATTTTCAATAACTAAAATGAGCTACCACTTGTCTGTGTTTAAGAATTTCCACCTTAATAAGAATTAAAGACCTAGGGATGTGGCTCAGTGGTAGAACACTTGCCTGAAGTGTGTGAGGTCCTGGGTTCAATCCCTACACCAAAATAAAAAAACCAAAATTCCATATTGGTACCATGACTAAATTGCTTATGTGTTATTCTTTCCTTTGTTTCTTGAGATTTTATGTTGAAGTATACTATCTTCTTCTTCAGGTTTTCAATTTTTCCACTAAAGAAAAACCAAATGACCTCTAACTGAATTGTTTGTGTGAAGGCATATGGAGCTCTTAAATTCAAAACGTAGAAGCCTACTACAGGTTTTTATCAGGGTTTATCATCCCACACTTACTGCTATTCAGTTTTTGAAAGATGGGCTGAAAAGTGATTATCAAGATTAGCTAAAGAAGTTCAGTTCATACATTCATCTAGATATTCTATTCTGAGATCAAGCTAGATCTACATTCATTTATTCAAAAAATGTTTACCAGAAATTTATGTGTTAGGCTCCACTTGAGGTATGAGAAATATGGCAGTGAATCAAACAAATTAAAATCTCTGACCTCTTAGAGTCTTAAGATAGAAGGGAGAGACTGCCTGAAAAGGACGGAGGGAAAGACAGGAGGGATGAGGAGAGAGGAGGAGGAAATACATCATGGGATGTAGGTGGTGATAGATACTTCAGGGAAAAAATCAGGCAGGAAAGGGGATAATGAGGGCCAGGGAAGTGGAGGCAGAGGCACCTGTGATAGCAAGTACCCATCCAACATATCTTACAGAAATGCACTTTGGAAAAGGCTCTATATAGAGAAATGCTAGCCTATTGTCATTTTTTCTTGTTCTATTCCAAGTTTTGAATAAGTCTTAAAATATTCCTGGAATAAGATGGGTTATATTTCTAATATTTTAACATTAGACAACATTCTTTTAGCTCAAAGGAGCTTTACTCAGTCATCAGAGAAAATTTATTTCTGTATGAGACCACTCATATGATCTAGCCTGTAAAAATCCTTAAAAACAGGCTATACACCAATTGATCATTTTTGCATCCTAGAAAGTGCTCAAACCAGCCCATAATTCATCAAAGTTGCTACTTGCTGAATGATGGGTGAATGAATTAATGAAAAATGGTGAAGCTGTCCAGTCAAAACTTTTTATATGAGGGTAAGTCTACAAAATATGCCTTTTGCAAACTATGAACAGATGACAGTTAAATCAATAATAAAAATTAAAAATTTAGCTGGGTGCAGTGGTGCACACCTGTAATTCCAGCTATTTTGGAGGCTGAGACAGAAAGATTGCAAGTTCAAGCACAGCCTAAACAACTAAGCAAAACCCCATCTAAAATAGAATAAGAAGGGCCAGGGAGGTAGTCCAGCACTAGAGTGCTTGCCTAGTATGCCCAAGTCCCTGGGTTCAATCCCTAGTATCACAGAAAAAAGCTTTAAAAAAAAAAACAAATACTGCATTTCCTCATTAAAGGCCATCATTTTGAAATGATTTTTTACTGCTATGTGGAAAGAAAAACATTTCTACTTACCTGCTGTTGAAACCTAACCATGTTCATTAGCTGCTGAGCTCCAGGTGATAACTTTGACCCCATGGACTCCATTATGGTTTGGACCTTGTCAAGGTCTATCCTTGATCCTAGAGCAGGAGAGCTTGGTGAAGAATTTCCTGAAACTGGTTTCATGTGTACCACAACCTTACTGATGAACACACACTGTTTTTCACCAAAGGACAGCAACTATTATGAAACAAAAAAGTCCAGGAAATATAGGTATTAAAACCAATAATTTAAAGTCACTTCCTAGTATTACCAAATCAAGAGTGAAATATTCAAGAATCTAACAGTCTTAATCTCAAGCATGTTTTTAAGTTATCTTTAGAATAGTCATAGATAGAAAAATTTCTATTTTAACATAAGGCTCAGATCAACTAATTAAATCAAGAAATCCTTCTCAAACTAATATACAGAAAATAAGTCTGAGTAGATTAAATATAGTTTTACTTAATTTAAGGCATTAAAAATAAACAGTCTGAGATCTTAACATGCCACAGTTTGGTATAATATTATTTAATACAAAATATAACTGTCTAGAGGCCCAAGCAGTATTTACTGAAATTATAGACACAATTCAGTCTTTCAGGATTTAGAACTGTAAGGAAATGTTAAAAATCAGAGCTTACAGTCTAAATCCTCTGGTTCTATCCCTGTAATTTTTTTTCTTTTTTTGCAGTGTTGGGCATGGAACCCAGGGCTTCAAGCATGTGGAGCAAGGGCTCTACCACTGAGCTGTACTCCATGTGTGGTCCATAAAACAGAGTAGTAAAATGAAAGGGAAGAGATTTGGATCAGACACATCTGGGTTTAAATTATGACTCTGCTGCTCAACAGCCTGGGTGACCCTGGGCAAATGCTCACACAGGGTAAAACTAAAATCAAGTCAGTAAAATGAGAGATGGCTTATGTGTCAAAATATCCAGTATCTATCCCTGAGGAAGTGCTCAAAAGTCTGTATCAGGAACACTTTATTTTTATCTTAACCTTCCATATGCTGTTGTCCCAGGACACACTTTCATACATAACCCAGGGGTTCCATGAACGAACCAACCCTTCGTTTCCATACACAGTTACAAAAAATGTTCACCAGAGCGACACACACAGACCCACGTGTCAATAGGTAAATGTACACCTATGCTCTAAAAACTCTTTTAAGTGTGTAACCAAATATGTGACAGTCTTCAACAATCAGGGAAACACCCATTACATTTATCTTACATCCCAACCTATTCTCCCCCTTCCGCTTTGTTATACCCAAACACTTTCTCAACATCAAATATAGGATCTGTTTCACTCATTGAGCATGCTTATTACCAGTCTTGCCCCAGTAAAATATAAGCAACATGAGGACAGGTATTTCAATTTATTTTACTACTGGTAATTCCTAAATGCCTCATATAGTATCTGGCATCAAATATTCACAGAATGAATGAATCACTTTAATCAGTTCTGTGATTGAAGAACGTTTATTTTGTTCTTCAATGAAAGAAAATCACTAATTTTACCTTATTCTAAAACTAAGTCTCACAATTTCCCATAAGTGGTGATAATAAGTATAGATTTTTCAGAGTCAAAAAGAACCCAAGAATTTTCTTTCTTCAGTTCTCTAATTTTACTCCCGAAGTATGTCCAAACAAGCCAAGAAGCTTGCTCAGACTAGTGTGACAGCAACAAAGCTGAGTTAATATTCTGGCTCTGTATTTCTCATGATTCCTAGACTTTGACATCACCACTAATGCAAACCTTAACAATCTTCATGCTGCAGCCAACAGTCCAAAACCCTTTAACTTCTTGGTTCTCTTGTCTGAAACTCCTTTCACTACCTTCTTCTTTAATTCATAGGACCAAAGTTTTGTTTGTAATTTTTTTGGCAACACAGTTTTACAGAAAGATTAAAAAATGTTCTAGATAAATTTCCCAAAACCTCAAAATATAGCACTTATTAACAAAATATATTTCCATAACTGGTGATAGACTAAAAGAATTAAATCTTCAAGAGGGTTGATGATTTTTTAGCAAAGTAATTACCTTTTATATGTTTACTATGTCTTAGTAAAACTAGGGACAATATAGGATTAACTGTATTCAAGGAAAGAAAATTAATTATATAGAGAACAAAAACAAACTTGATAAAGATTTAAATTAGTTAAAATTTGATGATGGCTTACCTTTATTTTACAAGCATATGTGGAAGTTTCCAATTTTAGATGTTTTTTGTAGAAAATAATATTTTCCTGTTCACTAAAAACAAAAAATAATTTTTTAGTTATGATTAAAAATAAATTGTTC
Source organism: Marmota monax (assembly GCF_021218885.2). NCBI lineage: Eukaryota > Metazoa > Chordata > Mammalia > Rodentia > Sciuridae > Marmota > Marmota monax. The sequence goes on along the minus strand of NW_026692843.1, from coordinate 904,316 downwards.
TAGGACAATACTCCACCCTGGGACTGTTTTCGTGGTGAGGCACAAGGAGCTGGGGCTCCGGAATGCACTGCACTGCCTTAAGGACCACAGGGGCCTCTCAGCCTAGCCAAGAGAACTGAAGGAGATAATACAGTCATGGAGCACAGACCATATTGTAAAGTTCAGTGAACACACCTATTATTTTCAACTTGCACTGGACATAGGAAAGCTCTAAATTTCGGTTACATTAAAAAAGATGCAGCAGAATCTTTGTAAGGGGGGAAACGGGGGGGGGGCCCAAATGATCACGTTTATAACCGGTTAACAACTAGGCGGCTGTGGCAGTCTTAGATTCCCACACCCTTAGTAAGGGGCTTCCTAGAGGATGAGCTCAGTGTTCCAGACTGACTGAGTCATTAATTTGGGGGAAACTCTGGAAGCCAACCCTGTGAGCGAAGAGGAGAGACAAGGAGCACTTGTCAGGGCTTCTCCTAACAAAACTCTTCCACTAACCAGCTGTGACCCACCATTCACTTCCACTAACCAGCCCCAAGTTTCCAGGTATGAAAACAACTAGGCTGATCTGCGCTGCCTTTAAGAGGCGGCAAGGCGACCCCGTCTCTGCCACCGGTGCACTTTTAGGTTCCCTCCCCGGGTGACTGGCACGACGTCAGGCAATCTGAACCGTCCCACGCCCGGGAAAGGGGCCGAGGGGCCGCGGCGCGGAGTCACCGACCTGCCCTCCGGGACGGTGCGGGCGCCCTGGCCCCGGCCGGTGCCACAGTATTCCTCTCCCACGTACACCTCCATGTTCCTCGCCGAGCTCAGGACGCCCACCGCGAGGATCTCTTCCCCGGCCCCGGGGTCGCACCGCAGGTCGAGGAAGCAGGGCGTCCTGCCCCGGGGGCCCGGCACGGCGCTCAGGCTCACCAGAGGCTGGCTGAGGAGGTCGGGGCACACGTGACGCCCGGTTTCCGCGGTCGCGCTCGCACCCGCCCGCGCCCCTCCCCGGACCCCCGCGGCCTCGGGACGCGCCGCTCAGGGACGCGGCTGGGCCGCAGCCCCGCAGCCCGCGCCCCTCCCCGACCCCGACCTGCTGCTGGCCGCAGCCAGTCCAGCACTCGCCGGCTCTGCGCAGCCAGACGCACGCGCGCCCTTCCCCGCCCGCACACGCGGGGCTCTAGGCGACTTCTGCGCCGTTCGGGCGGCCAGGAGCTGCCCCTCGTTTCCAAGCGGGCGAGGCGGATGCGCCTGCGAGCGCTCCCAGGTCTCCCGCCCCGCGTCCCCCGCTCGTCTCCCCCGGAGCGTGGCTGTCGCCGAGCGCCACGACCCGGCTCCCCCGAGGCACGGCGCACCCCGAAGCAGGCGGCACCAGCAGCTCCTCCCAGTCGAAGTCCTGGGCGCCGACGCCAGCCCGGGTGAGGAGGAGGCTCCGGGACAGGACCCCGTTCGCGGTATCCCAGGAAGAGGCCAGCGTCGGGCGGCCGGTCATTCCCGAGTCCTCGGCCCCGGTCTCCATTTCGCCGCCTCAACCAGCCCCGGAACCTCTCTTGCAGGGCTCGAGTTTCGGTCGGTGCAGAGTGGAGTGCGGACGTTCAGCGACTTCCGGCTGTCTCTCTTCAAACCCGGAGCCGCCGCTTCTCTTGCCAGTGTCTAGAGACCTGGCAAGCCGAGGCACGCATGCGCTCCGCCGTGCGACTTTCGGAAGCGGGTTCAGGCGAAGAGTTGGAGGTCGAGGCCCGGTGTCGGTTTTCCGACGTTGGCGGGGAGAAGTGTCTGCGGTGCAGAGGAGTTTTGCAGGTTGCGGGTGTGTACTCCTCGCCCCCCGCGACCTGCGGGAGCCGCTGCGGTCCTAGTAGCCTCTGGAGTGGACGCCGGGGCCTTTCCCCTGTGGTCTGAGCTGCGCGCATGGCGCCGCAGGCACCCGTGTAGGGAGCGGTGGTGACAGATTCGGGCGTTGGTTCTGTCCGCTTCTCCCCGCCTGGCACGCACTGGCGGTGGAGAGGGTCGCGGAGGTGCGAGGTGGGGGCTTGTAGGCGCCGCTGGTAATGTCGGGGCGGAGATGGGGCTTACCGGGCCGCGGGTTTCCGGTCGCCCCGATGGGACGCCCTCGGTGGCAGAAATCTAAGGGTCCAGAAGGTCCATTGGGTTTGGTTGGAGAAATGTGCGAATTTAGATTTTTCCTGATATTTGTAATCCCAAGTACATGCGACCTCCTTGTCCTTTCTTTGCACAGCTCATTTTGGAAAAAATGTAAACGAGATTCAAAGACAATTTGAATGCCAGTGTTCTTAATTTGAATGCCGGTTTCGCCCTTGTGTTTATGTTACTCTGGTAGAAAATCGAATTTCTGTTCTGGGTCACATTAATTTTTCTTCGTATTTTGGCCTCATGATTTGATAGAAAAATCATTCTTAGTCTTTTGTTCTTAAGTTTTTGGGTTCACATATCAGTATATGTATAACGAGAAGAGATCGCACTGTTGTCTTTTATTTACTTGTAGAATGGTGCCAGAAAAATTATGAATGTAATGTATTTTCTACATTTAGTCACTTAACAGGTTTGCTTGGATTGAAGGGGAGAAACAATACCAAATGTCTGATAGATGTATAATATAAGGAATTAGATGGTCTTAATTATTAATATTCCAAGGTTAATGGTGGCAAAGATTAATATTCTACATTCATTCCAGGTTGTGTACATCAGTGTTTTTGTCCTATATGTCTTCTTAGGATCATAAGAAGTCTTTGATCCATGTTAACAAGTATTGATCATTGAAAGGAATATAGTCTCTTCCTCTGAAACACCAATTTTCGTTTCATGAGCAAAGGTCGATATTATCTGGATTTTAACTTCCTTAAATAAGAATGAAAGACTGCAAGTCAGAAAATTAATGACTACTGTTGTCTCCATTTTCATTTTTATGTTTATATTCTTTTATATCCTTATGTTTATTTTCTTTCATTTCCATATATTCCATGTGTTTTTTTTTTTTTTTTTTTAGTTCCTACAGAAATTTTTTTTAAACTCTTTGTTTTCAAGTTCTACTTTCATCTGAGCAGTTTCAGGAGTTTTCTTCACCCATAGTTACCCTTTATTCCCATCACCTTCATTTCACCCTTTGCTTTGCCAACTGACCCTTGTGGTGCTTGATGCTCCTGATTAAATTACCATGACCTTTACTTTTTAGCATGGCACATGGCATACATAACTCTTTTTACCCTGCCTGTTTATATCTTCTGTATTTGCATATGAATTTTCTTCTATATAGGTTGCTTTTTTTTGGGTGATGCTGGGAATTGACCCCAGGGCCTTGTGCATGTGAGGCAAGCACTCTACCAACTGAGCTATATCCCAAGCCCTAGAATGCTCTTTTGGGTAGTAGGAAAAATCCTGTTTATCAGTCAGTACCAAGCATAGTGCTTCACTTTGCAAAAATTAATCACCAGTTCCTCTGTGCTGCACTCAGACTATATTTAGACACTATAATTTTCTTGTGGTCTGGGAATTTATTAAATAATGCTTACCTTTGTTTTCTCAATCATCTGAAACAATCATTGACATTAGGGAAGTGTTTTTTGTTGTTGTTGTTTTTTAAAGAGAGAATTTTTTTAAATCTTTATTTTCTTTAGGGTTCGGCAAACACAACATCTTTGTTTGTATGTGGTGCTGAGGATCGAATCCGGGCCGCACGCATGCCAGGCGCGTGCGCTACTGCTTGAGTCACATCCTCAGCCCAGGGAAGTGTTTTATGCCTTGCTGAAGTGTTAAGTACAGATTTGTTTTATGAAATTGATAAGGTTTCAGAGGTAGAGGTTACTTGGACATCACAATGTAAGAAGACTAGAAAAAGGAGAAACTAGGATATTGTATCTTACACTTATTTTTATTGTCAGAGTCATTGTGCTGATGCACAGGTGACCTTGGCTTTCCTCTGTGTGTGTGTATGTATGTGGTGCTTGGGATGGAACCCAAGGCCTGCTGTATGCTAGGCAAATACTCTCCCAGTGAGCTACATCTCCAGCCCTACACTTCAGTTTTAATGTACCATATTATTTCTGTCATGCATTGTAAATGGTTTTAAAAATATTTTTCTCACATGAAGGATAAACAACTTAAATGGAACCTCACCACTGGCATCACAAACTGTGTTTTTTTTTTTTTTGGTTGACCATTTTAAGGAGCAGTTTATTATAACATGTTAATATAGAATGTGGGTAGGGATCATATGTTTGTTAACAGTGTGCCTGTACACAGTGGTTCTTAAACTCTTTGGTCTCATGTTACTAGGAGTTTCTAGGGAATAGGGGAGACCAAAGTAATAATACATTCTTACTGTATTTAAAATTCTAAATACTTTTGATTGGGTGGCCTGTATTTCTAATTTTTGGAAACCTGAACACTTCTCTTTCAGCTCTGACATGGAACATCTTAAAAGTTATCACAGTTATCTTCACAAAAAGAAAAATTTCGCTGAAAAACAGAAAATCAATATCTTTTTTAAAAAAATCTAGCAGATAATTAAGGGAAAAATGGCCACCCTAAAACTAGAGATGTAGGGAAATGCAGAAAATAACAATTGAGATTAGCTTATCAGGAATAAAATTCTTTTTGAGGCAGTGAGTGGTAGGAACATTTAAGGTAGATCATTTATGAATTGCTGGAGGCAAGTAAAATTCTTGTGAGAAAAATTCCTAGGACCTCATTTGTAGGAAACCTGTGTACTTTACAGGGTTTTATATCCAGGAGCTCCACCAGGTTTTCAGAAAAGGAGACACATCCCCTTTTGCTTTGTTCAGCGGCAGGGAAGAAGTAACCACTTTGAAGAACTATCCACAGCTTTCTCCTTAACAAAGGCCTCAAGAGAAGCTACTAGAACCTTATGTGATTTGGAGGAAGGGCAATTAGACAACTCAGGGTCTTTCTAGCCTTCAGTCTCATAGGAGGGTAGGGAAGGCTAAAGAAGTGCTTTTTAGGGTGACAGATGAGGGATTCTGCTTACTGAATAAACAGATTTTCGTAAGTTGATAGAAATACCCCCTCTACCCAGTTCTTTACCACCACATTGATAGGTCTCCAGTGGATTACAATTGAGAGTTGCAAGACCTCATGTTACTAGGAGTTTCTAGGGAATAGGGGAGACCAAAGTAATAATACTAAAGGGAACTGAAGCTTTTGATGCCTTCAACTACAAAAACATTAAACACAGTTTAACTTCTTATCAGGTCAACATAAACTTCACATGAGAAGCCTGATGACCTTAGGTCCTATACATTCCACCAAATCATATTTTTCATCAAAAAATAAAGCGTGATCCCAGGTATCTTAAGGAAGGCTAAAAAGGTTAAAAAAAAAAAAAGCATTAGAATAATTTGTAGATATGACATTGATTTTTGAATCATTTTAGTCAACTTTTTCGCTGCTGTGACTAAAAGGACCTGACCAGAATAATTAATTATAGAGGAGCAAAGCTTATTTGAAGGCTTATGGTTTCAGAGGTCTCAATTCATAGACAGCAGGCTCCATTCCTCAGGGCTCAAGGTGAGGCAGAACATCATGGTGGAGGATAGCAGCTCAAATCATGATTAGGAAGCAGAGAGAGACAGGTCAGATATAAATATAAATCCCAAAGCCATGCCCCAATCCCACCTCCTTCAGCCACACCCTACCACTCAAGTTACCAATCAGTTAATCCCTATCAGGATTAATTTACTGATTAGGTTAACACTCTCACAAACCGGTCATTTCTCCTCTGAACCTTTTTTGCATTGTCTCAGTGAGTTTTTCAAGAACACTACATCCAAACCATAGCAATTATCAAATAGGGAATATAAGTAAGAATGGATCTAATGGGGAAAGTATGTTGCATGCAAGAACAGATGGGTAATGCAAGCAAAGAATGATAACTTGCTAAGAGCCACAGCCAAGTAGTGTGATGCATGGCATTTTTGGTTGAAAGGTGACAGACAGCAAGCCATTGAGATGATATGATTATGTTAAGATCTGCATTCATGTGGATATTAGACCCCTGCTGTCCACCTTGGCCTGCTACGGGACTCCTGGAGAGTTCCCATTGGTTGGGGAAGTGCGGTAGGAGGGAATTCCGGAGGAGGGATTTCCTGTTGCCCGCCCGGGAGAACCATGGGTCGGTTGGCATTTTTTCCCCAGGAGCATACGGGGCATTGGCGGGGAGTTTCAAAAAAAAAAGTTTGTTCCTGTTTGAGTGGCTCGTGATTTTGTGCCCAGCCAGACTGCAGCAATAACTCTACAGATAATTTAAAGAGACGTGATGTCAAAAGCACTGTGACAGAAGTGAAGAATGCCTTTGGTGGATTTATCAAGAGGCTGGATAAGCTAAGGGAGAAAATCAGTGAGCTTGAAGATAGGTCAATATAAACTTCCTCAGCTGGAAAGCAAAGAAAATAGAGAATGAAAACAACACCTAGGAACTAGGAAACTTGTAACATGGAGGTAAGACTATCAGAAGAAAAAGAAATGTTAAATAATATTGGCTAGGAATTTTCCAAAACTAATGATGGTCACCAAGCCACAGATGCAGGGATGTCAGAATATCAAGCAATATAACTAAAAAATATCTATGTTTACACATATAACAAGTTTCAGACAATCAAAGTCCAAAAGTCATTGAAAGAGGCCTCAAGAAGAAATACAGAGAGGAAAAAGAATAAGAATTACAGATTTCTCATTAGAAACTGCAAACAATAAGAGAACAGAATGAAATATTTATAGTTTTGAACATCAAGTCTGGAATCTGTCTAGAATTTCTGATTATCCCTTAAAAGTGAAGGAGAAATAAGACCTATCCAAATCTGAGAGAATTTGTTACTGGTAGAGCTTCCTCATAAGAAAGGGGAAAATAAATTTCTTGGAGAGAAGGAACTTGATATCAGGAACTGAAATCAACACACAGGAATAGCATCAAAGAAGGAATAAATGAAGGCAAAATAAAATTCATAATTCTATGCACATAATGACCCATCATAATGCGAAGCAAAAAATATATGGAGAATTGTAAAAAAGAGGTTGACAAATGCATTATTATGGTTACAAACTTCGATATCTTGTATCAGTAATTGACAGGTCAATCAGACAGAAAATCAGGATATAATTGAACTGAACAGTACTACTGTCCACTGGACCTAAAGAACATTTATAGAATGCTTTCTCAAACTCACATGGAACGTTTGCCAAGGTGGAACATATTCCAGACCATGAAACACCTCAACAATTTTAGAAGTAATTATACTAACTAGGTTCTCAGATTCCAATGACATTAAATTAGAATTCAATAACAGAAAGATGGCTGGCTTAAGCTACATAAAAGATTAAACAACATACTTGTAAATAACACATGGTTCAAAGAAGTTTCAAGAGAAATTAATATTTTGAACTAAAAATTACAACTTGAGGTTTGCATGATGCAGTAATGGCATTACTTGGAAGAAAACTGATAGCATTAAATGAACAGAAAATCAGACCTAAAATCAGTTAAGCTTCTAGCATAGGAAGCTAGAGAAAGAAGAGCAATATAGACCTAAGGCAAGCAGAAGAGTAAAATTAGGAAATCAATAGAAATACAAAAGATGGTTCTTTGAAAAGAATAAAAATGGATAAGCCTGTAGTCTGGCTAAGAAAAAAAGACAGATTAGTATTAAAAACTCTTAAAAGGGACTAATAGTACTGATTTCATGAATATCAAAAAAAAGTTAGCAAAGTAATATTAATGAACAACTATGTACACAAAATTTGAGAAAGATGAAATTGACTAATTCAAGGATATAGTATACCAAAACTTAGGAGAAATAAATAATCTATATAAACACACACACACACACACTCTCACAGTTTTGAGACATGATCCTGTGTTGCCTAGGCTGGCCTTGAACCTGAGATCCTCTTGCCTTAGCCTCTTGAGTAGCTGGGATTGTAGGCACTAGCCACCATGCCTGATGTATATCCATTACACCAAATCAATAACCTTTCAAAAAAGACCCGGTGGATTCACTGATGTTTTTCCAAACATGTAAGAAAGAAATGATAATATAATTTTATACAGTCCCTTCCAGAAATTAGAGAGGGAACACTTCTTAATTCATTTCATGAGCCAACATTATGCTAGTTCCCAAACAAGGTAAAGACATTAGAACAATGAAAGCATTCAGGCCAATATATCTCCTGAACACAGATGGAAAAATTCAACAGAATATCAAGTTGAAGTAAAAAATGTATACAAAATACTATACATAAGGATCAAGTGGGATTTATTCAAGGTATGTGAGATATTATGTTCCTGCTTCAACAAAAGCCAATTAACATAATCCATCATATTAAGAGCTCCCACAGTGAATAGGAGTATGCCTTCCATATAGTCCTCACCAAGTCATGTAAGTCAATTTCACCAGCAATGTTTCCCCTCATTTGGAGACCTGGGGAGAATAGCAGTTATGATTTCTCTGTAGTCCGCTGAAGAGCAGTGTATTGAGACTGAAGGAAGATGATTGTACTAGAAGCATTTAAATGCATTGTACAAAACAACAACAAAAACCCTGTGGTTCATAATAAAACATGATTTCTGATTTGTAATCTTTTCATATAAATGGAACAAAAGCCTTTTATTTTTACCTGAAACTAACTCATTTTAAGAAAAACACATTTATTGTAGGAAAATCAGAAAGTAAACATAATGAAAAAAAACTTCATAATTGTTAACTTCATATATATGCTTTTCCATCAAATTTCTAAAATGTTCTAGGGAATGGGAATATCAAAATGAATAAGAGAGACAGTGTCTACTCATGGTATTTACATTCTAGGTGGAGACATGGTAAGCACTAAAAAACACAATAGCTTTTTAAAATATAATTTTAAAAAGGTGATAGGATAGATAGGGACTGCCTTGTAGGTGGAGGCTCCATGTGGGCAAAGAGTGCATCTTGACAAATTTTAGCAAAAACATAAGAGTAAGGCACTTTATGGGGGGGGGGTGCATTTTAGGCAAAGAAATGGGCAAGGGGCTAAGGCCCGAGGCAAGAAGCAGCTGAGTGTGTCTGCACAATAGGGAAAATGGGTGTTGGTGAGAGGAAGCGATGTGGGAGTGATGGTGGAAAAGGGGTGGCAAAGGGTCAGATTCTGAGGATCTCTGTAGATCAGATAATGAGTCTGGATTTTACTCTCAAGTCAGTAAGTACTTTTAGAGCAGAAGAAAAAGACCGAAGAATCTCTCATTGGCTCTTTGGATCTTAGAAGCAGGTGTAGATGGGATCTCAAGGTGAAAGCCCTTTCTAATGCCCAGTAACCCTGCTGGGTTGAACTGGAGAATGCGTTCCCAGTTGGGTCTACAGCCGGTGCTACAGTAGCAAAGCCAATACCTGTGATACAGCAAAAGAAGCGTTTCAGTGGGATATCTCCGAAGGCTCTACCTTGCTCCAGGACTCTCAGGTAATTGATGGGTCCTTTACTGCAGCTGCTTTGTAGTTCATGGGTTCACCAGTGCTCCTTCCTTCACCCTTCACAAAGGTGAAAGCACGCCCCAGGAAAATTCTTGTGTACAAGCCCCTGAGGTCAGGATATGTCTACCAGAATCCCCACCCATGACGGCCAGTACCAAGAGTGTGTTGGGAATGGGCCCACCACTGAATCCCACTAAGCTTGCATCTTTCCATATAAGCCATGCTAAGCAAAGGCTGAATTATAACTAACCGAGGCTTGATGATCCTCCAGGATCAAGGCAGGAGAAGAGGCTTGTAAGGAGCTGCTACAAGGCCATTTCTTATACAATACCTTTCTCCCCTGGAGTTATATCATACGTCCCCATGGCCTCTGTGGTTCTGAGGAAGTATGAGCTCCCTGCCCTGCCCTCAGCCTCAGAATAGAACTTCAGAATATTAAACTACTCAGCTTCAGTCTTTTGACTGCTTAGCAACAAAATGTCCCACAACTCATGTTGCCATCAGTCACCCATTTTGTTTTTGAGTGTGAAATAAGGATTTTGGCACCTTTGCCTAATCTCCCTTTCACTGTCTATGTAAGTAACATAATTATATGCACCTAGAAGTGGATTGTTGTGCCTTAGCTGGTAGAATAACTGGGGCCTTGAATTAATTATGTGTGCTTAACAGTGCTACGCTACCCTACCTTCACTTACATCAGCCTTTTGACCTGCAACCTCTTATATACACATATCTTCTTGTATATGCAATCTTGGAGAGGAGCAGAGAAGATTTAAAAAGTATTTATGATCTGAATAAACAGCAGGGCAAACCCTGCTATTATAAATTCCACAGGTACACAGTGCCTATCATGTACTAGTGCTGAGATGCGCTAGCAACGAGCTCTAGATCAATGCTGATTAACATGTGAGTGCAGAAAAAAATGCTCTAGATCTAATGTTGATTAACATGTGAGTGAGTGCAGAAAAAAGGGAATGCTTGGTCTCCTGGAACTACTGATGTAGATCAGTCATGCAGCTGCTGTGTTCCCACATAGATCTATTTGTAGCTGGAATTGATAAGTTTCCCTGGAAGTCAGCTGGAACCTAACCAGATTATTGTGAGAGACCAGCATTATAAAAACAACTACACTCAAAGCTGCCTATCCATTTGTCAAGATAGAGGTCAAAAGAAGCCTTGTCTCATTGCCCCTTTTAATTTTTTTTTGATTCTGGGGATTGAACTCAGAGGCACTTGACCACTGAGCCACATCCACAGCCCTATTTTGTATTTTATTTAGAGACAGGGTCTTACTGATCTGCTTAGCACTTTGTTTTTGCTGAGGCTGGCTTTGAACTCATCATCCTCCTGTCTCAGCCTCATAAGCCATTGGGATTACAGGAGTGCACCATCTCACCCAGAGCCCCTTTTAATTTTGCCATGTTCTGCAAATAAATTTGATAGGAAGAAAAATGACCAGAGTTTTCAATGAGATCAATTAAGTCCTTATTTCAAAGATTTTTTTTTTTTAATAACCTGGCTGGGGTGTCTAGCTTAGCATGTGTGAGGCCCTGGTTTTGATCCCTATTACCACCACATAAAAAAGCTAACATTTTAGGGTTGGGATATAGCTCAGTGGTAGAAGCACTTCCCTAGAATGTGTGAAGCCCTAGGTTTGATCTCCAGCACCACAAAACAAAAATAAAGAATCAGTGCTGAACACTGGAGAAGTATTTGCTCTCATACATTCTTCTTTAAAAATTATTTTTTAAGTAATAGATGGACACAATACCTTTTGTTTCATTTATTTGTTTTTATGTGGTACTGAGGATTGAATCCAGTGCCTTACTAGGCAAACGCTTTACCACTGAGCCACCACTGCAGCCCCTCTCATAGACTCTTAGTGGAAGATGATGTAATGCAAATATCATATCTCTTTAGGATAGTAAGGCAGTATATATAAATATGGCATTTTATCTGGCAACTCTAGGAATTTATCTTTATAAAATAATAGAATATATGCATAAACATGTATATAAGAATGTTAATTATGGCATGCTTATAAAAGTATTAGAGATATTTTTGCAGATTATGCAAATTATGGTAAACATTTGCAAAGAATTACTCTGCAGTTACTTTTTCAACTGAGGCATAGATAGCTATAGGAAAGATACCTGTGATGTATATATGAAGAAAATCTATTTGAAGAATGTGAAGTATAATCTGACATTAAAAAATATGGAAGTATTTTTAAAATCTGGAAGGAGAAAGGAAAATAACATTGTCTATGAGTGAATAAGTTTATAGAATTTTTAAAAAATTGTCTTTGCTTCCTATTTTTTCTATCACATGTATTATTCTTATGATAACTATTATTTTTAAGTAGCTGGGCATGGTGGTGCATCCTGTAGTCCCAGAAACTTGGGAGGCTGAGGCAGGAGGTTTGCAAGTTCAAAGCCAGCCTCAGCAATTTAGCAAAACCCTCAGAAACTTATCAAGACCCTTTCTCAAAAAAAGTGTGTGTGTGTGTGTGTGTGTGTGTGTGTGTGTGTGTGTGTAGGGGGAACTGGGGATGTGGTAGGGTTGTGGATCAGTGACTGAGTGCCCCTGGGTTAAATACTCAGTACCTAAAAAAATGAAAAAAAATTTTTTGAGTAAAAAAATAATAAAACGGGGCTGGGATATATAGCTCAGTTGATAGAGTGCTTGTCTTGTATGCATAAGGCCCTGGGTTCAATCTGCAGCTCAAAAACAAACAAAATAATAATAAAAGATCCTTTTCTTTAATCACTGTATTCTTTTTGGCCAAAAACAAGACATAAAAACAAAAATTATTGTTCCTTTATAGGAACAATAATGTGATTACAAATTACATGTTTTATTACCAAGTGTTTTTAAAAATGCAGTTAAAGATTCTTTTACTAAATTCATCTTTCCTCAGCCCCTGATATATTCTCTTCTCTTCTATGGATTCTATTTGGAGAAATCATAAATGCTTTTCTTCCCAAAGATTCCAAGGAGAACTCAATCCTTGGTGGACTATTTTTTGTTGAGTTAAATACAGTTTGTGTAGCCAAATGACTGTATGGGGTTCCACCTGGGCGGTGGGGCCCCACTCATTGGAAAGGTCAACTCAGTGCTAACTGTGGTCCAAAGCTGGCAAATCAAGCTATAAGGCCAGCCTAGGAGGCATGAGCTGGGAGAGAACCACAAAACCCTAACCCTACAATTCAGTCCCAACGAGAACTGTGTCTGGATAAGAAATTAAAGCATCAGATCACCTCTCACTTTGAGTAGAGGCTTCCATCTACAAAGGAAGAAAGAATTCCCCAGTGTGAGGAAACATTTAGGAAAAGAATTCAGCTGTTCTATAGGTGACAGGAACTACCACATCACAATGATGGTGATAATGGCTAGTATTTGTTGAGTGATGATGTTTGTGTCCAGCTCTGGATCTTACAGATATTTAACCGTTACAGAGAGACCCTGTGGGGTAGCTAATACTGTTAGCATCCCCATTTTATTAGTGAAAGCAATTGTAAGCAGGAAACACCAGCATAGGGAGGTTAAAAACCTGCCCAAAGCCACACAGTAAGAAAAAGGGTCAGGAATTGGTTTCAGTTAGTCTGGTTCAAGAGATAGACTGTAAACCACAAAACTCACAATTTCAAAACATTGTGTTCTATTAGAATTGGTTGTGAGCTATTGCCTTCTGTTTGTCTCAATTTCAACTCAGAAAGATGGATAGTTTAATGCTGGTTACTTATAAGCAGGGTATAAATGAAATAATATTAGTCAAGGTTTACTGCCATGTCTGAGTTTACTGCTCTGTCTGAATTTAGAGGTTCAGGTGGAGAAAGTCGTTCCAGATTAACAAAATTGAGGTTTGAGTAATTGCTCATATGTGCCAGCACCTAATGACCTATGTGGATCCAGAGTTCCTGCCCTAATGGCACTCACAAACACTTTGAGTAAGCAAACTTCCAATGCAGCCAGTAACCCCTGGAACTTACAGGTAACTCACAGAGCAACCAAGTAGCCACAGGAATAGAGGGAATTTGGGAAATGAAATGGTCAATTGCATAGTAGCAAGCCTGGCTCCTTAGTGATATCCAGGCCCATTCAAGGCTATATCCCTGCCTCAGTGGGAAGGAATTGAGAGAAACTTAGAAAAATGAAACATTTTTGAATGGGAAAAAAAGTCACATCTATTTCAACTCAGGTTCAGTAGATTCTTGTACTCAGGACAAATGTCTAGTCAGCTAGATAAAGCAGGCACTGGAAATCCTTAAGACAAAAAAAAAATTAAGTTTTTTCAGCTGGGCATAGTGGTGCACACCTGTAATCCCAGTGGCTTGGGAGGCTGAGGCAGGAGGCTTGTGAGTTCAAAGCAAGTCTCAGCAAAAACAAGGAGCTAAGCAACCCAGACACTGTCTCTAAACGAAAAGAAAGGGAGGAAGGAAAGAAGAAGCAATTAATGCCAGAGGGGGAGAGATAGGAATCAGTGAAGCTTCACGGGGGAGGTAGCATTTGCAAGAAGTCTCACAAAGTTGGTGTTTGTTGAAACAGATAAAGGAGAGGACACCTGGAGGGCCCTTTAGCCAAGGATGGGGTGTGGGGAAATGCAGGCCATGAGGCTGAAAGGTAAGTTGTGTTGAGTTGTAGACAGGATGATATGTGAAGGATCTAGGGGGCAAATTTTAAGGAGGCACTCACTCTCAGGCTTAGGCAAGAGTAGGGTTAGTACAGTGGTTGTGGCCAATAAGCAAAGAATTGACTTCAAAATCTCTTATATGGGTGATTTCCATTTTGAGAAGATGTACTTTTCCTTATTCTATGTGAAACTAAAACCTTGGACATTATATATAAAAGAGCATATGTTTCAGACAAGTAGAAGAATTCTGACTAGTTAGAGACCTTGAGAATCCAAGGAATGTCATGGTGGTGAATTCCCTGGGTTTTGTTTTTGCCTTATATTTCCACATTTGGGGCTGAAGGTGCCTGCAACTTGGAAACACCAGTGAGTTCAGGCAAAAGTCTCCAACAAAACCATACTCTGTTTAACCAAAGGACCAGGAAATGGGCAGCCTAGCAAGACAGAAAACTTTTACGAAGTTTCTGCTGCATTCTGACAAACACAAGGTAAACTGTGGCCAGACTCCAATCCCACTAGAAAAGACTGAATGTAGGGTGTAGACTTCACCAGACTGTATTCTCACCAGACTGTAAAATGGTGTCTCAAACTACTCTTCCATGCCTGGATGGTGTCAGAGAAGTCTCAGTAGAGCTGAGACTCAACCCTGGGTGGTAATAATTCTCCATCCATGTGGTATCAGTAGAGACCCTTGGGGAATTGAGATTTCCATCCTTACCCTGTTGGTAATGAGATACCCTCCTACCCAACTGCTGGGGTAGCATCAGAAGGAGGCCTATTGGAAACTGCACTGTCTGGAAACCAAAGCCACAAGGAGATTTTTCTGTAATTGTCTCTATAAGAACCTGGTTGAAGTCCTAGAGGCAAATCTCATGAAAATGTACCCCCGTCCCAACCAAAACAAAAATTGGGCCTCAGGGAGTTTTAATCTCTCAAAATAGTTCTCATTCAGCCTCCAGTAAGACATTAATTACCATTTAAATATTCCTACCAGTTGCTGGCTCTGATGGTGGATTCTGTTCCTGGTAAGCTGTAGTGCTTTTTATTCATCTGTCTACCCATTTTATTCCTTTTTATTTATTTATTTATTATTATTATTATTATTATTATTATTATTATTATTATTATTAGTGATGCCTTTTGCCCTGCTTGAATTCTCTGGTTGACTTCTGCAGAGTTGCTGATTTTTCAGTTTGTTCAGCATTTCTCTTGTTGTGAGGATGATAGTAACAGTTCCCAAGCTCTTTACAAGTGGGAACAGAAACTGAAAGTCCTGTGTTAATTTTTATCCATTATTTTATTTATTATTTAGATTTGTTCTTCAGTTTGGGTAATCTCAATATATCTTTAAGTTCACTGAAGTTTTCATTGTTTATCCCTTTTTGTGGGCCACACTTTCTTGTTTCTTTATATATCTTAAGTCTTTCTAAAATTTAGACATTTAAAATAATATATCATGGAGCCAGGTGCAGTGGCCTATAATCCCAGCGACTCGGGAGGCTGAGGCAGTAGGATTGTGAGTTCAAAGCTAGCTTCAGCAAAAGTGAGGTGTTAAGCAACTCAGTGAGACCCTATCTAAATAAAATGCAAAATACCTGGTACCCTCCTGCCAAAAAATATATATTTATATTTATATTTATATTTCATGGCATCTTTGGAAATCAGATTCTTTCCTCTCTCTAGGGTTTGCTGTTTCTGTTGCTTAGTATAGTTGTGTAGTTGTTGTTTACTGTTTTTTTTTTTTTTTCCTCTCGAATAGTTCTGTAAAGTCTGTATTCTTTGTCATATGTGGACACTGAAAAATCTACTGATTAGCTTAGTGGTCTCCTAACAAATGGGCAAATATTTCTTTAAATGTCTGCAAAAATGGAATACCCTAGTCATTGTTGAGTGGCTTTGTTTGCATGTGAGGCATGCCTTCAAAGCTCAGCCAAGCAGTTGAAAACTCTTCCTTGGCCTTTTCTTCCTGCTTGGGAAGAGCCTCAAGGTCAGCTCGAGGATATAGCTTTGGACTTAACCTTGAGCCTGCTCACAGTCCTGGACATGCATACAGCCTTACACATGTGCATGATCTCCTAGACTTCTGGGAACACGTTAGAGCTTTTCAAAATTCCTGCAGTTTTGGGATTTGGGGACATAATGTTTCCCCAGGTTTTCCTGTAAGCTTTTTTGGCCAATCTATCATTTGCCCCAAATGTTATCCACTACGTTAGGCAGGAAGTTAAAAGAAAATTGCCTGGAATAGTTTTTGCTGGAGTTCTGTTGGGAGAAGGATTATTACACTGGGTGATCTTCAGGTCAGGTCAGCTTTGCAAATGTGGTCTTAAAGGTAACCAGCAAAAAGTTCAAACAATGAGAGAGTTATTTGTTAATGAGGACTTGAAAGAGCTCCACCTTTGTTCTGTTTCTCTGGTAGCTGCTCTGGAACATAGGCTGTTATTTCAAGGTTACTATGGAGCTAAAGAGCAAGTGATGGGACAATGCCACAGGGTTTGCTATTTATACTGATATTTGGTTGTTTCTCTTGAATTAATGCTTTTTGGAATGCTGCAAGGCTTTAGTTGATTTCAAGAGTTAAGAAAAAATTGTTCTTAAAAAAATATTGCTTGACTTGTATTTGTTTTATGGAACGACTTTGTGGAAGTTCTTATGCCACCATTTTTGTTGACATCTACTGTGCTGTTCTTGATCTCATCCAGTTTGTAGCTAGAGCAGTAAGGAAGTTGTAGTTAAAA
Source organism: Marmota monax (assembly GCF_021218885.2). Lineage (NCBI taxonomy): Eukaryota > Metazoa > Chordata > Mammalia > Rodentia > Sciuridae > Marmota > Marmota monax. The sequence continues at coordinate 887,499 of NW_026692843.1, read as the reverse complement.
TAATTCCGTGCCTTTGCTGGATCAAAGTACCTTGAAATTATAGAATCCTGAATAAAGTGGGTAGCCTACTCAAATTACTTTGAGCCTTTTTATCTTGTCTAAAAAGCACGGTATGATACCAATGAACCTATATCTGAATCCTGTTAAATGGCTACATACTATTTCACAGGGTGGCTAAAATATAAAGTCTAAACAGTTTTCTATAATTGACCTTTTAGATTCATGAGCATTTTTAGATATTATTCTCTCCACATTACTTCCCTTTTATTTTATCCAGATTTGCTTTGGATTAGCAATCAGAAGTTAAGTTTATCTGATGGAAACAAAATCTGAAAAGAGAAGATTGTGAGTCCCATGATGTAAGACAGTGTTTGGGTGATTCCGTTTCCATTGGTACTAAGCTATATCTGAGCATAGAATGGAATTAAGAACTTCATGAAAGAAGAACTGCTGTCTAGAGGGTTGATGTCAGATAGCCTGTGTCCTCACTGACAGTGGCTATCCATTCTGCCAACTCTGGTGGAAGATTACACTTCTCAAAGTGAGTTCTTCAATCCTGGATCTTAATAATTAGAGTCTGCTTTATTAAATTAAAGGTTTCTGAAGTTCCTGATAAAGATGTCCTGTTTCATAAAATGTATTTTAATTGTAATTTTGTTTTTACTGCCAGACTTCATCCATCCAAGAAGACTCAGAAGGTAGTGAGTATGCTTTGGTAGTCAGATTGTTTTTATATCTTAGGGATTACTTTTTCACAGTTTCAGAAAGACAGGTTAAACACATTGATTATTCCAAATTAGATTTATTGGGAGGATTTACAATTTAGAATTTAGAAGGAATAAAGGCAGTTTTCAGTAGAAGAATGGAAAAACTTTTCCCCTCAAACATGCATTATTTACAAAATGGATTTGCAGATTCTCAGTATTGTCAGAACAATAATATTGTGAAACAGTCATTCCCATGGGAAACCTCTAGATCCAATGTACAATGAGAGGTTAGTTCTGGCTGTGAATGAGAACAGTTCAGAGGCCCAAGCACAAAGCCATTAGCTCCACTGCAGGCCTGATTGTTAATTAAGGGCCACCATAACCTATGAGAGGCAAAGAGTCTGTCCACTGGCTGTCTGTCCTTCTACTCCTTCTGTCTGGGTTTTGAATCTCAGCTCTTTTCATACAGAAGTAAACCCTCTTACCCACCCCTGGCCAGCCTCAGCCTCTCTGGGAAGAGTCCCTCAAGGTTTACACACAGAGGATCTGTGTTTGGGTCTGTTCCTCCTCTCCTGAGGGAAGTGTGTGGAGGTTGCTGAGGGCATGTGGGAGGGAAGCCACCCTCACTGCTTGCCTACACTTCTCTGCCCAGGTATGTTTAAGTCTTTTGACCTCCGTACGATAATTATGTTCGCCATTGGTAGCGGGATCCTGGCGGCCATGCTCATGCTGATAGGACTGGTCCTCTGTCTTTACGTCAAACTCTTCAAGGCACTGAAGTGAGTCACATGGGTTGAGTAAGCGCCCCTCAGATGGGACACCCGGGGCTCTGCTTGATTGATCATTCCATGCTGCCCTGGTCTCTTCCTGTGTGAGGTTAAGAGCTACATTTTGCATGTATAATAGTTGTAGGAGAGGAAAGGATGAGATAGGCACTCGGCACAGGGCCCAGAGAGTGTTCATCTAGGGCTGGTGTCATGTATGTGACTGGCTCCAACTCTGAACCTCCCAGATACCCCTGATAATTGCAAGAAATACACTGTAAAGGAAAATTCTAAGGCCATGTTTTGTGTTTGTTTTTTCTTAAGAGCTGCAAAGGAATGCTGTTCAAACAAGTTCCAGAGTAAGGGAAACCCACCTAAAGGCATCACCGAGACTTCTCCTGCCCTCCAGTGCTGTGATGAATGTAGCATGTATACAGATTATGATTCCCTGCCACCTTGCCTTTGTGGCACAAATGAGGGACTCTGACATGGGAATGGTGGACATAAAAATCTTGAGCAACATTTCTTTCTTAGTGGAATGTTTTATTATTCAAGTTCTATAGTGTTTACATTATACTACATACTATAAAATGTTATTTTATGTTATTTTAAATAAATGTACAATGTTGAAAATATTCCTCTCTTTCAGCATTTTTTCTTAGTTACACCTGCCTCTTTTTTTTCTTTTTTTTTTATTGGTTGTTCAAAACATTACAAAGCTCTTGACATATCATATTTCATACATTTGATTCAAGTGGGTTTTGAACTCCCAATTTTACCCCAAATACAGATTGCAGAATCACGTCGGTTACACATCCACATTTTTACATAATGTCCTATTAGTAACTGTTGTATTCTGCTACCTTTCCTATCCTCTACTATCCCCCCTCCCCTCCCCTCCCATCTTCTCTCTCTACCCCATCTACTGTAATTCATTTCTCTCCTTGTTTATTTTCCCATTCCCCTCACAACCTCTTGTATGTAATTTTGTATAACCATGCGGGTCTCCCTCCATTACCATGCAATTTCCCTTTTCTCTCCCTTTCCCTCCCACCTCATGTATCTGTTTAATGTTAATCTTTTCTTCCTGCTCTTCCTCCCTGCTTTGTTCTTAGTTGCTCTCCTTATATCAAAGAAGACATTTGGTATTTGTTTTTTAGGGATTGGCTAGCTTCACTAAGCATAATCTGCTCTAGTGCCATCCATTTCCCTGCAAATTCCATGATTTTGTCATTTTTAGTGCTGTATAATACTCCATTGTGTATAAATGCCACATTTTTTTTATCCATTCATCTATTGAAGGGCATCTGGGTTGGTTCCACAGTCTAGCAATTGTGAATTGTGCTACTATGAACATTGATGTAGCAGTATCCCTGTAGTACACTCTTTTAAGGTCTTCAGGGAATAGTCCGAGAAGGGCAATAGCTGGGTCAAATGGTGGTTCCATTCCCAGCTTTCCCAGGAATCTCCATACTGCTTTCCAAATTGGCCGCACCAGTTTGCAGTCCCACCAGCAATGTACCAGAGTACCCTTTTCCCCACATCCTCTCCAGCACTTGTTGTTGTTTGACTTCATAATGGCTGCCAATCTTACTGGAGTGAGATGGTATCTTAGGGTGGTTTTGATTTGCATTTCTCTGACTGCTAGTGATGGTGAGCATTTTTTCATGTACTTGTTGATTGATTGTATGTCCTCCTCTGAGAAGTGTCTGTTCAGGTCTTTGGCCCATTTGTTGATTGGGTTATTTGTTTTCTTATTGTTTAATTTTTTGAGTTCTTTGTATACTCTGGATATTAGGGCTCTATCTGAAGTGTGAGGAGTAAAAATTTGTTCCCATGATGTAGGCTCCCTATTTACCTCTCTTATTGTTTCTCTTGCTGAGAAAAAACTTTTCAGTTTAAGTAAGTCCCATTTGTTGATTCTTGTTATTAACTTTTGTGCTATGGGTGTCCTATGAAGGAATTTGGAGCCCGACCCCACAATATGTAGATCGGAGCCAACTTTTTCTTCTATCAGACGCAGAGTCTCTGATTTGATATCTAGGTCCTTGATCCACTTTGAGTTAACTTTTGTGCATGGCGAGAGGAGGGGATTCAGTTTCATTTTGTTGCATATGGATTTCCAGTTTTCCCAACACCATTTGTTGAAGATGCTATCCTTCCTCCATTGCATGCTTTTAGCTCCTTTATCAAATATAAGATAGTTGTAGCTTTGTGGATTAGTCTCTGTGTCCTCTATTCTGTACCATTGGTCCACTCGCCTGTTTTGGTACCAGTACCATGCTGTTTTTGTTACTATTGCTGTGTAGTATAGTTTGAAGTCTGGTATCGCTATACCGCCTGATTCACACTTCCTGCTTAGAATTGCTTTTGCTATTCTGGGTCTTTTATTTTTCCATATGAATTTCATGATTGCTTTATCTATTTCTACAAGAAATGCCATTGGGATTTTGATTGGCATTGCATTAAACCTATAGAGAACTTTTGGTAATATCGCCATTTTGATGATGTTTGTTCTGCCTATCCATGAACAGGGTATATTTTTCCATCTTCTAAGATCTTCTTCTACTTCTCTTTTTAGGGTTTTGTAGTTTTCATTGTATAAATCCTTCACCTCTTTTGTTAGGTTGATTCCCAAGTATTTTTTTTTTTTTTGAGGATATTGTGAATGGAGTGTTTTTCCTCATTTCCGTTTCAGAAGTTTTGTCGCTGATATACAGAAATGCCTTTGATTTATGCGTGTTGATTTTATATCCTTCCACTTTGCTGAATTCATTTATTAGTTCTAGTAGTTTTTTTGTAGACCCTTTTGGGTCTTCTAGGTATAGAATCATGTCATCCGCAAATAGTGATAATTTAAGTTCTTCCTTTCCTATTTTTATGCCTTCAATTTCTTTCGTCTGTCTAATTGCTCTGGCCAGTGTTTCGAGAACTATATTGAATAGAAGTGGTGATAGAGGGCATCCCTGTCTTGTTCCAGATTTTAGGGGGAATGCCTTCAATTTTTCTCCATTCAGAATGATGCTAGCCTGAGGCTTAGCATAGATAGCTTTTACAATGTTGAGGTAAGTTCCTGTTATCCCTAGTTTTTCTAATGTTTTGAACATAAAGGGATGCTGTACTTTGTCGAATGCTTTTTCTGCGTCTATTGAGATGATCATATGGTTCTTATCTTTAAGTCTATTGATGTGGTGAATAACATTTATTGATTTCCGTATATTGAACCATCCTTGCATCCCAGGGATGAATCCTACTTGATCATGGTGCACAATTTTTTTGATGTGCCTTTGTATCCAATTCGCCAGAATTTTATTGAGGATTTTTGCATCTAGGTTCATCAGAGATATTGGTCTGTAGTTTTCTTTCTTTGAGGTGTCTTCGTCTGGTTTCGGAATCAGGGTGATGTTGGCCTCATAGAATGAATTTGGCAGAGCTCCCTCTTTTTCTATTTCCTGAAATAGCTTGAAAAGTATTGGTATTAATTCTTCCTTAAAGGTTTTGTAAAACTCCGCTGTATACCCATCCGGTCCTGGGCTTTTCTTGGTTGGAAGTCTTTTGATTGCTTCTTCTATTTCATCTATTGATATTGGTCTGTTTAAGTTGTGAGTATCCTCCTGACTCAGTCTGGGCAAATCATATGACTTAAGGAATTTATCGATGTCTTCACTATCTTCTATTTTATTGGAATATAGGTTTTCAAAATAATTTCTAATTGTCTTCTGTATTTCTGTAGCGTCTGTTGTGATATTGCCTTTTTCATCCCGTATGTTAGTAATTTGAGTTCTCTCTCTTCTTCTCTTTGTTAGCATGGCTAAGGGTCTGTCGATCTTGTTTATTTTTTCAAAGAACCAAGTTTTAGTTTTGTTAATTTTTTCAATAGTTTCTTTTGTTTCAATTTTGTTGATTTCCGCTCTGATTTTAATTATTTCTTGCCTTCTGCTACATTTGCTGTTGTTTTGCTCTTCCTTTTCTAGGGCTTTGAGATGAAGTGTGAGCTCATTTATTTGTTGGTTTTTCCTTTTTTTGAGGAATGACCTCCAGGCGATGAATTTCCCTCTTAAAACTGCTTTCATTGTGTCCCATAGATTCCGATATGTTGTGTCTGTATTTTCGTTTATCTCTAAGAATTTTTTGATTTCCTCCTTTATGTCTTCTGTAACCCATTGATCATTCAGTAACATATTGTTCATTTTCCATGTGATGTAGGATTTTTCCTTCCTTCTTTTATCATTGATTTCCAGTTTCATTCCATTATGATCAGATAAAATGCATGGGATTATCTCCACCCCTGTATATTTACTGAGGGTTGCCCTATGGCATAATATATGGTCTATTTTTGAGAAGGATCCATGTGCTGCTGATAAAAAAGTATATCCACTTGATGATGGTTGATATATTCTATATATGTCAGTTAAGTCTAGGTTGTTGATTGTGATATTGAGTTCTATAGTTTCTTTATTCAACTTTTGTTTGGAGGATCTGTCAAATGGTGAGAGAGGTGTGTTGAAGTCACCCATAATTATTGTGTTGTGGTCTATTTGATTCTTGAACTTGAGAATTTGTTTTATGAACGTCGCAGCACCATTATTTGGTGCATAAATATTGATAATTGTTATGTCTTGTTGGTGAATGGTTCCTTTTAACAGTATATAATGTCCTTCCTTATCCCTTTTGATTAAGTTAGTCTTGAAGTCGATTTTATTTGATATGAGGATGGCCACCCCTGCTTGCTTATGAGGACTGTGTGCATGATATATTTTTTCCCCAACCTTTCACCTTCAGCCTGTGTATGTCTTTTGCAATCAGATGTGTCTCCTGGAGACAGCATATTGTTGGATTTGTTTTTTTAATCCATGTTACCAGCCTATGTCGCTTTATTGGAGAGTTTAAGCCATTAACGTTTAGAGTTACTATTGATATATGGTTTGTACTTCCAGCCATGTTTGATTATTTATCTTCTTTTTTTTTTTTAATTTAATTTAGTTTGTTTCTCCATGGTTAGCTTTCCCCCTGCCTTCTGCTTTTATAGGGGCACTTCCCACTGATGGTTTTGGTTATTGTTTTTCATTTCTTCCTCATGTAGTGTTTTGCTCAAGATGCTTTGCAGTGCTGGTTTTCTGGCTGCAAATTCTTTTAGCTTTTGTTTATCATGAAAGATTTTTATTTCGTTGTCGTACCTGAAGCTTAATTTTGCTGGATACAGAATTCTTGCTTGGCATCCATTGTCTTTCAGTGTTTGAAATACGTTGTTCCAGGATCTTCTCGCTTTCAGTGTCTGTGATGAAAAATCCGTTGTTAACCTTATTGGTTTACTCCTGAATGTAATCTGCCTCCTTTCTCTTGTAGCTTTTAAAATTTTCTCTTTGTTCTGTATATTGGATATCTTCAACATATCTTCATGGCGTTGGTCTACTGTGATTTTGTGTGCTCGGTGTCCTGTATGCATCTAAAATTTGTATATCCGTTTCCTTTTTTATTTCTGGAAAGTTCTCTGTAATTATTTCATTCAGCAGGCTACTCATTCTCTTGGTTTGAATCTCTGTACCTTCTTCTATCCCGATGACTCGTAGGTTTGGTTTTTTTATGTTATCCCATATCTCTTGGATGTTTCTCTCGTGATTTTTAACCAGCCTTTCTGAGTTGGCTAGGCTCTTTTCAAGATGATATATTTTGTCTTCATTATCTGACGTTCTGGCTTCTACTTGCTCCACTCTGTTAGTGATACTCTCAATTAAGTTTTTAATTTGGTTTATCGTTTCCTTCATTTCTAGAATTATTGTTTGATTTTTTTTATAATCTCTATCTCCTGATAAAGATGCTTAACTTCTTCTTTTATCTGTTTATGTAATTCATTTTCAAAGTGTTCTTTCACTGTTTGGATTTGCTGTCTCCTCTTTAAGGTTCCATTCCATCTGTCTAAGGTATTCCTTGAGTTCTTTATATGACCATTTTTCTGCTGACTCTAGGTCCTCCCGAATATTTAGGCTGTCCTTCATTGTTTGTACCCCTTTTCTTCCTTGCTTTTTTATGCAGCTCATGTTACTTCTTGTTCTGTTTGACTGCTGAGTTACTGTTTACTCTTATAAATTTATTTGATGCTTGGGAGGAAAGATATTAGAAGGGAAGGGAAGAAGTCACTAAAGAGAGTGAGAGTAAGTAGGTAGAATTCAAGGAAGGGGGAATAAGAAAATTGAAAAGAAATGAAAAGACAAAAGAAACAAAAACAAAACACACACAAAAAAGTTAGAAAATAAAGAAAGAAAGAAAAGAAAAAAATTTTTTTACAAAAATAATAATGATAATAAAAATAATGAAAATTAAAATTAAAAAATAATAATAATAAAATAAAAAAATTAAAAACATTAAAAAAAGCTAAAGAACAACAACAACAAAAAAATTGAAAGTGAAAGAAAAAAAAGAAAAAGAAAAAAAATGATAATAATAATAATAATAATAATAATAATAATAAATGCAGTCATAGAGTTCGATTAATTTCTCTTCCAGTAGGTGGAGCTGTGCCCACTGGGTCAAGCTTCTCCTCTCACTAGGTGGGAACCAATCACTGTGCAGCAGCTCTTCCTCACAGACTGGGCGGGTCTCCAATCCTGAGTGCCTAGGGCCTTCTCTTGTGTTTCCTCAAGCCAGGCCGCGCTCACCTGTGACGCTCACCACAATACTGGCTACACGCCATGTCTGCTGCTCCTGGGAGCCCTGTTGCACTGGTTTCAATGCAGTTATCTCCTCCGCCCGTGACGTCAGTTCTCTGCCAAGGTGGTATCCCATGCAAATGGTGACCGTTCGTTCCCTTTGCCGGGTGACCAATGCAACGGGTGGGTCCTGATTGTCTCTCCCAATCCCCATTTCAATCCTGTGGCCACTGCCTATGAAGGCTTGGTTGGTTTTTACCTCTGAAAGTTCATAAGGGCCAACCAGTTATTTCAGCGGGATCGTTAGTGCTGAGTCACGAGAAGCAGGCGAACCGGAGCTTGAATGCAGCCGATCCGGGCTTGGTGTGTGTGTTCTGAGGGGCCCAGACTGTACGCCCCAGATCCACGTCAGCTCAGAATTGCCTAGTGATCCTGAGCAAACAGCATTCATACAATTTACAGCTCCCTATGCCCGCGCAGTTGAAGAGGTCAGAGACTTGATCTCTCCCCACCCACTGCCATGTTAGATCTCCTCAATGATATTCATGTTGCCCTTACAGCTTCCTGGCATAAGCAAGTTCTTGGGATTATACAAACTGCTGCTTCTGTTTCCAGTCCAGATTTCTAGAAATTAAACCCTGCCGCCGTCGCCTCTTCCCCGGGGCCACGCTCAGGGGCGCTGCGCTCATCTGCGACCTCCGCGGCTCTCCGGCCCCCTCTTCTGGAGCACGGGTCCCCTCGCAGGGGGATGCAGAACGACCCCAGAGCAGGCTCTGCCCGAGGGTGCAGCGGCGAACAGGCGACCCAGGCGCTCAAGGCTGCGGTCCAGCCTTCGGAGGACAGGGCTCGGCACACAGCCCAGCTCCAACCTCTAGGTGCGGCTGCCGGATACTGTAGACATAGCCATCAAGACAGCAAGCAGAGAGCATATGGAGGCTCCCGCGGAGTGGATTTTCAGCACAGAAACCGCAGCCCAGCCAACAATCCCAATCCACAAACTCTTCCTGTATAAAAAATATTAAAAAAAAAAAAAAAGCGGGGCGCACTGAGCTTTCTTTGCCTAGGGTACTTACAATCCACTGCTGATTACACATTCACCTTCTCTGCCCAGAGCGAAGCGAAAGAGGAAGCAGATGGGAGCAAAGCGCCCGTGGCTCTGGGCGGCAAAGTGTCCGGGAGCCAAGCATCTCTTTTTCAATCTCTTTCTTCTTCCTGCTGCTTGGCAAAGTGGTCCGCTACAGATTAACGGTGAAAGGAGCTCTTACACGCTGCACGAAAACTCGATTAAAGCCGCTGCTCTGAGCACCACGCTCAGGACTTCAGCAACCCCCGTGCGCAGCGGCCATCTTCTCCTACACCTGCCTCTTATTTAGATATATTCATTACTTACTGTGAGACTTGGGTAAACAAGCATGAAAATATTATATGGTAAAAGGAGAGGGAGAGAGAGAGTAGAAAATAAAAGTGGCCCATACTTTTACAACCCCAAAAGGAAAGTGCACACCAACCTCAGGGTATTTCCAGTTTGAGCCAAAACTAAACATGCCAAGCCAGAGCAATGTTTTCAGTTCTCCTTCCAAGGGCTTGCTTGTTCCCAGCTCTTCCACCAGGGATAGTTGTGTCACAAGTCCTGAAGGGGATGCCATTCATTGAGAAAGAGTGAGAAGAGTCATACTGGACAGATCTGGGTTTAAATTGTCTGAACTATAATGATGGGGTGACCCAGTGGCCTCAAAAGGGCATGTAGAAAGCCCGGGGTTCATCCTGCTGACCTGACACTTTCAGAAGCAGGGTCCTCCTTTTCAGACCACTTTTCAGACCCATCGGTGCCCATTCAGCCATCAGCATCTTCAACTCTAACTGGAACCTCCAGCCAAGGCCAAAGTCCAGATTTCCTTGACCACAGTACGGGCAGCAGGATACACCCTCTCACTGCTTTTGCTGCTTCTACTGAGCCTCTGGAATCTCTTCCTGAGCATGGACATCCATCTGTAACCATGATGTGCTCCCTCGTTAAGAAAACTCTGTGGGTGTTACAGCTATACGTAAGATAAAGAACCATTCACTAGTGGCAGAGACTGCCTCCTGGAATGGGCTGAAGGGAGGAGCTGACTAGAAAGTGAAGGAAGCAGTTGCTCCCTCTAGGTCATGAGGGGCTAGAACTGGAACAAGGTGCCAGACGAGGGCCACCTGCTGCCAGGGCTTTAGTCCTTGGCGGGGGGTCTGGCTGCCTCAGGAACACTCAGGACATTTGTGTTGGAGAAACAGGTGAGAGGTGGGTGGGCGTTTCTCCACTCTGCCGAAGCTGCCCTTAGGTGGTCAAGCAGCTCTCTCTGCTCCCCAGCCTCTGGGTTCTTTGAAGAGGCTGAGTCCAGGCTGCGTCTCTCCTGGATGGTACCCTGAGATCCTCCATCTGAAAATGACCTGTCCCTCTTAAATTTCAAGAGCACCAGCTCATCTCTCACCTCGCTTCAATTTTGTCCCCAATAACCTCTTAGCAGATGGAGAACATCTGAGTCTCCTCTGAACTACCCTGTGACAGCCACGTCTCTGGACCTGGAGTCTGGTGGTGGTATGTCCCTATGGAGGTACTAGGCCTGTTCCAGGCATTCTAGGCACCACGAGGCAGTGAAACAAGTGGTCTTTAGAACGCCATCATGTGGGCAGGAGGACAGAGCATGCATACAGTGTCTTTAGAGGGCCATGGATATTTTCTATCCCACCTCTGCCTTCACTTGGGGCATTCCTTTGATGTCTCCCAGTCCCTTGATCTCTCGCTTTCCTTGATGTGAAGTGGGGACCAGGAGGATCTGTGAAAGATCACAGGCCACTCCCTCAGTGGTAAGTAGGAAGTGAGGAGATCCTGACCATAGGAGAGGGGGAGCCCTTATTAGTAATTTGAATGGTCCCCTCCCTAAAGGCCTGTCCCCTACTCACTCTCACATTAGGACACACAATCCCTGTCTCTTCTGTGGCCACCCACCCTGAGAAGACAGGAACCCAGCAAATCTGTGCAAAGATCTTGAGGGATGCCCAGCTCCTTGTGGGCATCACTATCCAGCCTCACAGGGGGCTGCCTTGGTGCTTCAGCACCAGGTATGGGCCGACATCTGACCTAGGACCCAACAAGGAGTGGATGCCTGGGGCACTGTCTAGGACCTGCCTTCCCCCAGAAAGCCCCTGTCCTGGGTCCTAGTGAGGGTTCCTGGGCTGCAGAGCCATAAGAGCAACACAGAAGGGTGCAGGGTGGCTAGGAAGGTTCCCACTTAGGAAACCCAGGCTCCACCCGTCTCAAAGCTCCACAGAGATTCCTTAAGATTTAGTCTCAGGAGATTCCTTAAGAATTAGTCTCACTCCACCAAAAAGTTCCATGCAATTTAGAACAAAATCCAAACAGCTCCCCTGCCACACAGGTCTTTCCCCTGGACCATCCCCTGCTCTCCCTCCCTCCCCTCTGAGTTCCTTCCCCATCACTCAGGTCCAGCCACGCTGTCTCCTTCCTTCCCGAGTGCTACAGAATTGCCCAGCTGGTTCCTGTGCAGGGCCTTTGCTCCTGCCCCTTGCCTACAATGCAACCTTCAAGCCAGATCGAACGGGAACGCCTCCCTCCTGTCTCTGTGCTCAGATCTCATCTTCTCACGATGCCTTCTGCCCACCAGACATTGTGCCCTCCCCACTTACGGCAGCCACTCTATCCAATCACCTTGTGGAAAAGATGGAAAAGAAAATGAAAATTTGTTGCTATATAAGTGGAGGTTTTGATCTTTGGAAAGATGTCTATTCTGGTCCTTTGCATTTTTAATTGGATCCTTTATCTTTAAATTATTGAATTGTAAGAATCCATTCCTTCTAAAACTGTATCCAAAACACCTCTCCCTCTCTGAATTTTAATTTATATTTGTGTGTGTGTGTGTTGTCTGTCTCCCCATTTAGAGTGCAAGTTTCAGGAAGGCAGGCACTGTATCTCTTGTGTTCAATTGTGTGTTCCCAAGCCCTAGAACAGCAGGCAATGGACATTTGCAGAATGAATGGGTAGAAAGAGGACAGCCCTCTTCACACAGACACTTGCTCTTCCTAGATTCAATCTAGACACCAGGATTCCTTTCTTTGAGCAGCAAAGGACCAGTGCCAGAGGGGCTCTGACCCACCTGCTTCATCTCCTGCAGGCAAAACCATTTAGAAGCTTCTGCACTTTCTTTTCCTCCCTGTCTTCTGTCCTCTCCTCTCACCTACCCTAGTAGGTATTGAGTGGCCCAGAGTCCTCTCAGGTGCCATATAACCCCTTGGTCCCACTGAGTTTTGGACCCCCTAAGACTTTCATTACTGGGGAAGAGCAGCAGAGGCCTAAACTGTCACCTGTGCCACCCCACTGGTGATCCTTACAAACAGGCCAAGGCTCAAGACCAGGTCATTTCCCTGAGGAATTACTCCAGTGCCAACCCTGCCAGATGCTGAGGCCTATAAAGAGCTCAGGGTAGGCACTGCCTGCTGGGACTGCTGGCAATAATGCAGTCACACAGCTGCTGTGTTCTCACCTATATCGCCACTTGTGCTGCCAAACTGACACGTTTCCCTAGAGGTGGCCTGATAGCTTATGAAACCAGACGGTTACGAAACAGAGAGATATAAAAGCCTGCTAGCCTCAGGGGCTGCCTGGCCCCTTATAAACATGGAGGTTGCAGGAAGGCTCATCGTTTCAGCTCTTTTAATTGCCTCCAGTTTGGCAGAGTTGAATTCAACTGAGGCTCAAGGTAAGAAAATTGAACCAGATTTCTCAGTACAAGCGGGAAGAACTTCTATTACCAGGCTTCTTCCAGAATGTCAAGTTTTCATATCTGCCATTGGCTCCAATGCAGAAAAAAAAATCTAATCTAATATTGTAGGTGGGATTCAGAGTTAGTACTAATTTTACTCAGGCTTATATGACAATGTACATGGAAAGATATAAAACACATAGAATTACACTGGGCAAGTTTGCTAGTAAGAGAGTTTATCTTCAGAAAAGAATCAGAGTACATGATATATATATATATATATATGGAGTGTATGTGTATTTATATAATTAAAAAACAATATAAATTTCCAACATTTATTTTGTTATGGAGAATCCAACAAAGAACACCGGCAAATTTTTAAAAATCTATGAGAAAAGGATCTACAAGAAAGCATTTATTATAAGAGGGAAAGGAATTATTTTAAATTTGTACAATATGATGTTGTGTTACACATGCATTCAAGCACTTCAGAAATTTGGAAGAGAAGAGGAAAGAGTCCAGACATGTTTCCAGAAAGGATTTAATGATGATTGGTTCTGGTGGATGGGATTGTGGGATCAGACTTTTCTTTCTTGATTGCCTTTTCTTTTTGATTTTTCCTAATGAACATACTATTAATAGTTACTGTTAGGTAAAACAAAATAAAGACTATTGTTATGAGGACATTTCAACTCATCTGAGATGGAAAAGAAAAAAAAAGAAGTTTGTTGTTTTATAAGTGGAGGTTTTGATCTTTGGAAAAATGTCTATTCTGGTCCTTTGTCTTTTTAATTAGATTCTTATTGAATTGTAAGAATCCTTTACACATTCTGGATATAAAGATTCCATTTAAAACTGTCTTTCTTCAAATGTTACTATAGTTGCTTTTATGGACCATTTGAAGGAAAATTACAATTTCTCCCTAGTCCTCCAAGGGGGCAAAATCAATTGCTTACAGCTTAGTCTGGAGGGAGCAAAAAGCCCTTTACAGTTAGCTGCATGCTTGTATGAATATTTAATGTAGGAGGTAGGTTCTAGTCGCTACTAGAGGGTCAGGGCTTGAGGACCTTCCTCAACACTAGGTGTGGTCTCTACCAGGCAGATCAACCTGCACTGCCAGTCTGGGAGGAGCCAATCTGGCAGAGACCCACAAAGCCCTAATCCTGAAACTCAATGCTGATGAGAACTGCACTTGGACCATAGAGAGACCAGAAAACAAGAGCATCAGAATCATCTTTTCCCATGTCCAGTAAGTAGAGCCTTCAGTTTCCTATCAAGTGTGCTTGACCTTTGGCTCAGTGGAGTATGGGGGAAGTCACTCTGTGGAAAGAGTTCAGCCATCACTGGAGGTGGTAGTAATTCTAATGATGATGGTGATGATGATGATGATGGTGATGATGGCTTATAGTTACCCATGGAGACCACATGCTGGCACTGGCTTACAGAGGTCCTTCAAAGTCAATACTAGGATTACAAACATAGGGAGGTTAAAAACTTATCAAGGGGCTGGAGATGTGGCTCAAGTGGTAGCACGCTCGCCTGGCATGCGTGCGGCCCGGGTTCGATCCTCAGCACCACATACAAACAAAGATGTTGTGTCTGCCAAAAACTAAAAATAAATAAATAAATATTAAAAAAAAACTTATCAAGATCACACAAATAGTGAATGAAATGACCTTGCTAGACCAATTCCAGATTCTAGGCCTTAAAGCACTAAACCTGTGATTCCAAACATTGATATACATAAGAAGCACCTGAAGGGCTCATTGAGGCACATTTGCTAACCCCTCCCCCAGGGCCTCTACTGTGGGGTTGTGGGGCCTGAGAATTTGCATAGGAACCAATTTCCCAAGAGACGCCGATGCTCCTGGTCCAGGTACCACACTGAGAACTGTGGCCATGTACCACTGAAGTCAGAGTTGACTGCCCCGGAGGAAAGGGGAAAGAAGAAACTTTACTTCCTGGGATGATAAAATTATTAAGAAACATAGATGTTATTCCTGATTTGTAAAGAGAGAGAAAGAGAACAAAAGCATGAGAAGAAAGGGAAGGCAGAAATAAATATTTAGCATTTATCGATCACTTGTGTGCCAAGCCTATGGAAGATGCTTCATGTTCACAATAGACTAAATCTCCTGCAAGAGTAAACAGTGTTATGATATTCCTATTTTACAGAAGATAAAACTGAGGTCAAGAAAGTTTAAATTGAGCGGGGGATATAGCTCAGTTGTTAGAGTACTTCCCTCACACGCACAAGCCTCTGGGTTCAATCCCCAGCACTACACACACACACACACAAAAAAAAGTTTACATCACTTGTTCAAAGTTACACCACCCATGGGTGACTAAAGTGCAAAGGGAACTTGGTTTCTCTACCCTAGGATTGTTTGCTCTAAGCCGTCTTGGACATATGCCCTTATGGACATTTGAGGAGACCCTATCAGAATGGATGGAAAACTGAAATCTGGACTGCCCTGTCCAATGCAGAACATGGGACTCTGTGTGAAGGAGGAAGTGGTGATATGAGGGGAGGAAGGGGCAGTTGGGAGATGCTAAGATTCCCTTTACCTTGAGTGCCGGCTATGGAAGAATATTTGCTTCTCAACAGCCTTGGCTATCAAGCGTCCATGGGGACCAGCTCTAACTAAGAAGGTTCTACACCAAAATAATCACATGGGTGACAGGAGTGATGGAGATGGGAGAGGGAGCAAAGTCCTGGCTTCTAGGCCCATATTTAATGTTAGTTGATGTAAGGTATAGATAAATCAGTTCGCCTTCTGAGCCCATCGAGGTTGATGGTGTGTGGTTTGGTTTTGAAGATGGTGAGGATGGTGATTGGTCTTGGAGAGGTTTGAATGAAAGTAGATGTGCCCCTGCTTCATAAATCATCGTGCCAGTCTGAGCAGTTGACTGCTCTGTGAAACCCCTTTTGAAGTGTCTCTTCACTAGCCACAAGTACATTCTGCCCACAGGCTGGATCCAGATGGAATGTGCGAAAGTGAAAACATTCAAGTCTTTGATGGAAACTCCACCAATGGGCCTCTGCTAGGGAAAATCTGCAGTAAAAACGACTTTGTTCCTGTCTTTGAATCATCATACAATACACTGACATTTCAAATACTCACAGACTCCACAAGAATCCAAAGATCTGTCTTTATTTTCTACTACTTCTTTTCTTCTGGCACCTGTAAGTCGACATCTCCACATCCTTTCCCCAGCCCTCCCACAAACAGGTTTCACCCCTGCCCGCCTGAGTTGTAATGCTGAGTCTGAGTGTGTTCCCTGGAGATCTCTCCACTTGGGAGAGCAGCAGTTCTTTCTTAAGTGTGTGGGGTGTTAACTGGAGAACTTGTTGAGCCACAGACTCGGGCTCCACCTCCAAGATTCTTAATCCTTGGTTCTAGGGGAGCCTGTGAACTCTTCCTTCTAACTAGCTCCCATGGGAGGCAGAGGGCTGTGGCTGACCAGATGGCTCCAGCCTGAGAGGTGCTGTGTTAAAGCTCAAAGCAGAGATTCTACGTTCAGCCTGTTTAATCAGGACCCTGAGGCCATCGGCCGAGTCTGTGGTGCCTCCCTTGGTCTGATTTGTTAGATATGGCTTCGATGTTTATCAAGTCCCTCAGGTAAGTCTGCCAACAAAGACTGGGAAGCAGGTGTTGAGAAAAGCTGGCCTAAGTTTTAGATGTCAGATGTTAGGTGGTTCCACAGTCATAGCACCTTAATTCCATTTTACCCAGAGTAGAATGCTGAGAACTTGAGCAAGTGGATTCACAGGGGAAGGCTCCACTCTGGTTTTCTTTGAAAAGCCCAGAACTAAATGTGACACTCTTTTGCTTACTCCACTGATTTCTCAGTGTCATCAAATATCTGGAATGGAGTAGTCAGGCTTTTCCCAAGCTGGACCCAGGCCCAGGTAACTGAGATGTCCAGCCCCTATCCGATTCAGACCATCGAAGCCATTTTATATCTCCCCCAAAGGAGTCTTCCATGTTGCCTCTTTGTTTGGTTCATCCCCCTTCTTGCCTGTGTACTTAGCAGGACAGGGAGAGACAAGGGAGTTTTCATGAAGGCTATGTCTGAGCTGAGCTTAATAAAGCAGGAATAGGGAAGGGCAGAGGCAGAGGGCTGTGGCTGACCAGCGTTGAGCAGAGCTGGGAGGACAGGGCAGGCTGGAATAGCAGGTCGTGTGCAAGTGGCCAGTGAGACTGGACAGCTGGGCTGGAGCCCAGTGAGGAAGAACCTCTGATGCTGGCCCTGGGAGTGTGTCTGTATTGTCTATGGCTCAGGCCGGGTAATGGAGGGCCTCTCCAGGAGGGACAATAGATCGCTTTAGTATGATCCATTTGGCAACAGTATAAAAATTCCTTCTCTCCACTGTACTCAGGGGCAGAAAGTCCAGTGATAAAGAAGAATGAAAACCTCAGTATGCATTCCACAGGAAAGACAAAAATGGAATGACACTAAGGGGAAGCAGGTTAACTTCATGCCCCAAACAGAAATTAAAAGAAGTCTGCATTTGATTAACATTCTTGATAACCTTCCTATTCCTTACAGCTATTCCCAACTGTGGTGGTTACCTGGATGCTATGGAAGGATCCTTCACCAGCCCCAATTACCCAAAGCCGCACCCAGAGCTGGCTTATTGTGTGTGGCACATACACGTAGAGAAAGGTTATAAGATAAAACTAAGCTTCAAAGAGATTTTGTAAGTACTTCTGTCGACTTCCACTGGAGCAAAGCAGTGAATCCACCTGGCTACTGGGGGACCTGGGGAAGGGAAATGATCACAGGCATCCTCCCCGCTGTGGGCACTTTTTCAAAGAATTGACCTAGAAGGGAAAATACTTAGCAATACTATTGTGTTGAACTAAGTGAACTATTTTCGAGGCTAGGGACTGACATAGACCCAGGGTTATCATCGTAAGCCCATGATGCCACTGTAAAGACGAATCTCTAATCGCTTAAGAATGGGATGATAGAAAATAGCACTGGATTGTTGTTTGAAAAGCCTTTTCATGGGAGGCCTTATTCTTAGCCTGGAAGTCGATCAGCACTGCAGGTTTGATTTCATCGCTGTCTATGATGGCTCCTCCACCAACTCTGGCCTAATTGAACAAGTCTGTGGTCGCGGGACACCCACTTTTGAGTCTTCCTCAGACTCTTTGACGGTTGTGCTATCTACAGATTATGCCAACTCCTATCGGGGCTTTTCTGCTTCCTACACTTCAATTTATGCAGAAAATGTCAACACTAGTAAGTCATGTTTTATGTTTCTTGGATATATTGCATACATAGAAACTTCTCCTAAATTCTCAGCCTTCCTCTGGCTGCTCCTATGTGGGACTGTCATACCTACTGGGGGGTAGCTGTAACCTGAGACAGTTCTGTGCATTACTTGATCCAAGGGGAAATACATAACTTTATTAACTTCCTTAGAAGGAAGGCTTCCTTAGAAACACGGACTGGTTTCCTCAATGCTTTCTGCAAAGACAACTAAAAATATTAGATTCTAGCCCCAAAGACAGTGAACATTATAAAAAGTGTACATATAACTGCTCCAGTATCTCAGGCTTTTAACTACCCATTAGGGCAATATGGGTTTTGGCTTTTTATGGCTTCAACTGCACATGAAAGTCCCAATTTCTAAAATTCCTACCTGGCCCCAATGTGATCATCCTCTCTCTTCCTTCCTTTTCTTCCCAATAGCATCTTTAACTTGTGCCTCTGACAAGATGAGAGTCATCATAAACAAATTCTACCTGGAGTCATTTGGCTATAATGAGAATAACTTACAACTAAATGACCCAACTTGCAGACCCAAAGTATCAAACGTTGTGGAATTTGCTATTCCTCTGGATGAATGTGGTACAATCAAAAGGGTAAAGTGAAACTCTTGACACCTGGGTTCTGTCAAATGCTGAAGGCGGCTGCTGGTGGGCTTGGATAATGCCTGGAAGCTTTTGTCACAGAGCACAGCCATGATGGGCATGTGTGGATATACAAGGTGCACACTCATTCACACACATGTCAAATCACTGCCTTCATCTTCAAGGGGGTTGCAGGGTGGTTGTCTTGCTCAGAAGGTGAAAAACTGAAAACTCACTAGGGAGAGTTTGAACATCTATGTGCTGTGGCTTTAACAGTCTACTGGGAACACTTGTGCATAAAATGCTTACATCTGGGCTGGGGTTGTGGCTCAGTGGTAGAGCACTTGCCGAGCATGTGTGAGGCCATGGGTTCAATTCTAGGCACCACATAAAAATAAATAAAAAGTAAAGGTCCACTGACAACTAAAAAAGTATTTTTAAAAATGCTTACATCTTACACTTAACAAAAACTGGGCTGGATTTTTAAGGTCTTTTCCCTTCCCTTGTAAAGACAGAAGGTAGAGACATCCTTAAAAAAAAAAAAAAAAGAAATTTACTGTACATCTGTGATTTATTTTATATATTCTAGAACTCCCATTCAAGATCTCAAAGATTTTCAACCAGTAAGTCCTTTTAAATACATACTATGAGCTTTTCACTTGGGATGTTAAAAATCATACACACATACGCACATACATATATGCATATATAGAGAGAGATTTATATATATAGTACATATATTTATATATCATATATATGCACATGCATACACATACATACGTGTATATATATATGTGTGTGTGTGTGTGTGTACGTATTTATTTATTTTTCTTTTTTCCAAAACTGAACACACAGGCTGTATTCAACTGAGGAAGGCAGACTAGGGAGCCCCTATTCAGAGCTTCTGTCTGTGTACATTTGGAAAACTGCCCAGGTAACCACACTAACTAAGTGCTCTTTATGCACTAAGTTAAGGACAGTATGTTGTAGGGGTTGAAGTCTCATAGGGCTGCAAATTTGCATTCAAAATAGATTTTAATGTAGCTGAAAGCAGCTCCATCCAATTCTATCTTCAAGTCGTTCTAAGATAAGCTATGTCCTTCATTCCACAGTGTCGTCATTTCCCAGGACATTTCTTCAATAAAATTTACATTTAAGGGCTATAGTATTTTTGTCATGAAAGCTGTTATCTCACGGTTTAAGAACATTATGTTAGGGCTGGGGATATGGCTCAGTTGGTAGAGTGCTTGCCTCAAATGCTCAAGGCCCTGGGTTCAATCCCCAGCACCACAAAAACAACAACAAAAAACCATTATTTTTCTACCTGCAAGTGTTATTCACATCAATGCTGTAAATTATTACTGGGCTTAAAATATAAAATTTGAATTCCATCTTCTTTGGCAGGTAGAAGACCATTCAATTACTTACACCAATATAATCACTTTCACTGCATCTCCGACTTCGGCAGTGATCACCCGCCAGAAACACCTCCAGATTGTTGTGAAGTGTGAAATGGAACATAATTCCACCGTGGAGATGATGTACATAACAGAAGATGACGTTATACAAAATCAAATTGCACTGGGCAAATACAACACAAGCATGGCTCTTTTTGAGTCTGATTTATTCGAAAATCCCATACTTGAGTCACCGTATTACGTGGATCTGAACCAAACACTTTTCGTTCAAGTCAGTCTGCACACCTCAGACCCAAACTTGGTGGTGTTTCTGGATACCTGTAGAGCATCTCCCACATACGACTTTGCATCTCCAATCTATGACTTAATCAAGAGTGGGTAGGTATTAATGTAATTGATGCATGATATTCCTTCCCAGGAGTAATAATTGTTTTAATGAAGTAATATTTTTGTACGTGGATACATATAAATTTTTCCTAGTGCTACTACCATGGAATTTTATTAAATTTATCTTAATCAATTTATAAAACACAGTAACTGCTTACTAATCTCAAATAATTTAATTAAAATATTTATGTAGGCACCGGTATCCTCTAGAATTTTAGATGTATTTATGAAATATTTGCTGGTGGAGAACAAATTTGTTTTTCATTAAGAAGACTGCATTTACATTTTTGCTTTTTTGTACATTTTGATTCTTTTCCTCAAAAACCCAGAAGATAACGTATGTTGCCTTTAGAATATAATGTCATCAGGAAAATATATGTAGCATTCTTAAGAGAAAAAGTATAAAGTTCTTTGAAAAGAAAGGTTTTCCCTAAAAGTGGATGGATTTTAACTACACCAGCCATTTATCTATATTAACAACAAGCATATTAGGAAGGGTGCTTGAGTCCCAGTACATAGGGATTGATTTTCTGGTTAATTCACATGTACAGGAATTGTAGCGTCAGGAGGAATCTTTCTGTCTTACCCAGGAATCAGATCTGTGGTCTGAGCCACAGATGCTGTCTTTCATAGTGATTTCTAGATTTACAAATTAGACAGTCGAGAGAAAACTTTGTGTCATCTCTTTTTAATATGGAACAGACTGAGCTGCTGGGTGTCCTCTGACTGTGTTCATGAACTCTGTTCCAGATGTAGTCGAGATGAGACTTGCAAGGTGTATCCCTTACTGAGACACTATGGAAGATTCCAGTTTAGTGCCTTTAAATTCTTGAGAAGTCTGAGCTCTGTGTATCTGCAGTGTAAGGTTTTGATATGTGATAGTAGTGATCATCAGTCTCGCTGCAGTCAAGGCTGTGTCTCTAGAAGGAAGCGGGATACTTCTTCATACAAGTGGAAGGCCGACTCCATCTTGGGACCAATTCGTCTGAAAAGGGATCGCAGTTCGAGTGGAAATTCAGGTAAGAACAAAGCTGATTCATGATCTAAGAACAACTCATGGCTCATCAAATGCTTCTCAAATCTAGTTGTTCTTAAAATATGCAGATTACAGATTTATAATAGAGATTTTAGCAAATAAGTGATGAGTTTTAAGCACATGGAATTAGTACTTATTTCTATCTGTTGGTAATATGGATGCCACAATGGGATAAGCTCCTGATACTGATGATTCACCATCATTTATATGCCTTTTGGACTCAATTCTAAAAATAAGTTAGCTTACCAACTCCATATTATAGATGCCACAGCAGATAAAGAATCAGAAAGAATGTATGTGAACTCCTAAATGAGTAAAACAAATCAACAAGCATCCCACATAATAGCCTATTGAAAAAAGTAGTTATTTAATTAATTAATTTATTTATTTTTTAAAGAGAGAGAGGGAGGAGAGGAGAGGGGGAGAGAGAGAGAGAGAGAGAGAGAGAGAGAGAGAGAGAGAGAGAGAGAGAATTTTTTAATATTTATTTTTCAGTTTTCGGTGGACACAACATCTTTATTTTATTTTATGTGGTGCTAAGGATCGAATCCAGTGCCCCGCGCAAGCCAGGCGAGCGCGTTACCACTCGAGCCACATCCCCAGTCCTAGTAGTTATTTTTTGAAAACAAAATCTATTATATTAATATACAACAAGCCAGCTTCCTTCGAAAGGACTGAGACTGAGATCTGCCAGATTGCATGGGAAAGAGACAGGGGAAAATACTTGAGGATGGTCCAAAATTAAATGGCACAAGAGAAACCACAAGAAATAAAAACTCTCTGTGATTTTATCTCCCGTGAAAGTGATGCTGGCAACAAATCCTGTGACTTGCGTATTTATTTGTTATTATTAGTTTGGATAATATAGGAGCAATTCTGGTTTGTAGTAAAATATTTCTGTGCAAAAACAAAAGAGAACAATCAAGTTAAATTTAATAACTTTTATAAATACATTAACTAAAAGGCTTGTATGGTGTCCCTTCGGCAATAGTTTGAAACTATTTGAAAGTTTGTGAATGGAAGCCATTATAGAAATACCCTGCATATTAGAAAAGTATTCTGTTATGAAGGAATAAACAAGACTGTTTTCTGTCCATCAAATAGATATTTGACAACCATGGGACAGAGTGACTATTAATAAACAAATCTGAATTTTCATTGGACTATTTATGCTTGAATTCCACATGGTGTTCATGTTACATCAAGGAATCAAACTATGTCAATCATTTGAAATGAATATATTTAAACATAAACATAATTAATTTAAATATTTGATAATGTTCCCTCTAGATTGTGTTGGAATTATGTGTTACACATTAATGTTACCCATTCATGCATAAGAGTCATTATGTTGAGATATAAATGTTACCAAATTTTTGTAATGCTAATAGTTTTTAAACAAATTTGTTTCCAATTACAGAACTTCTGCATCAAACACATGCAGACAAAACTCAGAGCCAGCCTTTTGACCGTCTGCATCTGTTTTCATTCGTGGTTCTTGCGCTGAACGCAGTGATTGTGGCTACAATTGCAGCAAAGCGTTTTGTAAATCAACGGACGGAATACAAATACCAGAGGTTGCAGCACCATTGACTAACTGGTTCAGCCCTAAATGAAACACATTTCTCCCTGATGCTGAAAGAAATGGTACCTCATGGCTACATAGGTTATGAATAAATCAGGAGGGTCCCTTAAAAATGCACAGGGCTTCATGTCATTGTGCCAGTGTGTCTTGTTGCAGGATGACTGAAATCACCAAATATCACATCTGTAAGCTCTCATCTTAGGAATGAAAGGCATTAATGAATGAAAATCATCTCTTCTCATAAATAGAAAACATTTTTTTTTAAGTTCATGGGATTAAACTCAGGGGCACTTGGCCACTGAGCCACATCCCCAGCCCTATTTTGTACTTTATTTAGAGACAGAGTCTTACTGAGTTGCTTAGCACCTTGCGTTTTGCTGAGGCTGCCTTTGAACTCACGAGGCTCCGGTCTCAGCCTCCGGAGCTGCTGGGATTACAGGTGTGCGCCACTGCACATGGCAACATAAAACATTTTAAACAAATACTAAATGAAAAGAAAAAGTTTACTTTTACTCAAGAAAAGGAGTCTTTAAAGTTAGGTACTTTCATTTTTTAGATGCTAAATAAAAAATGTAAATATAAAATGCAAACAAGGAGCAGCCAATATGCTACTGTCCTGCAGGGGCTCAGATTTGGAAAAAAGGTTTGGGATTCTGGAATTTGAAAGAAGATGTACCAAGGTGCAGTTGGGATTGTAGACATTTTTTATTCGAAGATGGCAGCAGCCCCCAATCTTCTCCATAGGCCTTTTTTTTTTTTTTTTTTTTTTTTAATGTGCAGGCAAACAAAGAAGGCACAGTGCCAATAGGTTACATAAATGAGCACATTCTCACAAGCAGATATTCATGACCTTGAGCCCACATGCTGAATCAGGGTGCTTATGACTTTGACTATATGCTAAAACACAGTGGGCTAGAAGTCTCAGGGAGGGAGCCTAACTCTAGCTTCTATATAGTCATAGACTCTAGATGGTTGCCAGAACACGACACTCAGAGTTCTGGCTTCTAATGTAAATCCAGCCATGTTCCTGAGTGCCCAACGCATGCATTGTACCCACAGGACACTGGAGGGAATACACAATGGATATGAGGGACAGTCTGCTCTCACAGGGCCAGTCTTTAGGGGCCTGATAATTTTCCAGATCCATTCCAGATCCTCCTCCTTTTCTTTTTAATATCTTCATGTAGTTCTTTTAAGCAGCCATGTAGTGACTCTCTTATGTTCATCACAGAACCTAAATCCAACTACTGCAAACTTTTGAATATTTAGATATTTAATTAGAATGGGAAAATCACATTCAGTACTTAAAACAGCACACCTGTCTGGCAGCTGCTGCCCTTCAGCCACCTCTTCATCAGGGACTGACCAGAGGTTCTCTGATGGCCAACACGGCAGGTAGGCAGAGGCATATCAGGCCCAGATGTGTAATTCTAAGAAAATTGTCAGATTTATCAGAATTATCAAGTACTATGTCTCACTAGAGGGTGAGATCATGTCACCACGAGTCTGAAAAGTCCTCGAGCTGTACTCGTGCATTTTCAGTATGTATGCTACTGTTTAGAATTTTTTTTCTTTAATAAGCACTCTAGGGAGTGATAAAAGGCCCTGGATGTGAAGTTGGTGACCTGAGTTCTGGTCAGGGATGCTGCTCAGGTCACCTTCAGCCTTGGTCACCACAACTTAAAATAGGGGTTGGTAGCAGCTGCCCTCCCCACTTTGGGGTGTGATGAGGATTACAGGAGAGAACGTGCCAGCACTTGGGGGCCTCCATGCCCCACTCATCACCAGAGGAGTCCTCACTCCCACCCCGGAATCCTACTCGGAATCTGCTTCCTAGGGCCACACTAGCACTGTCATAGGTGAGGGTCAGATTGGAAAACAGGCTCTGATGGGAGGCTTCCTGGAATGTGTACTCAGAACCAGCAGGGGAGAGGGAAGCAGGACCCGGGAGCTGACAGGGTGGGACACAGCTGCAGTCAAGGGCCCAGGCAATCCTGCGCAGCCCTGGAGCTGGCCTGGCCCCTCAGAGGTCCCATCAAGGCACGGTGCTCAGAGCTTTGCGTGCCACCCTAGCCAGTCTGGATGAGGGCTGCTCTAGTCAGGGCTGTGAACTTAGACAAGACAGTTGTCTTGAGCTGAGGGAAATCAGCCACCAACACTCCCAGCAGCCTGGAGAAGGAGTGGCTGGTTGAGGAGCATCTAGGTGTCACCTCTGAGCAGCTACTACACCTACTTCCTCAAACAGCAGGATTTTCAGAATGTCTCGCTAGGCAAAGCCACCTCTAAGCTGTATCCAAGAGACTTGCTTAAAGTGTTTCAGAAAGACTAAAAACAAAGGGACTGGCAGTGGAATACCAGGCACAGACAAACAGAAGGGCCAGGGAGTAGAATCCAGGCCACCTGCATGGCCTCTGCTGTCCAAGGGGGTAGAGTCACCTTGTCACTGCTGGGCACGGGTGAGAGCCTTGGCTTGCCACTGGGCCCTGCTCTGACCAGCGCAGAATGAAAGTTTCTGCTTGTCTTTTCCACATAGCGGTAGAAATGGAAGTCCAGGCTCTCCACCTGGTCTGCACCTGACATGGGTGTGCAGGTGAAGGCCTCACTGTGGTCCAGAGCTGATGAGCATCCCAGTGCCCACCTGTCCTCTCTGACATGCTCCTGG
Organism: Marmota monax; assembly: GCF_021218885.2. Taxonomy (NCBI): domain Eukaryota; kingdom Metazoa; phylum Chordata; class Mammalia; order Rodentia; family Sciuridae; genus Marmota; species Marmota monax. The sequence goes on along the minus strand of NW_026692843.1, from coordinate 861,672 downwards.
TGAGGTGAGGAAGGAGGGCAGGAGTGCTGGCGGAGGGTGAGACACAAGGATCCTCATTCCACCTTTGCAGGCTGGGGAGGAGTTGGGCCCTGTGTTCCCATGATGATTGGCTGGAGGACACTTTCTGCCTAACAGTTTGCTGTCTTGCTAGGTGGCCCCTTTGCTGGTTCTTTGGATGGAAAAAACAGCCTTCCCTTGAGCTTCTCTTGGTCTGTACCCTTGGTGCTCCTGATCATAGGCCTACCCCTGTTTTGTGCCTTTTGATCCATGGGGCAGGAATGTTGCATAGTGACCTTGGCTTTCAAGCCTTAATAGTCTTAAGAACCATTTCAAGTGTTTTCGATAGAGCCGCTTCCCAGAGGAATTCATATTCAGCTTTGTTTGGACTTTTACTTAGTTACTTTAAAAAAAAGTTAGTTCTTTCATTGTCAGTACTTTCCACACTAGGAATTTGTTAAAAGTCGTAAAATGCTGGATATTCCTAGCTATTAGCCTTTACTTCCTCCACACACTGTGGATAGGCAGTCAATGGGCAGATGAACTGTGGAGAGTAGAAACTCTAGCAGCCCCCAATTACCCAGGAAAACCCCTTGATTCTTTTAAAGTTCTTGAATGAAACAGGTGTGAAAATTACTGTTTTATATGACTGAAGATGAAGTTCCTCAGGGACAAATAATGAATTTGATTTAAAAATGTCATTTTCACCAAATTGGCCACTAGTTATATTTCATCAATTTCTATGTGTGAGAACATCATCAAAATGTATATTGGCATCATATTTTTCTGAGGCAGTTCCTGACTGAGGACACGTCTGTAATAAAACTGAGATGCTCCCCTTAGAGGCAACACCTCTTTGGGTCACTTATCAGATTTTCACTTCTCAGGACCTAAGGGTTAGTTCCCAGATCCCACTGGGAACTGCCCTCCTCCCTGAGGGACTGGATGTCTGTAGTCTCAGCTCAGGCATGCTGTTTATCCACAAAGGCCAAAATAATTTCTTGGAGGTGGGGACTCATATTTTCTTTTTTTTTGTTTGGTATGGGGGAGTGAATTCAGGGGCACTCAATCACTGAGCCACATCCCCAGCCCTATTTTATATTTTATTTAGAGACAGGGTCTCACTGAGTTGCTTAGCACCTTGCTATTGCTGAGGCTGGCTTTGAACTTGTGATTCTCCTGTCTCAGCCTCCTGAGCTGCTGGGATTATAGGCATGCACCACTGCACCTGGCTCATACTTTAAATATTACAATTGAATATTTCTTGAGAAGTGAAAGAAAAAAATAAATCATCTGACTGTGTCTTTCAATACAACTTTGAAGGTAGTGAGTCTAGGCAGGTCTCTTCCAGTCAAGAGAAATAGATTAAAGTGGGTGCTGTCTCCTTTAACAGGGGATGCTGGGATATGCTTGTCTTTCCTTGTTTGCTTTTAAATTTCTTGTGTACTTTTCAAATTTTCCAGATGCTTTTGCAATCTGAGAACCAGACTGAGAACATGAGCATGTGGGTTCTTGGCAGCTCAGAGAGCGGACGCTGTAGTTCTTGATTTATGCATTGGCCTATCTTTGTAAGCTGCAACCTAAACCCCACAAAGCTCCACCTAGTTCCCTTTGAAACAGGACAATTAAAGCTTGTTTGGTGAATCAATGGCATGTGTGATTCAACTGTCCTGTATTAGAGTGTAGAGAAAAATGAGCAGTGGCTTCCTGACAGGTGCTTGGTTTCTTTTTCATAAGACTCTTGGTGAGATTTGAAAATAATTCTCACACCACAAGTGGGATAGAAGCAGGGATCCATCCACTTATTAGCATCTGAATAATAAGGAACCAAACTGAAGACATAATCTTTAAATTGGCCATAGGGTAGGAGAGAACCCTGCTTTTGATAATAGTTTGTACACTTTAAGACAACAGTTCTCGATAGTGAAGAATTAGAAAATCAGCATTTTGAGCCTACAAAGAGTAACTGCCTTAGAAGTTCGGTAACCAGAGAAGGTTTATTTAGTGACACACCTCAGAGAAGCAATCTCTTCTGTTTCTTTCACCTGTCTCTACGTAGATAATTTCTGATTTGTCAAACACTGCTTCACTGAAGGAAATGGACCTTCCTTCCTACTTTCTAACAGATTTACATGAAAGCTGCAGACATCACACCAGGGTCTTGCTCTGAGCAGCTGCTCTGTGGATCTCCAGTGGCCCGACCACTGGGAAATGCTCAGTCTGCTTTTCCTTGGCCTCAGCGAGGCCTGTACCTCTCCTACTCCGCCCTGCACAGCTCTGGGAGCAGCGAGAGGAAGAGTCCCCTTCTCTACACACAGCAATCTCACACTTCAGATAGATCACATCGTAGCGGTCAAGAAAGCCGAAGGCGTTGAATTTGAACTGGGCCACATTCTTCTGGTGGGATTGGAGGTTGGCATAGCTTTTGTCTTTGATGCACCTGGTGGGAAGAAAAACCCCAAGCCCAAGAGATTAATCTTAAGTATAGTGTGAAATTGCTCTAAACCACAGACCTCTGAAATCCAGATGGAGTCTTTCTACTACCCACTCCAAAGAAATGACTAAACTGTGTTTTAACACTACTATGAATGGAAAGTCACTATTCCTAGCCACAAAATAAACACAGTGAGAACAAGGTAATTACATACCAGCTACAACTCTTGCCTTCAGAAGGATTAGTCTATTTTGTCCAAAAGGAAGATTATAAGTGGGTTGTATTATTTGAAGATTATTTAATTTTATTTTTAAATCTTAGGGCAGCCACTGAAAAAGTGAAGGAAAGAAGTATAGACAACACATCAAAAGGAGCTAAAATGGAATCACAGAAAATGTTCAATTAAAACCAGAGAAGGCACCAAAAGGGAGGGTGGGAGGAGAAACAAAGAACAAATACAATGCATAGATGTTTGATTTTAATTTAACTCTCTCAGCAACATGAATGGTCCAGATATGCCAATTTAGAGACAGAGTAGATAAAAAAGTGTAGATTTAAAAAACAACAACAACAAAGATTGAGCTAGAGTTACACATTGTCTCCAAGAAACCCACTTTAAAATCAAAGACACAGACAAAAGTACAGGGCTGGAGAACGATACTTCATGTGAACACTAATCAAACGAAAGCTGGGGCAGCTGGGTCAATTTTCAATAGAACAAGCTTCTGAGACAGGATAATTATCAGGGACAAAGAGGGACATTATATAACATAATCAACCCTCCAAGAAGATAATCTTTAACCAAGATAACCAAGATAAGGATTAGTCCTTAATCCAATTCACAAACCTCAACGTACACCCTCCCTACAGTGGAACATCAAAACACACAGGCAAACTGACAGAACCGCAAAGAGAAACTGACAGACTCGCCACCACAGCTGGACACTCCAATATCCTTCTATCAATGATTGGCAGGCCCAGCAGGCACAAAACCAGAAGGGATGTAGATGGCCTAGGGCACCTTATTAATGCACCAGAGCTAACTGGCGTTTCTAGAACACTCCATCCAAAAAAAGCAGAATACACATTCTCCTCAAGCCCAAGTGGAATTTCATCCAGAAAGACCACATTCTGGGCCATAAGAAGCATCTTAACAAATTGAAAAGAATAGAGATCACACAAGATACATTCTCAGATTATAATAAAATTACACTAGAAATCAATGACAGAAATATTGCTGGAAAAAAATTCCCCAATATAGAGAAAGTAGACCACACACTTTTAAACAACCCATGGGGCGGTCTCAAGCGATGTTTAAAAATATTTTGAACTAAGTGAAAATGAATACCCCACATCAAAATTTGTGGGAGATAGCTAAGATGGTGCTTGAGAGGGCAGTTCACAACATTCAAAATACATAGATTAGAAAAGAAGAAATCAATCATCTCAGTTTCAAAAAACTAGAGAAAGAAGAGCAAATTAAACATAAAGAAGAAAGAAAATGTGTTGGTTGTTAGATTCTGGAACCAAACGGAACCTCTTGCCCTAATACATTCATAGGGATTCTTCACTCTGGGACTCAGGGCAGGTTAGTGCCACTGCGTGCACCTCCTGGGCCTGTGCTCACACCACCGTGGCAGGTGCTGTCTTGCTCCTCCCTTGGCCTTTGGAGGAGTGATACAGTGCTTCTCATGGGCTTTAGACCGCTGCAGCTTTCACCCTGCTAATGGTGCTGTTGAAAAGCGATAAGGTTTTGGTGGCAACTGCCTATCCATTAACATTTTGTCCCTGTTAGGGGACAAGGGAGCTAGAAAGACAAACCACTTGCCTAAGTACTAATTTGGAAAGTCACTTGGTTAGCCAAAGGAGCCAGAGAAATCTCACTAGAATAACTAAGCTTAGTTTGGGAAACCCATCAGCCCATCAGTATTGGTCAAAGGGGATCATGAGTGGGAGTCTTAACCATAAAACTAGAAAGAAAGGGAGGCTTAGGCCTGAAAGGGTAGAACAGAGCAGCAGGGGTCTGTTCAGGAGTGCTTGGCATGTCAAGGGAGGTTGTTCAGGCTGCCTATTACTATATCCCCCACTGGGATCCGGGCTAGGAGGACCCCCCCACTCAGCCTCTGGTGAGGACCCTTGCACAATGCTCCAGGTTAGGATCTCCAGATCAGAGGCCACAGGTTCCTAAAGGAATGCCGTGTGGATATTGCAGTCAACAAGGAAGGACTTCCATTTTCCTTACCCCTTCTGGATCAAATCATACTTGATGGTTGTGAAATCATGGGGATCCGGAGAAGCCACACAAGTATCCACGAAGACCCTCAGGCTGGGATCGGCGCTATGGAGGGTGGCCTGGAGGAAGACCTCTTTCCTCTGGCTGTCGGAGTATGGTACCATGCCCCCCACAGGCTGGGACCCGGGAGACTGGATAAATGAAATGGACACATCGTAGCCGGCACCCTCTGTCTGGTCATCAGCTCCATGAACGACTTCAACTGTGGGCGGATTGTTCACCTTGCAGGTGAATTTCACCTGGGGCACCTTGTGCCGTACAACCACTCGGCCCGAGTGGCCCCGTATCCGGCCTCTGATGGAGTTGGAGTAGCTGAGGGAGCCGAGGTGTTCCTGTGAGGACAAGAGGGGAGCTGGTGGCCAGTGCTCCTGGCTCCCTGACAAGCACCTGCCCCGAGACCTCGCCTCCCTCTCCTGATGGGCACCAGCTCATTGATGTGCTGGAGGGCACTCCTGGACCTCTGGGGAGCTTAATGCCAGGAAGGGATAACACAGTGTGTGGGTGCTGTGGGAGCTCCTGGTGGGCGGGAACCCCCTCTCTCTGAGGGCCAAGCTGTGCCCCTATGAGCTGGGTGTCAAGCCCATGATGGCAGCCTAGAGCTTGCTCTCTCTTGAGTCCCTGAACATGCTCCACTCTCTCAGCCACCCCCAGGCCACCCCATGCTGTGGCTTGTGTTTCCTGCCTACCCTTGAGCCCCAGACCAGTCTGGCTTCAGGTGAGCTTCAGGCCTGACCCTGCGGCCGTTGGCCCCAGCCTTGCTCCTTCAACTCCAATGTGACTTGCAGAGGATGAGGGGATGCTGACAGCGGTCCCTGCCTCTCGCTGCCTCCTTCCTGTTCCCTGCGTGGAGGTCTAGAGGCTCAGCTTGTGTAGGGCCTTTGGCTGAGGAAGCTATAGCATCAGGACTCCGATCCTGGACTCCCTGCCTCGGGGCCCTTCCCTCTCTGCCCTCTCTGCCAGCTGAGGCCAGTGCTTCTCAACCTTTTCTCCATTATGGTCTTCGGGAAGGAGTTTTCTAGACCCTTTCTTTCCTACTCATCCTGTCCTCTTTCCGGCCCCCATAATATGACAAATATATCATTTGTGTAATACTCGCATTTTATCCACAAAGGAAGATTTTATTGCTTTTGCTCCTAAGAACCAACATCTAGCTCTCCTCCCTCACAAGGGGTAGAACTGCCCTCCTTGAGAATGTACAGCTTAAAACAGAAGCCAAACTCCATGCCACGAGGCCCTGTGCCCTTCTAATCTGCCCCTGGACTCTGGCCCTGAGTTTCTTCCTCACCCACCCACAACCAGCTTGTGGCTGCCCCACCCTGCTCTAGCGGAGGCCTGGCGCGCCTCTCCTGTGCCTACCCGGCCGCTCCACCTCGCCACTCAGCCTCGGCTCCTCAGCCACCACTGTTTAAAGTGGTATCCCTTCCGCCCCATGCCATGTCCCAATGACAGTTCTTGTTTGATGACCTCTTTCCCCTCTTCACTACTCAAAAGACTCGTTCAGGGCTCAGCTCTGTTTCCTTGAACAGAAAAGCCATAGGGCAGGAACCGTCAGTTCTGCGGCTGCCATGTCCTTAGCACCTAGGTGACTGCTCAGCCACTGACTTTGAAATCAGACTCAGAACCTTCCTGTGACAATGTTTTCCTCAGGGTGCCCTTGGACTGGCCTCCATCCTCTGTGGTTGCTGACTGCTGTGCTCTGAGGTCAGAACATGGGCTTTTCTAGGCCAGCTGGACCAGCCAGGGCCAGGCAGGACATCTGTAGGATCCTCCCCATAGACCAGCAATGCCTGGGGCTGCCCACCTTCCAGACATGTGGGGGCTTCCAGCATGGCCCTGGGGGCAGGGACCTCTGAAGTGGACCACAGAAATGAAAGGATAAGAATGACCATGGTCTGTCATTGAATCACCATTGATCTGTCATATCAGATCAAATGTGAAGTATGGAATTCATGGTTCTTTTGGGTCATGTAAATCGTTTGAATGAATCTGACCTCCAACAACGTCAGGTGGGCTTTTTGTAGGTGTCTAAATGGGGATTAAGGATCTTGCTTTGGAACATATTATATCGTTAATTATACTGAGAAAAAAGGATGACACAGTTGTACATTTTTCCTACAGCATTAGTATGCTAGTTTCCTAATTTCAATGTCATGGTTTTGTGAAATAAACAGGTAGTTAAGGAAAATTAAATAGGCATATAAACTTGCTATTCACAAATATTCTAGATGTCTGCTTTCCAGTTTGTGGAACATAGCCAGGTACTTGGTTTGAAATACAACAGACAAACAATCTGTCCTCCCTCATCTGCACAACAGCTGCACATGGCAGGTGTGCCCTAATGCCCAGGCTAGAAGTCTGCTGTGGAAAATGCTTTGGCTTCAGAGCTAAGAGAATACATTGATCCACTCGTCCATCCATTCACATATCTGTCACACATCAGCACTCAACACCTGTTGCAGCGTATCCCAAGTTCAGTGTCCTAAATTCCCCAGAGGACGGAAAGTTTCAGACAAATTATTGAGCTTCCCTAGGTCTCCAAAAACTGAGAAATGAAGTCATGGCTGAGTTTTTCCTCTGTCCTGACACAAGTGTTCAACAAGTAGTTCAGGTTTCCAAGGTCCTCTCCTTGGTCTCCATCCTTAGAAGGGTACCACCTCTTTATGGATTTCTTACCTGCCGGACAGTGCCGCAGTGGCCATATGGAATGTTGAAGATCAGGAAGCGCCCACTGACTTGTGGGCGACACAGATTATCATTTAAGTGGATGTCCCAGGAGGAGTAGCCCAGTCTCCGGAGATAGCCTCGGTCTATGACAGCTCGGAAGAGGTGGGGCAAGCAGAAGAGCTGGGCTGCAGAATGGGGAGATCTTGACAAAGAGGACCTGGTGCAACGGACTTGTAGGTCAGATGTGTGGGTGTGTTTATTTCTAAAAATACCATGGGCGGTGCTCTGGGCAGGGGCTGGCTCAGTTCTCTTTATCACCAGCCAGGACTTGACTTTCATTGACTTTATTTATATCCCCTGTGATGGCTTGCATCTGGAATGCCCCTCAGAGGCTTAAAGTTGTCTGGGGCTTTGGGGAAGTGATGGGATCCTTATCAGTGGATTGGTCCATTGATAGCTGGATGAACTACTGAGAGGTGGTGGGCACACCAGGCAGCAGGGCATGGTTGGAGGAAGTAAGTCACTGGGAGTGCCCTGGAAGAGTTATTTCTCATCCTCAGTCCCCCGACCCCCATCTCTCTCCTTCTCTGCCTCCTGGCTGCCATGAGCTGAGCAGCCTTCCTCTATCACACCTTTCTGCCATGATGTTCTGCCTTACCTCAGGCCCAGAGCAATGGAGCCTGCTGACCACAGACTGAAACTTCTGAAACCATGAGCCAAAATAAATGTTTCCTCCTTTTTTTTTTTTCAGGCTATTTGTCATAACAATGAAAACTGACCAATACATTCCCCCTTGTCCAAAAAGGCTTTAAGGTCAAATCACATCCACAGGGAATCCTGCCCATAGCACATTTCCCATGGGCCATGAGATGGAGCTTTATCTAAGAATTTAAAGGACAGCTTGTTTTCTATAAGAGAAAAGCTGAGCCCGGACCTGTCTATCTGGGTGTTGGCGTGGAGATAAGCTGGAGGCAACCAGTGAGAGCCTGGGTGCTAAGGGGCTTCTCTGCCAACCTCCTCCAGCCCACAGTGGACAGAAACCTCAGAGGTCTCAGTGGAAACACAGGTGGGTCCCCCTCACAGCAGCGTTTTCCTCCCCATTCATCTCCCTCTTAGCTCCCCCTTTTAGTAGCCTCAGATCTTTGAAGGAAGATGACTTTACCATTGTCCTTGGGCACAGCAGAGTCCGCTGGACCTGGCAAGGAGAGATGATGAGGGCAAATGTCAACAGAGCTGAAACACGGGCAGAGGATGCCGTAGACCAGAAGTGTAGCTAAGTGGTCTCGTCTGATTTGCTACTAAAGCTGGAATACAATGGCATGAGAATAGTCCAGGGCCTGCAAGGGAGAGGATGGCCCAGGCATTCCTGATGGAGCTGGATCCTGGCACGTGTGGACTAGAGTTGAGACTATGGGTCTCATCAACAGCAGGACTTGTTGGAGCAAGAGACAGTAAGCACAGGACTTCCAAGCTGATAAATACCATCATAGGCAGGAACTCTGGCTGATGTTCCATTTCATGAATATGGCACACTTGGGACTTCAGGCTGAGAAGCAAAACAGGACAGTACCCTGGGCCCCACTCAGCCCAGGAAGCATGGCTGGCCTGATTCACTCAACCCCTTCAGACATTCTGGGCCCCAGACCACTGGTCCTTTGGACACTGTAGTCTATGAAAGGAAACCCACTGGGTATATAACACAAGAAGGAAAAAGGGATTGTCATTGAGAGTGGGTCTCCTGACAGCACTAGGAATGGATGGAACTGCAAACAGGCACAATAAAAATGATCTAAAAGATGAGGACCCCATGACCCCAGTGCAGACTCAAATTGCTTGGTTCTCTGCAGAATTAGTGTTGTCACCAAGGGGCTCCAATAGCTTTCCTACTTGGGCTCCACCTGTATGCAAAACCAGATAGCACCTACATAAGGGTAAAGGCAATGGCAGCAATTCTTTTGATCACCTGTAAAAAACTAAGAATGGAACAGACAACATGAGATCAGACTCATGCAAATCTTAGAATTCCGTAACTGCATGAGATGTACAGGTCAACTTAGGGCGAACTGAGGACAAATGCAAGTGACTCCTACTCTATGCAGAAGGAAGTCATCCTGTGGAAGTCAGATGCCAAGGACGATGCTGAGTGACAATAAAATATATTCCAGGAGCAGGCGTTATGGCTCAGCAGTAGAGCCCTCGCCCAGCACCTGTGAGGCGCTGCATTGAATAGTCAGCACCACATAAAAATAAATAAATAAAATAAAGGTATTGTGTCCAAATACAACATAAATGTATATTCCAGCAGCCAAATCTCAGCCAAATCTCAGATAAAAAGGACACAAGGGAATCTGGGACACTGTGGGTGCCTTTTCGACTTCTGAGGGTTAGGTCAGGATGCCAAGTTGCCCCAAAATTGCGCCCTTGGAGGCCTCCTCAGAGACTGAAAAAGGAAGGGGACCAACTGCAGTCGGACAGAAGCAGGATCTACGCCCTTCATCATTTTATGACTTTAACTCAAACTTTTAGCTATATTTCAGAACAAATATGGCACTGAGTTGGAATTAAATAAAACTGAGAAGTCAACTCCTAAGCCTGATGGTTAAAACACTGACCACCTAGGTATCCTGCCGTTCCTGGGATGCTGAGTTTGGACCTGGGCGTGCTCAGGGGTGGTGCTGGGCAGAGCCTTGGGACACTCCCAGGCCCAGGACGCCGAGGAGCCGGTACCTGCGCAGAGCACGCTTGCGTCCTCGCTGTGCCTGCAGTTGTGTCGCGCCCAGCCCGCGTGGGCACAGCGCTCCAGTGCGTCCTCGTGGCCCGTGCAGCGCACGTCGTCCATCAGAATGGGCCCGATGCCAGGGCCGAATCGGCCGCGGCCCGGGGCGCCCAGCGCTCGGCCGCAGCCCAGAAGGCGGCACACGACGCGGGCGTTCCTGATGTTCCAGTGGTCGTCGCACACCGTGCCCCACACGCCCTCGTGCCGCACCTCCAGCCGGCCCTCGCAGCGACCCCGTCCGCCCGCCAGGCGCAGCGCACGGTCTGCGGGCAAGAGACAAGGTCAGAAGCTGCACCTGGGCGTCCACCCTGCACACCTCTCAGGTTTGTCACTTGCAGCAGGAGATATGACGCAGGAACAGTTCTATTTACGGTTTTGCTGTTCCTAGTTCTCTCTCTCCTTCAAAGTCAAGTTAAATTACCCTCAAGGAGTGTCCTTTATGGGCAAGCCTAGTTTCCCAGACACTTAGAATTTAATCTTGTAACAAAAACACAAAACGCAAAAAGAAAAATAATAGTACTATCAGGTAAAAATCAAACAACTCTCCTCCCAGTCTTTACAAAAAGGTTATTCTAAATTAAAGCTCTGTCCTAACTCATCCAACAAAATATGTCCTATGAAATTACTTTTACTGTTGATGAGTAAGAGCTTATATTTTAACTATAAAAACAATATCATATAACCTAGCTATTCCACTCCTCCATGTTTACTTAAGATGCATGAAAACATGTGTCCACAAAAAGATTTATACATAGTAGAATTTTCCATGCATATTAGCCTCAAACTGGAAACAACCCAAGTACCCAGGCATAGGAGAATGAATAGATTGTGGATGCACATTATGGAATATTACTAAATAAAGAAAAGGATCCATTACAACACATGGGATGAATCTCAGAAAAAATTTAAATAAATTAAGACACAACAGGGTTTCATATTATTTGGTTTCATTCCATAAGATTCTAGGGAAAAAACCCAAATTACAAAGCTAGAAAGCAGACCAGATGTTACCTAGTGAAGGAGTGAGAGTCTTAATGCCCAGGGGCATGAGGGAATTTCCCCGGGGTGATGGAAATATTCTGTGTCTTTTTTAATATTCTATGTTTTGCTCATGGTGGCAGTTACATTAGACAAAACTTGCAGATGTGTGTAATTGTATATAAGTGATTTAAAGAGTAAAAACAATCAAAAGAAAAACTTGTAGTTGTGTATTGCTTAACAATGAGGATACCTTCTGAGAAACATGTTGTTAGGTAACTTTGTTGAATAACATCATAGAGTGTACTTACAGAGGAAGATAGCTATGGTATCTCAAGGCCATATAATCATATGGGACCACAGTCACATATAGGATCACCATTGACTGAGATATTGTTATGGGGCACATGACTGTATTATGTTCATGTGCCATACCCACCGATGTCTAAATTTTTTTTTGCATGAATTGGCTTGTAGTGGCTGTATTTTTAATTTTCTGCACTGTTTGCCATATGGAAGAAGCTTAAGGAGTATTAATAAATCCCACTCATCAGTTTTTCTGGTGGCAGTATGCCAGTCCAGGATGACTGCTCTCCCCTGGCTTACCTGGCTGCTGCAATATTGGAAAAATGATACCCAGGCTTGTTTTAACTGGGACTATGGGGGCCGGGGTGTAGCTCAGTGGTAGAGCACTTGCTGGGCATGCTAGGGACCTGGGTTTGATTCCCAGCATGGGGTCAGAGGTATGAGTGTGAGTACACATCTTGAGTGAGGTCTTGGGAGGTGAGTTTTGGGTGGACCCATGACCCACAGTGTGTGTGTCTGTACATATACAAAGAACTAGCTCATAACAAAATTAAGTGCAAAAGAAAGAAGATCCAAACAGTATTATTAGCGCTCTGAAACAAACAAAACTTACCAGGTAAAGGGACCATTTCTTCTTCAACTGAAATTGTAACTGTAAAAAAATGAAATCCTTAAAATGAGTCCCCTCAAAGTCACATATTTATAGTCAAAGTGGAAGAGGAATCAAATGTATTCTCTAATTCTGGACAGCCATACTTTTGTTTAAGCTTCTACTTTTGTTTAAATGTAGAAATACTGTCCAGTAAGTTTTATTTTCTTGGCGTCAAAATATAATAAGTGGTCTTACATGCTGTTTAGTCTTCAGAAAAAAATAATTTATTCAATGGTCATAAAAGATATATAAATATACTGAATTTTGATCATTACCAGGTGATGGAGTCACTTTTGCTGAAATTGAATCTGTAGCTGCCAAAAAAAAAATTACAGTTGAAAAGGAAGCATTAAAATTTAGCCTCATTGTGATTTTACACTGTAGACTACAAGTTTATGAAAACAAGCCTGTTCTCCTGAGGGGTATGCACTTATTTTGTGGATTTACCCATTCAGGATGAAATGATCGTGTATGAGAAGTTGGCATTTTGTAAGATGGAGCAAGAATGATTCTCATTTGCAGCATCCACAACCTGTCAGGTAATCTATGTCTCTAAAGCTCATGATGACCAACCCAGGAGTGTGTTTTCTGATTTTAGAAAGGAGGCTCAGAGGGACTGTATAACATGACAAGGTCATGCACAGTTCAAACCTGTAGGGCCACAGAGCACAGATTCTCAGCACTCTGCTTTTCCTGAGCTTAGGATCTGGGAGTTGTTCACACCGGGCTCAGGTGACTCAGGGAGGAGGAGGGTCTGCGGCCACCACTCCGGTCCTCACTCTGAGGAAGGTCTCCTGTAGCAACAGGAAGAGATTTGGGCTGTCAAGCTTTCCAGAAGTGCCACCTGATCTGCACCCAGTTGACAGCCACAAAGAAAGCCTGCCTCTTGTCCTGTCGAGAGCCAGTGGGGACCACCAGGGAGGGGATTGTCTGATGTAAATGGAGACCTGGTGAAGGCCAGAAAGGAAGGTGGTGAGGAAATGCGAAATGGAGGGCGGGAGGGGAGGAGTGAAGGAAGCCATGTCATCCGCAAGGGAAAAGGAAGGACTAACCCTCGGCTTCACTGAGCTTTACCCCCTGTATGGCCAAAGGAACCAGGGCTTGACAAAGGAAAAAAGAAAGGAAACAGAAGCTCAGCAGAGCCTCATCACTGAAGATGTCGCTTTGCGGGGACAGGGGGGGTCCCACAAATGGATTCATTAGCAAAGCCTGGGAGCTGAAAGGACATTGGATGGGAGTTGGGATCTGGATTTGCCTGACCCAACTCTGTGACCTCAGGCACATTTTCCTTCAAAATGAAGGTGGTGGTTCAGTTCTTTACACCTCCAACGGGGTCCATAACCAGCAGCACTTGCTTCACAGGGGAACCTGTTAGAAATGCGGAGTCCAGGCTCTATCAGGAGCCACTGGATCTGCGCTTGAACAAGTTCTGCAGGAGGTTCACATGCACATGAGAATCTCGTTGGAGAATCGCTGGTCTAGGTCAGCTCTAAGGGCTCCTCTGGGCTCGACATTTGAGGTTCTTTTGTCCTGTTCAATCTGCCCAGCACCTGCCTTCAATGTTCAGTTTCATAACCAGTGATGGGGAATGGTCTGGAACCCTCTGGACTTGACTAGCCTCCCCTGACCTTGCCTAAGGAAACAGGAAGTGTCTATTCTAGGTGTAATAATTCTTGCTGGGCTGAGGATGCTCAGGAAGTCACTCACAGGGACTGCAAAGAGCAGAGAGCATACCTGGTGAAGAAGGAGCTTCTCCTGAAGGCGGGGGAGTGGGAATTGTGTCTGTGAATGGAGAAGAATGTTTTGATTTGACCCACAGAGTCTGAAAATTGAAGAGCAAATGAGCAGAATCAACACCCTCACAACCCGGCTCTCTGTGCGGGTGCTGGGGTGTGCTGGCTGGCTGGCAGCATGGCCTCCACCATAGCACACGCGGCCGAGCGGGCAAGGTGTGGACCCCAGTCCTGTCCTCCCCCGGGCGTGTCTGATCAAGACCAGGGCAGCAGGCAGAGAGTGTTCCTGCTGGAGGCGCCTCTTCTGTGTCTATGGCTGAGCCAAGGGGCGTGGCGCTCCCTCTCTGAGGAGGATGCTGGGCTCTCTGTGCACGGGTCTTGGGCCACGGAGTGAGCATCGATGCATGTGTTCATTGCCAGAGAAAAAGTTGATCATGTTTAACTCAGGAAATGTGACAGGGAGGAACATTACCAGAGAAAGCGTCCACTTCTGTTGAGGCTGAAGTTGCATCTGTGTATAAACCAAGAGAACAGGACACTGGGAACTGAGTGTGGCAGTGCTGGGTGTCATTTCCTTGCGCTTCACGTTGTGGTCCACGTGGTCATTAGTAGGCTCCTTTCCTTTTCTTTTTTCTCCAACCCTCCCTCCCTGCCCCTCCCTCTTTTCCTCCCTCCCTCCTTAATCTCCCTCTCTCTCTTTTCTTTTTTTCGAATAAACATGAAGGGTTTATTTAGAGAAATGCAAGTACTCCAGAGGATGTGGAGTGGGCTGTCCCAAGCAGGAGGTGGCCTCATGACTTCTTTTTTAGATTTTTTCCACAATGTCTTTATTTTATTTATTTATATGTGGTGCTGAGGATCAAACCCAGTGCCTCATGCATGCTAGGCAAGTGCTCTACCACTGAGCCCCAGCCCCAGCCCCAGCCAGTGCTGTGACTTCTGTGTTGTGGGTTCTCAAGATCTGCTTGGGATCCCCCCACCCTATGAACTATTCATTTGTGTGGTTACAGCCATTTCCACCTAAGCTTAGTGCACCTGTGGTTGCTTCATTTTCTAAACAGGGTGCAACAAATAAGAAGCAAAGCTCATGGATTTGAAAAGCATAGTGGGAGACTTTACCAGTTAGAGAGGTTGCATCTTCTGGGGTTGAAGAAACATCTGTAGATAAAGGGGAGAAGGGACTTAAGTACCTTTGGGGGCACACCAGGCTTCTGTTCTTACTGAGGTTGCATTGGGGCAAAGTTTTCATGAAGCCAACTAGTGTGATAAACAGACCTCTAAGAAGAGGCACTTGAAGGGATGACAGGCAGATTGTACCTGGTGAAGAGGTCACAGCAGTTGGGATGGAAGCTGCAGACAAACAGAAACAGCAAGGAGGTGATTAGTCATGCCAGGGGCCGTGGTTCCAGAAGATACAGGAACATCGCGGTGGTGCCTTAGATCTGCATTACTGGCCAGGCCTGTCCTCCTGATTTTCCAGACAGTGTGCAGCAGGCCATCCACTGCTTGCAAGCCATGTCCCCAAGCCTAGGGTCTCCATTCCTGAGGCCCACTCTTCCCTTCTTCCCGTGGAGCTGGAGATGACCCGTTTGGAGGGCAACAGCCATTGGCTAAGTTTCTCAACTCCAGGAGGTTAGTCTAACAAAGATTCTGTGTGGGGACTTGCTTTCCCACCCAGCCTTCCCCTCCTTTCCCATGGAGCAGGGAGGCAGTGACCCAGGAGAGGGTCAGCTCTGAAGATCTGAACTTTTTCTAGGTGCACTGTCCCAAGACACGGGGCGAGGGGCAGGGGGAGGGCAGTAGGTCCACTTGTCCTTTGTACTAGTGCTGCCCTCCCACCCGTGTTATCAGTAGTAAAGGCCAGATTTTGGTGCTGACACTGATATTTTATTTCTCAATTGCTTCAGCACCTACGATAGGGAAAGTCTCCTCTTTATTGCGTCCCCTGAAGCGCTCTACACTATTTGTGGTTCTTGATCCTAAAGTCGCATTAGGAACTTCCCACACAATCCAACCAGATTCACTCAAAATCGATTGCACTCTGCCTCCCCGCTGCCTGGGCAGAGCCAGCACGTGGCCATCCTCACTGAACGCCGGGGGAGTGTCAAGGAGGATTAATGGCTGGACATCTCCCTGTTCCAGCAACACCACTTGGTGGCTGGGCTCCAGGAGAAACTCCCTCCATGAACTCGAGTGAGCGATTGTGTTAGACCACTTGTGCCAGTGTACATTTTCACGGACTTGACCTGGCTAACTAGCTGAATGAATTTTTCCCTGTGAAAAAGAAAATTCCTTCACCCATCAGGGGAGATGGTTTTTATGAGCCAGGTCAATATAAGCATGTTAAAAAACTCAAAAGATTACTAAAGAATCCAAGAATTTGGTCAAGACATAAATGGTTATTTAATGAATTCGCTGGAAATTAAAAAAAAATTGTAGCAAACAAGATGAAATCCAAAATAACATTTAAATTACCTGTTGGAGTGGTTATAGCAATATCCAAAGATCCTGGAAATAAGAAACGATAATTGGTTAAAATCTACCAAAGGGTAAGCAAATACTGCTTTATAGTTAACTTGTTTTCTTCTCTTTGTCCCTGGAGCACAGAAACCTGATATTATGGTTTGGATGCAAGGTGTCCCCCAAAAGCTAACATGTGAGACAATGCAAGAAGGTTCAGAGGAGAATTGATTGGGTTGTGAGAGTCTTAACCCAATCAGTGAATTAATCCCTGGTGGGATTAACTGAGAGGTAACTGAAGTGTGGGGTGTGGCTGGAGGTGGGAATTGGGGCGTGGCTTTGGAGTATATATATTTTGTATCTGTAGAGTCGAGTCTCTCTCTGCTTTCTGATCACCGTGATGTGAGCTGCTTCCCTCTGCCGCCCTCTCCCTCATGATGTTCAGCATCACCTCGAGGCCCAAGGAATGGAGCTGGCCTTCTATGGACTCTGAGCCCTCAAATAAACATTTCCTCCTCTATGATTGTGCTGGTCAGATCCTTTAGTCACAGCAGCGAAAAAGCTGACTAAAACACCTAACTTTCATTTAATTGATTCACACATCTTGATTGCCCATTCCCCCGTGTCAGGCACTGGGCTGGTTCTGGAGCAAAAGAGTCAATAAAACTACATATAGTTGCTGCCCTCAAAAAGAGGACCAACTCATGGATAGACAGAGAAGATGAAAAGACACACAAGCAAATGGATGACTTTTGCCATGAAATGAGAAACACAGATGGCCCAAGAACCTCTAACAGGTTCTAACAGGTGAGCTGACCTGGCCAGGGAGCTCCCCTCCCATGCCCTTCTGCCTGGCACAGGTCCGTCCTGGATGAGGTGCTCTGCTCAAAGACAGTGACAACCTGACACTAGCCCACTCCCAGGCCTGGAGTGGCAGACCCTCGTGCTGCCAACATGTGCAGTGTAGGGGCAGAGGCATTACCAGGCGAAGGAGTCTCTTCCTCTGGAGTGAGAGTTGTGCCTGGATGTGAAACATAGAGATGTGCGTCATTCCATCAGGAAGTTTTGCAGAAAGGCCCAAGTCTGCCTTTACTGGGGTCTCATGTACTAATCTGAGTTCTTGGAAAAACAGGGACTAATTATTTCCTGTCTTCCCAAATAAGAATTTAAGTATCCAAGTTAAAACACATGCACTGTGATAGTATAAATTAAATCCTGATATGATGAAAGTTTATATTTGTGTCGGGCACAAGAACATACATATTATTTGATTCCCTTTATAAGATTTTAGTCCTTTTGAACAAAAGACACTGATGGTGTTCCCATCTGCCTGATTCAGAGTCCTTGGGAAGAATGCCATTGTTGTTTAGGGAGGGAACACAGAAGCATCTCAAAGGGACATCAAGGTAAGTAAATGACGTTTTGGTTCCATATTGTTGCAGTTAGAAAGTCTGGTGACATTAAATGGCTTTTCTGAGCATTTCTGTAGCTGTTGGAGCACCTGCTAGCATTTCCTGGATTGTCAATGTGGCTCTTCTATGAGGGTTACCCCTCCCATCCTGTGTACTCTACCTCCAAACATTTTTCTTTCCTAACATGCAGCCAGTAGGGAGGCCTGGTAGCCAGCTACTGGAGTGTGTAGAAAGGAGGAATGACTGGCTCTGAGAGAGCAGCTCATACACCATACATATCCTTCCATGAGTACCCAAGTACTTTATTTAGGATTGAATGTTGGGATCTCACTGTGGCTGCCTAGAGGCCCTCTTTGTCTGCTTCTGGATTCTAGACTATTTTCTAAGGGATTAATTTAGCCAAGCGACTCCCCAACAAATAGAGGGATAATTGCATTATCTTGGTAGAATTTCAACAAATAACTATCCCTGAGATAGGCAGAAGGGGGACAAGTCACAGGAAACTTGTTACCAGTCATGAGGATCAAATCTGTGACTGAAGTTGAAGTAGGAACTGTCAAAACAAGCAAAAGATAAATTGTATTTAAATAACATCTTTGTTGATCAAGTTCATTGGTAAAAAATTTTCACAAGAATGACCCTATTTATAAATGTGTCTCAGCACAGTTGATTATGCTTTGTTCCTATTTGATTCTCCTAGCCTGTGTAATCAAGATAAAGGAAACAAATAACGAGGGTGGTGGTGTATGAGTCTTGGACCTGAGTGACTGGTTGTGGTCTCTAGTGTTTGTGTAATGGAGCAATTGACCTTGTATAAGTCCTTTTGCATCTCTAAACTTCAGGTCCTGCAGCATCTGAAGGACCAATCCAAGGACTAGTAGCATCAGTATCCTATTGTTGGAAATGCAGACTCTTGGGCTGCATTGAATCCAAATGTGCATTTTAAGAAATTCCCAAGTGAGTTATGTGCATATTCAACTCTAAGAAGCACTGAGCTTGCAAATGGAGATGCTGCAGGCCAGGAGAATATGAGAGGTCAGGTGCCATGTGAAGGGGCCACCCTGCCCTGCTCAGTCCCAGGCAATTATTGCTCGTGAGGTGTGTAATACTAGTTCCCACTCTCAGATTTTCCAATCAAAGCTGGAAATCTTGGGCTGGAAATGCAGCTCAGTGATAGGGCACTTGCCCGGCATGCGTGAGATCCTGGATTAAATCCCTAACATCATAAAAAGAAAAAAGAAAAGGAAGAAAGTCTGAAATATAGATTCTTAAAACAACAACAACAGCAACAACATTACCACCACCAACAACTTTTGTTTTCAAAATGTGGGATTAAAAATAATTTAAACATGCATTGGCAATGCTGGGTTGTCTGAATCTAAATTCATTTGTGGGTCAAAACTTGTCCAGGGCTGCCCATTTGTGACTTCTGATCTGAGCAATCTCTAAGGGTTCTTCCAACTCTCAGGAATTGTTACATTGTGATGGTCCCATATTTAACTTGTCCTTGCCTAAAAGACTTTGTGGGCAATTCTCATAGCTGTAGTCACAAAAGCGAATTGTGTTTCATCATAATTTCCCTTAGAGGTTAGTCTACCAAGCCTGGCAGAAGGCTTTTGAGATTTTGGAAATACAGACTATGGGCCACTCTCATAACTGTTTACAGTTCAAAGAAAATGTGAGTTGAGCTGCTTTGTGTTGAGGTGGTATTTCTCCAACTTATTGAGCTGCACAATGACCAACTCAAGCCCTAGGACAATCCCTGGTGTGTAGAAGGACTTTTACAAAAGGACACTTAAGTCGCTTGCTTTGGAGAGTCAAGCTAAGTCTTGGCCTGCAGCAGCATGTATGTCCCTAGAAGGGTGACTGGAAGCTCCCACCATGGTGCCCTACACAAGTGTAGACCACTCAGTCCCCAGGACAAGGCTTTCAGAATTGTGTCCATCCTTCTGTTCTACAGGTAAAGAAACAGAAGCCTAAGAGGTCTGGGGACTTGCCCACCATTTCCCACTGGTTAACACTGGAGCCAGAGAACCCAAGGTTATGCTCTGGTGCCAAATAGGGCCACGCTGCATCACCATCTGAAAGTGATGAGAAGTTTGGAAAACATTGGGTTACACCAAATTAAAAAGAGATCTCTCCCTGCAGGACTCATTAGAGACTTGAAAGTGCTAATAGACTGAATCATCAAGAGAAGATATGGTATTTCCCCAAATTATGTAGCTATGCAAATCATTCTCAGAAATTTGCATAACACTGGATGAAGGGACTGTACTCTGAAACATGCTCAGGAGACAAATTGCTCCATTATTTTCTGAAAATATGGATTCAGGTTTTGCCTGAGATGTCTGAAGTCTTGTAAGTTCAAAAATTACAGAAAAAACACTCACGGATTACCCCATGTGCTGACACTAATGAACATGGGAGTGAAGCAGGGTCACTAGAATTTGATCTCAGAGACCAATTGTGGCACCAAAGAGGGAAGGAACACACTGGAATCCTGTACCTTGGTACAAAGGCACCCAATCTGTTCCTTTTATTGTTCTGATTAATGAATATGTAAGCAGCTTACATTAGTTTGATATGAGCTTGATATTTAGTTTCATATGAGATAAAAACTGCGACCCTCATCATATGTAAGACAATCTACTTCTCTGATTTATAGAAAGCAAGAGAGAAAATAAAATTACCCGGTAAAGCGGTCAATTCTGTGGCTGATGCTGAAATGGCAAAACAATCAGGAACTTAGAAGATACATTTTTGTTTAAAAAATTGATACCTCAGATACATTAAGTTAGGAACAAAACAACTTCTGAAGTGTGAAACCAAGAATAAGAAAAGTTTCTTAGTTGATACTCAAATTATTATTCTAACCTGTGGGCTATAGAATTAAGATAAGCTGGGCAGTAGGTATTTTCATTTAATCTGATTTCCTTTTCTATTATACGATTTTTGGCAAGAGAAAGAAGAAAAAAAAATAATGCACAAACTGCTGAATTAAACAAAGCAGAACAAACAAGAGGGGACCACTCCAACCACAGAGGGAGAAGGAAATAGTGTTGAAGTGTTGAAATACTGTTGAGAACTCGGGTTTGGGTCATGGAATTCTCATCAGCAGTGCCACAGTGTCATCTTCAAAGCTCAAAACAGACAATTTGAGGACAAAGACTAGGAAGTGCCTGACCCCATGGTGGCTGACAGGCAGTCTGGGGGGGTCCCTGAAGACTGCAGAGACGGAGGGCTCTACGCTGAAGCAGCTTAGAAAGAAGGTTATAAACGACGGAGAGGCCACCCGGAACCAAGGCCAGGTAGGCTGTGGGACTGAGGGACTTGGGATGATCCAGGTTAAATGATGCCCCATTATTTATTGGCTGCCCAGTGCTGAGAATGGACCTCCGATTGTGTTTGGAGCTTCCCAAGGGGACCCAGACATTCCCATGTCAGTTCCCAGATCCCTGCCAAGAGTCACAGCTCTGCCGGTTTCAGGAGACAGTTGAGAGTGAGTACCTGAGCAGATGACGCCGGCGTCCTCGTGATGGCCACAGTTGTGGACGGACAAACCCAGATGCTGGCATCGGCCTAGCGAGGTCTCAGTGCCCTGGCACTGCACGTCATCCAGAAGGATGCTCCCCACACCCTTCCCGAAGTAGCCGCTCCCCAGGGCGCTGATGCCCTCTCCGCAGCCCAGCTGCCAGCACACCACGTGGGCGGCATCGATGCTCCACAGGTCGTCACACACGGTGCCCCAGGTGCCATTGTGGTGGACTTCAACACGGCCTTCACACCGGCTCCTCCCACCCACCAACCTGATGATGGACAGGTCTGGGGAAGACTCAGAGGTTATTACTGGGACTTCTACTAGGACTTTTCCTTAGTTCTATATCAAACACCTTGGATTCTAGAGCCTCACAGGACTAAGAGTAGTGCTTACAAATGCAGAGCCTGCTTTCCTGGGCTATTTCTGATTTCCACTGTTTTACTCTATCATTCTTATCTTTGGGTTGGGCAAAAGGTTTACAAAAGGATAAAAATAAATATCTATTTTGGAGCTGGAGACAGTGGTACACATCTGTAATCCCAGTGGCTGGGGAGGTTGAGACAGGAGGATGGTGAGTTCAAAGCCAGCCTCAGCAGAAGTATGTGTTAAGCAACCTAGTGAGACCCTGTCTCTAAATAAAATACAAAATAGGGCTGGGGATGTGGCTCAGAGGTTGAGTGCCCCTGAGTTCAGTCCACAGTACCACCCCCCACCACAAGAAAAAAAAAATCTATTTTGGAACCAGGCCATCAGATTGATAGGCAAACTCATTGTCATTGTCATTGACATTGATAGATATCACACCCAACTTCTGGTTTTCTTTAAGCCAAACTTTCCCATTGGCTCAGGTTCAAAGTTAAAAACATCTCAGTAGAACCAGAGAGTAGATGCAATGAGGCTTTGCTTGTAGCCTGTGCCTCTGTTTCAGGTCTGTATTTTCCCCAGTCCCAGGGAGGCATGGATCCAGGAGGGCACTGACATCACTGGCTGTGACCCCATCGACCCCCAGAAAAACCCAATAACCAGGAAGTTGCAGGAGAAACAATGAGAGGATTACCAACTGCAGGAGCTGGGCTTGCCAGAGCTGGGGCCACTTCAGCTGAAAGAGAAGAGGCATTCACATCAGGGGAGGTGAAGTCTGACAAAACGCCACCAGCTAAGCGGGCACGTGAGTCCCATGGGTGCCAGTGTGTGTGTGGGGGGTGCGGTCAGAGCTTCCCAGCAAATGCAGCAGTGCTGAGGGGAGGCCAGTGTCCAGAGGTCTGGCTCATCGGGACAGCCGCTGTGAACCATCTCGGCCTGGCCTGGGCGGGAACCTGGAAGCATCTCTCTGAACTCCACCGGGGAGGAGTCACCTATAGTGGCTCTGGAGATGTGAGGCTAGAGAACAGGATGGTGGACATTTGATGCCGATTTAACTCAGAGTGCTTATCCCTAGACCCCATGAAACACTAAGTCTTCAGATTAAAATACCACCAGCCAACAGAGGGGAGTAGAAATGCCGTCTCCTCTGCCTCATCTTCAGCCCATCTGGGGACCTCATCTCTGCCCAGCCCTGAGGAGACTGGGGTGATGCTGGGCTATGGTGAGACCCCACAATGGAGTGGGGAGTCACAGATATCTGTCGCATGCAATTAATTAGTAACAAAAGCCAAAAAACAGGGATTTAGCATGTTCATTCAGCTGTTTTGAAAAGTTGCCTAAAATTACCCCTCATGGCAAGAAAGTCCCAACTTAGGCAGTCAGCAATCAGGAGAGTATTCAGAGAGCATGGCTCTCTCTGAGAAATATCTTCCAGAGAAACCCACAAGTTGGACACACCTGGGAGAACCATTCCCAGAAGTTAAGAATCACTCCAGGGCGAGGCTCGACTTCTGTTTCTGTGTATGTTTTGGCTCATGGGATTTCTTCTCAGGGCCAGGGGGACTGGCTGTGGTGCATGGCAGGGGATACTACTCTCCTGACATTAGAGTGACCAAGGTCCTGGCTTGTTGGAGTTCAAAGAGGACATGTGACTTCTCAGTGCTAAAGCCAGGACATTCCAGGCAAAGCAGGGCAAGTTCTTGACCCACCTGGGACCCCAGGCCACTCGGGTATCTGCCTGTCAGAGATGACTGTCCTGCTTGGGAGGGAAACCGGGCTCAGCAGAGTTCAGGTACCTGAGCAGACAGCCCCGGCGTCCTCATGGTGCCCACAGTTATGCACAGACAGTCCGAGGTGGTGGCACTGTCCCAGGTTGGTCTCGTTGCCTGTACACCTCACGTTGTCTAGGAAGATGGGGCCGGAACCGTCGCCAAACAGACTGCTCCTGGGAGCTGCCAGGGCTGCCCCACAGCCCAACTGCTGGCACACCACCTGGGCAGCGGGCAGGCTCCAGAGGTCGTCGCACACGGTCCCCCAGGTGCCGTTGTGGTAGATCTCCACTCGGCCCTCGCACGGGTGCTTCCCGTCGGCCAGCCTCACCCCCGGCAGATCTGCAGGAGCAAGAGCTAGTGGGCTTGAGGAGCCTCCTTCAGTGCTCGACGGGACAGCACATCTGGCTGGAGACTCTGGCCCTGGGGTGCAGCCTGCTGGGGGAGAGCATCTATCATGCAGGTGGGGCTGTGCTAATGCGGAGCCTTAGAAAACAGAGGAGCAGAGATGCCTGCTGTCTACCTACAATTTAGCAGACTCCACAGTGGCTCTGCCGGGCTTTGTGGAAGACATTCTGCTTTCACCCTTGTTTACTGTGTTGTGTTCCTAAACATTAAAAACAAGGCAGCTGCATGCTTGGAGCCCAGGTTTTGCATTTCTAAGCCAGATTTCCCCAAACATGATGAGATTATCAGAGCAAAATTAGTTTTGCTTTACTTGAATTTAGAGAGCTGTAAAGTACTTATTTGGGATGACACAGGTGGACAGAGGTTGGAAAATCAGAGGAAGATGTGGAGTCCCAGCTGCAAGAAAGCGAATTATTGACTAAGTAAAACAGACCCTTTGAACCCAAAGCAAGTGAAATTGATTCTCAAAGTCTAGACCTTTGTGAGCAGGACTGGTTCCTGGAATCCCTTAAGCAGAGTGTGGAGTGGGCCTCTGTGCAGGCCTTTGGATGCTGCTGCTGAGGTGGGTGGGGGAGCTGGCTCTCTCCGGGAAGAGAATCCTATACTAGGAGAGTCCTCCAGGGAGCACAGCTCCTTTCCCATACAGAGGTGGGAATAGTATTCACTAACTCTCTGCTGGTCAAATGGTGGGACTCCAGCTTCAGAAAAACTGTTATCAAATGCAAGAATAGAAACAGTACCTATTTGATGGAAAATGTGTGGATGATCCTGATGAGCTGAAGAAACTGTACAGGTACAAAAGAAAAGTAGCCTCCGTAAGTACATTTAAGAAAAAAAAACAATGAAATTTCATATTCATTTCAAATACCGTCTAAGTCATAGGCATTTCACCTTTAAAGAACCCCATTGAGTCTCTGATCACATAGTTACTATTTAAAATGTAATGGCAGCTCATGAATGAATATGCACATTATTTTTATTAAGAAAATAAAAACTATGGGGCTGGGGTTGTGGCTCAGTGGTAGAGTGCTCTCCTGGCATGCATGAGGCACTGGGTTCCATCTTCAGCACTACATAAATGTAAAATAAAGATATTGTGTCCACTAAAACTAAAAAGTAAATATTAAAAAAAAGAAAATAAAAACTAAAACTCATGTTGGGATTTTGAAGCTACGACCCCATACCCAGGGCTGCCTCAGCAGAACCAGAGTTCAGCCGCTGCATCCCAGGTCCCAGGTAGGGCTGCAGGTGGAGAAACAGCTCCTGTCCTTAGGCCCTCCTTCCCCAAACCTCCCTATTCCCAGCCCTCCCCCCCCCCACATCCCCAGGCCCTCCCGACTTCTCTGGTCTGCCAAGGCCTTTGCATGAACTACCATTTTAGGTCAAGAGCTTTTGGGTTAAAAGCAGCTTTCAAATGCAGAACAGACAACACACTGGGCTGTTAAGATCCAGAACACCTTTTCCTCTAGGCACAGAGCAGGGTCCCAGGAGAATGGGAAACAACCCTGGGTCCTTACAGAAGAGTCTGTGCTCAGGGCACTGTCAAGGCCCTTTAAAGCTTGAAAGGGAAACCCATTGTAGAACCCTGCATTAGACAAGAGTCACCAGTCAGCAAATAACAGACACCAAGTCACATATACCTGGATGCTCAGCAGCTTCAGAACCTGCAGAGATAAAGGAGACACCGAGCAGTGTGACATTAGAAACCAGATGGTGCGGAGGTTTGAAGGTCATTTTCTCTGTTTAACATGACTGGAGGAAGTGGAGCGTAACCAATCCTTGAGCATCAGGGCTGTCCCCTCCGGTGTGAGTTCTCACCTGGCTAAAATCTCTGCAGCAGTGATTCTGATAGAATTTCCCTCAGTAACTAAAATGACGCATCTGCAACGTAGCAATACTTTTGTATTATCAGTGGTTTGTCAGATGCTCAAGTAAATGTTCTATGTGTATTGTCTCATTTAATCCTTCCAACAAATCTATGACATGAGTACTATTGTTGTCTTTATTTTACAACCGAGTCACCTTCATAGACGCTCAAGTGGACCAGGCCACCCCATGTGCTAAACAGCTGATATATTTTTCAGAGTTGGAACAGAAATTCCTTGTCAAGGATATGGGGTAGGCTGAAGGCATGAAGTCGTTTGCATATTCTACCTGGCCTGGGCACCTGTGACACTGGCCAAGAGGCGTCACTGGGAGGAGATTTGGGGTCAGCAAGGTACTCTGAGCCACCACTCACCTGAGCAGATGACGCCAGCATCTTCATGGTGCCCACAGTTGTGGGCGAACCAGCTGCCGTGGGGGCACTGTTCCAGGGAGGCCTCACTTCCTGTGCAGTGGACATCATCAAGGAGGATGCGGCCTGACCCAGGGCTGAAGCTGGCCCCTGGGAGGGCAGATAAAGCCAGGCCACAGCCAAGCTGTCTGCAAACCACATGGGCATCCTCGATGGACCAGCTGTCATCACACACAGTGCCCCAGGTGTTGCTGTGGAAGACCTCGACGCGGCCCTCGCACCTGCTTGACCCATTTGCCAGCCGTAGGCCCAGATCTAGGTGGACAATCCAAAGAACACCCTTCATAAGGGCCCATCCAGAAGGGCCACCAGAAAAACCAGCCATTTCCTGGGGTGTGCGCTGACAGTAAAGGATAACGAGTCCCTTCTCCCCTTCACTTCATCTCCTTTACTTTTGTCTTGGGGACCACACCGTGTGCCTTCCATGCTGCTCCCTGGCCAACTGGACTGTGAGCTGCCCCACTCTGTAGCCCTCCTTTCACTGTGGGTTGTGGAGTTGTGGTTCCTGACAAAGAGTTTGTTGGATTTTTCACAAGAAGTAACCAAACACACACTAACTTGTGTGTGTGTATGTGTGTGTGTGTGTGCATGCGTGTGTGTGCACCCTTGCACATGTTGACCAAGTGACAATGACAATAGCTGTCATCTATGTTGTCCCCAGGATCAAGCGTGACCAGTATGTAAAGGGATTTTGAAGGGCAGCCACTGCAGGTGCCACCCATTTTCAAAGGGCAGTGTTATGAAAGGGATTAAAAAACTGGGTGTGTTCAGAACACAGCCAAGGTGAGTTCCTGGGTGGGGGCTGGGAGGAGATTTGGGGTCAGCAAGATGCTCTGAGCCTTTCTAGTTGGCAACTTCCAAACCATCTCACAAGCCGGTGTTTGTTGCATCTCACATCTGTTTCCTCCCTCTCCCTTCTAATCACAGATTTTCTAGTGAACCCAGAGATTATCAGCCCACCCTCCAGCAGCTGCCATTTATAGGGCCAGCCTGAGGCCAGGGAGGAAGTTGGAAGTGGACAGTGTGTCCACCGGGGATCCTTCTTCCCACAGTACTGCTGGAGTCTTTCTGAGCTGAAACTCTATGAAGGGAAAGCAACTGAAGAGAGGAGAAAGGATTGATTACCTGTTGATATGGGCATCTCTGTTGGCTTTGGAAAAGATGCTAAGGACAGAGAGAAAACAAAAGGAAAAAAATATATAACATCTTAGTCCAATGTCTAACATTTAACTTAGTCAGCTGCCAGCGGGCTCTCCACCTTCTGCCTTATCTGTGGGCAATTTCTGATTCTAAATGAGACTCCCCAGCTGGGCCTTTCTCTGCAGACAGTACTCCAGCAGGTGTGTGTGTGTCCAGAAATGACCTCCCCAGAGCTTCCTCTGAGGGTTTGAGGTCACTGCTTTTCCCCAACTCTTCCCTATATTGGACTTTGCACTTAAAGATCAGCCTGGGAAGAATAGCTGAATAAATTTGAAATGTGTAAACAGCTAGGAGCAAACTAAAAAGTGATGCTTTCAGCTTCTTAATTATTAACACTTCTCTTAAGCAGAAGGGAGTGTACAAAGATGAATCCTTGCAGTGCCCTGGCCTTGGAAGTGCTGAGCAGACCATGACTGATGACTTATGTTGGCCCTGCCTCTTGGCAAGCACTGTCCTCACCACTGTGCTGAGAAAGCCAGTGAATTCCAGCAGAGCCCACGGACAAATGCTACCGTCCTTCTCAACCTCATCCAGGGGAGGAAACGGAGGCAGGAAGCAGTTTGGAGATTGGCTAGAGGCCTCACAGCTGGCTAATGATGAAGAAAGGGCGTTTGACCCCTAAACCACTACCATTCTACCCAGGGCGACTATACTAAGGCAAGTGGCAGCCAATTCATTAAAAACAACTGAAATTACCTGAAGTTGTGTAGTGCACAGCAGCTGCTGGTGTTGGGCTAGGCCGAGAGGCTACGAAAGACATAGGAAGTGCAAGCTGGTCATCCTCCGTCACCCTCCTTAAACCCCAGAGTAGACCTGGGGAGAACCCAGACCAGATGCACCCCACCCAGGCCTCTGAGAATGGCCCTGAGTTACCATGGTTACAAACTCCAGGTGTCCTGGATCTCTGGGTCCATTTCTGCCCTGCGGCTAGACCCTGCACTGTCATTTTCTTTTCTTTCTTTTGGTAAGTTGGCCACAGTGATGGTTGCCATGTGTGGAGCACCTCTCCAGCTGCTTTGGTGTTGTGATTTTTCCTGTGTGTGTGTGTGTGTGTGTGTGTGTGTGTGGTGGGGATGGGGGGGCTGTCTTGCCTCCCAGAGTAAATGTCAGCTGTAAAGAGTGACGTCACATTTGTCTCCAGGACGCACACTGGCACCCTCTGTGCAGGGCGGGACAGGAAAGGCTTGTGGACCATGGAGCTGGCCAGGAGCTCCAGGGTAGGGACAGAGGAGAAAGATGCTCCTTCAGGCACCTCTGACTCACCCCAGGCAGCTAAAAGCCCGGCTCCAAACCTCCCGGCTCTTCAAGCCCCCAGCCCTGTCCTCTGATGTCCCACTCAGTGTGTGGCTTCAGCTTCTGCTCCCCTCAGAACACTGATTCTATTCCTTGGCTTCTCTCCTCTCCCCACAGCACCGTCCAGCACGCCACCCCCTTCCTCCTACCCTCTGTAGCTGATTGGCCAGTTTGCCTCTCCCCAGCCAAACCCAGAAGGATGAAGAGATGGGTGGGGACTTTTGACTCCAACTGCTGGATTAATCTGCAGAAATTTGAATGGTTGGAAAAGGAATCAGAGCCCTGGATTAGGACCTGGGCTGCTGGCTGCCAGGAAAGATCTTAGCTCTTCAATTTACGGTGGTGATGTGAAGTTTCTGTATACAAGGAATTCATGTAAGTAAAAATTGAAGAGTCAGTTGAAAGGAAAGGGTTTTAAAAACTACAGAGTGGGTAGCAAGTGGGTACACTGGAGATCCAAGTGGCTGCCACAGGGAACAGTGGCCTGGGGACAGTCCGGGATTCCTGGCTGCTCTGTGCGTGGTTGGCACAAGGCTTGGAGCAGGAATGCCACTCTCTCCACTCCATGCACACAAGTCCAAAACCCACCTGAGCAGATGGCACCAGCATCCTCATGGTGGCCACAGTTGTGGGTGAACCAGCCACTGTGCAGGCACTGCCACAGCCTGGCTTCTGTCCCCACGCACTCCACATCATCCAGGGCGATGGGGCCCACACCTCGCTTGAAATGTGCCCGCCCAGGGGCTGCAAGGGCCTCGCCACAGCCCAGCTGCTTGCACACCACCTGGACGTCAAGTAGGTCCCAGCTGTCGTCACACACGGTGCCCCAGCTGCCGTTGTAGTGCAGCTCCACCCGGCCCTCGCACGGGTGGCTGCCATCGGTCAGCCTCAGGACCACATCTGAGAAAGGGAGATGTGCTCGGTCACCACCCTGGGGCTGCCCTTGGATGTTGGGCCAGAGGGTAATGAGGACACTTCCTCTAGTCCTCGTGCATGGAGAGGAGACACTTGTGGGTTAAAGCTGGCTGCAAAAGCACTTTAGGTTTGATCTCTCATGTCGACTTTTTTTTCCAGGGGGAATATTTTTTTTTTTATTTGTAGATGGATACAATATCTTTATTAGTTTATTTTTATGTGGGGCTGAGGATACAACCTAGTGCCTCCCACATGTGAGGCAAGTGCTCTACCACTGAGCTACAGCCCCAGCCCAAGGGGTGGGATGCGTATTTTTAAAAGCTTTATTCCCCAGATTGGATTGCCTACTTCACAGAGGTCACAAAGGGCCCTGAAGTCCTTCTGTAAAGTGAAAATCATCAGGTCCACCAGCACTGTGGCTGCTCCCAGGGAGAATCGTGTTCTCAGACACAGTTTTGACTAAGGAGACTCCAAGCAGGGCTGAGCAGCCTGACCCTGACATCAGAAGACACATGCGGTGCCTTAGTGCAGGGGACTGTGGGTGCTCGGCCAGTTTCTCAAGCCACTTCTTGGGAGATGTGACTCCCAGAGGCCTTGGGAAACTCTTTTAAATCCCTGGTGCCCAGTCCCCCGAGGAGGGCATCCAACTTCACTGTCATTGTCAAGCAGGGCCAGGTGCTGAAATGACAGAAGGACTTACCCGTGTCATTCTCGTTGTAAACTAGGGACTCATAAGATGCGTAGAAGCCCATGTCGGTGACGATTGCGTCGCTGTGGAACACCACGGTCAAGCGATTGGAGGAGGAGGTAAATACTGGGGTTGTCCCTGAACAGAACCTCCCCAGGGAAAAAGATTCACTTTGTGGGCCATCGAAGACTTCGATGAAGTCGTAGGGACAGCCGTAGAAATTTTCCATTCTGTGAAGTGAAAAGTGGCATTCAAATTCCATCCATAGGGACTTTTCACCCAGTCGGCAGTGACCCAGGTCAGCTCAGGAGGGGTTGGGAAAGCTACCTGAAACCGACCGCTCTTCACATAGGTTGGAACCTTCCCTACTGACCCTACTGACATGGGCAAGAGGGACCTTCCTGCTTCAAATATCTTTAAATTTTTAAAGTTATAACTCAATAGCGTTTGTTCCTTATACATCACAAGCACAGGGAACAGAATTTAAGTGGTGCTGATGACTTATGGTGAAAAGTGAAAATCTCCTGCTGCCCCTGACTAGCCCCCCCCCCCTCACTTCTTTCTCCTTCCCAGAAGCAGTTCCAGTGAATGGCTTCTTTTTATTTCCTTCCAGAGACTGCCCATGCACAGACTATTTAATGGTCTGTGGTTTCTTGCAGCCCATTTTATATCAAGACCCACTATGTGCATGACAGCAACATGTGGATACATGGAAATCTACTTAATGATCCCCTACTGATGGACGGTAGACTGTTTCCAATCTGTTACTACTATGTGCAAGTTGCCATGATTATTTTCAGTGCACATGAGACTCTCTGTAGACCTAATTCCTGGGGCTGGAATTTCTGGGTTAAAAGATCTGTACATTTAAAATTTTGACTTTAAAAATTCAGGTGGAGTTCACCTTTGAGGATTAAATATGGGAGTTTTTGTTTGTTTATTTTGGGGAGGAATGGATGGAAGAGAAAAGATAAACTGCTGTACATAACTGCGTGACAACATTAGTGAAAGTAGAGAACATTTACTTACTTGACTACTTCAAATGTCAGTTTGATGTGCGCCCTGGTGTCCACCTGTATGTCCCAGGCACATACCACATTAGTGGGGTATTTTTTAGGATACCAAGGACTGGAGAAGGAGCCTGAGTTATTTGTGAGCAAACCACCACAGTGGGAGTTGTCATCTGTGAGAAACAGTGAAGAAGCCCCATTAGGAGGGCACTGACTTTTGCTGGAGTTTTGAGCCACTCCAGGGGGACGTGATGAGAACAGAAGCAGGAAAACACGGTCTAGGGCTGCTTCTGCAGAAAAGTCAGCTTTGCAGACCCTCCCTAAGCTCCCAACACTGTCCTCCTGGGCCGAGGAAGACCATTCCGGTGTTCTTGTGAGGAGAGGATGATTGTACACAGGGTTGGACGGGCTTTACGGACCTTGTGCACAGATGGGGCAAACCAGAGTAGCCTTTCTCAGTATAGCATGTTATACAACAGCTTGTATGAGACAATCCCTTGTGGTATTTGTTAAAGTAATGAATTGGGAGGACACGAAACTGATCAAGTGCCCTGGATTCCTACAAGCACACCAAAACTCAGCTCATTATGAATGGTCTTTGTCGATCAGAGACTATTCACTGAACCCTAACTAGGCACTTCCCGCTGAAATGATCTAAAGAAGGCCACTGCCCAATTCCCAATCCAATATTTTCTTTGCTTTGCTTCTGGGTTCACCCTATCAAAGTCTGCCCCTCAGTGGAGCCCCTGAACCACTCCGGTTAGGAGATGTTCAATTCAAAATGGCTCTCTGTTCAAATAAATTCTTATAAAATTTTAAGATATCAAAATTATCTTTTGATAATTATATACAAATCCTAGTTGACATGAAGATCAAGGTTACATAAAGCATCCAGTGTATGGCTGCAATATTGGCCTTGGTATGGAAGTGGTTAAAGGGCTCTGTCCAGCTACTTCTCAAATACAAAAGGAAGAAAGGACATTTGTCCAGTTACAGGAAGAGTTGACACTGAAGTGAAACACACACGGGACCACATGGGGAGCTTGCATGAGCTGAAGTACCTGTAAAGGGACTGTCATCAGTGACACCTGTGAAAATACAGAACAAGAGTAACACCATGAGTGAGGGTCTCTGTCCAGAACACTCCTTTAAAATACTCAGAGCACTGGCCTCCAATACTAGGATTTCTCTGTCCCCCAGTGGACAGAGATGACTCTGGCTTCTCAAGAGCTTGGACCTTCGAACACCAAGTGTGCGGATGGGTGTCACCCATACAGCTTGTCCAGGGCTGGCCTGGGGTTCTCATAGTCTCGCTCCCTCCAGCATCTCACACACGGCCATGGCTGCAAGCAGTCAGCCTTCTCTTCGCAGCAGGTACTGGCTCAGAGTCCCGGTGGCTGACAGGTCGTATCTCTGGTGAATCTGCTCCTTCCCTCCCTCTTGCCTTTCTTCCCACCTTCTGCAGCCCCTCGGCCCCACCATTTTGTCAGTCCTAATGGACTGCACTGCTCTTGTTAATTAGCCACGGAGCACTCCACTGGACTGTGCCCCAACCTCAGGATTAAACAGTAGCCAGGATTCACATACACCAGGGACCTGGCAACTGGTCGAACCATATGGAAAAACAGTACCTGTTGGTCCTCCCTTTGGATTGCCACCAATACCTATTCAGAAGTAGGTGAGAGAATGAGAGAGGATTGAGTAAGGTGTTCACACAATTCATGAAAAAAATCGAGCACTTTGTTCAGGATCAAGCATATTCTATTCTGGGCAGTTGGTGACATGGTGTCGAAACTCATTAGAGTTGGTTAAAAGATCAGTGCCTCCTGGTGAGGGAGCACACTTTGCTCTTGGGGACTCAGATGCTACATGTTTGCTTTTGACAAGTTTCTGGGTTGACTGGGCTTTCCTGACGGGGTGATCTGTCCTGAGCACAGGGCCTTGGCGAGACATAAGACCCGCGTGTGATCTTGGACAGGCCTGTGCTGCCTTGTCAAGGGCAGATGCCTGTAGTCTCCATTAGAGGCTGGGAAGATTGAATGGGAGTGTGAGGGCACAGGTTGCCACAAGAGGTTGGCATGGCTAAGCACTCGATGGGCACTGACTCCTCTTCCTACTCGGGAGAGCAGTAATCACTGATGCCCTGGAGGTCCCTCCAGGAATAGGACATCTGCTGAGACTAACCCTCTATTGAGTCACCTCAACTTTCTACGGGGAGCCGTTAACATTTTACAGGTGCCGCAGTCGAAGAAGGAACTAACTCTTAAGCAAATTGACTTAAGGAGCTGGCCTGACGCCCAGCGCTTGCCTGGACTCATTGCCTGCTGCTGTTGACATGTCCCTTCCCAGAGGCTACCATGGGTGACATCCCCTCTGAGGTGTGCAGTGTGCTCACAGGTGCTCACCGGAGCAGATGGCGCTGGCGTCCTCGTGGTGCCCACAGTTGTGGGAGAGCCACCCGTTGTGTGTGCACTGCCACACCTTGGCCTCGTTCCCTGTGCACCGCACGTCATCCAGCATGATGTGACCAGTGCCCCCGTCAAAGTAGCTCTGAGCTGGGGCTGACAGGGCCTCGCCACAGCCGAGCTGCTGGCACACCACCCTGGCGTCGTTCAGGTCCCAGCTGTCATCGCACACCGTGCCCCAGGTGCCGTTGTAGAAGACCTCCACCCGGCCCTCACACCTGTGGCTGCCATTCACCAGTCGCAGGGACATCTCTGGGGACAGGAAAACGGGGGCTTCTGAGCTGTGGTGCTGTCCACAACCCTAGGACCTTCTGCAGGTAGAAAGCGTTTTCTGGCACGTGGGCACGGGTTCCCCTGCTGGGCTCTGAGCCCCTAGGAAGTGTGTCCCTGTGTCCTGATTTACCTGGAATAGTCTTGGCCATGAAGGGGGAAGATCAATCAATGCCTGCTAATTATTTTAGAACCTCTTTTAAACTCATAAAAGTATCCCAGCTGGACAACTTACACAGCCCCCAGGTGTGAGCCACCCGAGTGCAGTGGCGTGTTCCCTATGCCTTGTGGGAGGACCTCAAAGAACTGGAAATGATCTGAATGGTTTTGTACTGAATTCAGCTGGGAGCAGGTGGGCTGCTAGTTGCAGTTTCCCACAGTTTTGGTCCAGATTGATTTTCCTTCCCTTGGAGAAGGAGGCTCTCATTTGGGTCCTTTACCAACACACATAGCCAGTACAAGATAGGAGACCCCGGCCATCTGTTTCTTCAGTGCGGGTGACACTGGGTGGCAGAGCAGGGGTAAGGACGGTGTCTGGGGCTTGTGTGGATGTCACTAAGGTTGTCAGCAGTGGGGGTGATTCCTCAGATTAGATTCAGAAAGTGCCTCCTCTCTTAAAGGGACAGGATGCGAGTTAGACATAATTCCTGTGAGGTTCACGTCAAGATACTCACCACTCTCCCTTTCATCTTGCGGAATGGTGTTGTACAGAGCATAAAACCCCGTGCTGGTGATCATGGCATCACTTCTGAACTCTACGGTCATGATATTCGAAGACGAGAGGAATGTGAGCTCTTCCCCAGCACAAAATCTGCCCATGGAGAGCGAGGCAGCTTGCCGTCCATCAAACACTTCCACAAAGTCATAGGGACATCCATAGATGTCCTCTAGTCTAGGACAGGAAGGCAACGTTAGACTCCCAGGAGATCTGGGCAGGCATCCTGCCATCTTCTCCTAACCGGCCCCTGCTAACCACATGACCTTTGAAGGAGCAGCCTGAATCTGCCTCCCATCCTTCCCTCCTGGGACCACCCAGTTATCCGACTCCCATCTCTCACCTGGTCCATTTTAGTGATCTCCCACCTGGAATCCTGGCTCTCAGCTTCCCCCACCCCTTTTCTCTCTACCTTGAGTGTCTCCTTAATGTCCCCTGACTCTTTCATTTAAATCCTGCCACTCCCTGGGTGGTGGTCAATGTTCATCAGGGGCTCCTGAGTCATAATCAGGAAGACTCCTGAGGGTGGAGAAATAATGAGAGCTGTAGAGAGCTCCAGGCCTCGTTGGGTGGACTCTTCCCCCCAGTGCCCCAAACTGCCTAGTCCAAACCAAACGCTTTCACCCAGGTTCCATCCCACCTGGATGACCAGAGGCTTCTTGACCGTCCCCTCCACTGCTTCCCCCTCCTCACCCTCTCGCCCACAACTGTAGACGTGTGCATTTTTCTTCACAGCACTTGTCAACTTATTGCTGAGATTGTCCACTTAGTTTTTGGTTTATTTGAGCACTGTCTTTCCCTCTAGGATGCAAACAGGATGGAAGAGGGCTTGTCTGTCTTGTTTGGTGTGATAAGCCCACTCCTAGACCAGGCCCCCACAGAGTGGGGCTCAATACACATAAGTCCTATAAGTGGTAAAATCTCTTCAAGTTCAGAACCTCATTGTGAATCATAACTAATTTTATGTCTTGAGAAACAAAAAGCAAATATTGATAAATCTAGACTTAAAAACATAGAAACCCTCCCAAATTAGCAACTGTGCTCTGATTCTAGGCAACACATTAAATGCTTTCTTGATTGTGTGCTTCAGAACTGTAGTAGGAACTTTACGTCGTAACAGCGACCTTTTCATTAGAGGGGATGTGAGCCATTACAGTTGTTTGGAATAACTATTTTCCAGAAGTGATAAAATGAGATGCTGTGTCTTAATAAACCATTAGAACTTCAAATTTCATATATTTGAAATATGTGATACCAAATCTCCTCACATGGTTTTCTACAAATAAATGCATATTGAATGAATGGATGATGAACATAGATTGCTCATCATGTGTAACCCCTGATGTTCATTTATGTCCTCTCTAACCAAAATGAATTTATCAGCCAGGAGACACCAGTGGACTCCACCCTTTGTTCTACTGCCTGCCCTTTTTATGCTTCTGAAGACAGCAGTTAGCCGTTCAGACCCTGTGCTGCTGTGGCTGATGATCGCAGGCAGGAAGAAGCAGCAGAGATCTGAGACACACTGCAGGACAAAGTCAAGAAGAGAGAATAACCCAGATACAACCAGTGTAGACAGGTGGGAAGGTGATTTTTTTTTAGAAAGTTACTCATGTGTATGGTGTATGAGTGAATATATATATATATATATATATATATCTCCAACTGGCCCTGCACACCTGTGGGTTCTGCACCTGAGGATGCAAATCAACGTGGATCACAAATACTTGAAAAAAAAAAAAACGCCTCTGTACTAAATCAGTCCTAAAACTCCAGACTTTTTTCTTATCTTGATTCCCTAACATTACAGAGTCCCAGCTGCTTGCATAGCATTGACTTTGAATCAGGTTGGTCAGTCATCCAAGGTGATTTGGGGTACACAGGAGGATGTGTGGGTTCTGATTTATTAGAGGATTTGAGCATCTGTGGGCCTGGTAGCTAAGGGTAGGTGGGGGACCCAAAACCAATCCCCTGTGGATACTGATGGTCAAATGTATACAGGGACATATAAAAATACATCAAAATAGGATAAATTCCTTTAAAATGGGTAGTGATTGGAGAAAGAAGTAGGAAGTGTGAGGTTCATAAATGGAGGAATAAATGAGCTGCTCAATTTGTAGAAGAGATGTGGTAGAAATTCATGGAGGGAAGAGAAACCAGATTTGCCTTGGGTGCATCAAAGGGAACAAAGATGGGGCAGCGGGGAAGAGCAAAGCAGATCTGGATTCAGCAGGGGGAAGCAGCCTGTGTCTTTGGTGATCTGGCTGAGGTGGAGGGGTGAGGTGTTTGGGGGTGGCCACCCCGCAGGGGCTCCAGGGCCCGCTGTTCATGGGTTATTCTCTCATTGCAAAGGAAGTTGAGCTAAATGACTGAAAGACCCTCACAGCCCAGGTGATCAGACCAGTTCTCACCTAAATGTGAAAGGATTTGAGCCACAGAAAGGCTGCCTCTCTGATGAGACCCCGGGTCATATTCCACCTGGCTTTTGAAGTAGAGAGAGGCGAGGCCACTCACCTAAGGCTTGGGATGGTCAGCTGTATGTGGAACTTCTCAGCCACATGTATCACCCAGATGCACTCCACGTCGGTGGGGTAGTTTGTAGGATACCAAGGACTGGAGAAGGAGCCTGAGAGGCTCGAAAGGACTCCCCCGCAAGAGTTACTTCCCTCTGTGAGAGCAGAAGGGAGACCGTGGTTGGCCTCTATAGGCATGCACCCTGCATTTTCTCAGATGCAGGAACCAGAATTCCATCAAGCTCAAAAGCAGAATCACAAAAAGGGGAGGGACTATGCTGGTCTGGGCATGGCTGTGGCTTGGCTGGTGTGGGTGGTACACCTCTCAGGGGGCATGTGGGAGGATGAAAGTGGGACCTTACAATCAACTGTGGGTGAGACTGGAAAAGGACTGGACACATGCAGGTGACATGTGGGTGTGTCCAGGCTGTACTTCTTTAATGCTCTCCCCAGGTTCCTGTCACACAATCCAGCTCAACTCAGGTGTGGACAGCCCACCCCTCTGTGAGGGCTCGATCCCACCCATTCCTCCCCCTCATGGCAGACTGGACAGTTAGAAGTCCATTCTGCTTTTATGAATTATCCAAATGATCTCACTTGATGCTTTATAGGCCATGATTTCAATGAAGAGGGTTACCTTTTGGTATAGGCACTTGAGCAACAGCAGCTGCAAAATACAGAGAAAACCAGGAGAGAGCTGAGCATCATAAAATCACACTTGCAAAACAAAGGAGGCTGGGGAGGGAATAATGGAAATAGATTGGACTAGTGGGGAGGGGACTAGGAAAGACAGTAGAAATAACTTTCCTAGCCTTGTATTTGTCCACATGACCAAGGTAACTCCTCATTGTGTTTGACCACAGAGTGGGAACCTCATAGAATAAGTTATACTGTGTGTATGTATATCCTGCCAAAATACATTCTACTGTCATGTGCAACTAAAAACTTAAAAAATAAAAGATTTTTTAAAAATCACACTTAATTAAGAGCAAATGAATGAACATGTTACTACTCTTGGGTTTTACTAAGTAGTGTGGACCCTCTCTCTTTTCTCCCTGATCTAGGGTGGAGCTGGTCCATTTCTTTTGATGGATTCACCAGATAATCACAGACAGTGTCCAGCGGCGTGACATCTTTTCTCTTCTGTGCTTGGTCCACCAAACCCAAGGGCTGTCCTGAGACTGATTGGTCACTGTGAATGACCCACAGTAACATCACTGGGCTTGTTGACCATGCCACTGTGTCTGTAAAAATTGATCAAGTGCCAGAATCCAAGAGGAGAAAAACCAGAATCCTAGAGCCAGGGGCGGGAGGGGTAGGCTGGAGGGTCCTGTGAAGGAAGGTGGGCTTCAGGGCTGTTTAAGGTCCCTTCTTTCTCCTTTCATGCATCCTGTTGGCTTTGATTTCTATGTAGCACGTATTTCAACACTCAATATCCCGTATTCTCGGTCCTCTCCCCACAAGGCTGGCTGAGGGCAAGGGATTTTTGAAAGCATGTCCTTTGGGATGTGCCACCTGCCTGAGTTTACAGGAAGGCTTGGTGGGAGGGAGTCTGAAGCACTCAGGCAGAGGGTTGAGAATTCCTTTACCCTGTCATCTTGCTCTGCAGCCAGCTCTGCTGCAAGGGGCAGAACAGTGAAGTGAGGGATGCTGTCCACTTTCCTGTCCTTTGTCCTTTGCCCAGGACAGGTTTGGGGATCAACAGAATGATTTTTGTTCCAACCTTCAGCGTCTCAGAAGCAATTTTCTTTTGTTAAA
This sequence comes from Marmota monax, assembly GCF_021218885.2. Classification (NCBI taxonomy): domain Eukaryota; kingdom Metazoa; phylum Chordata; class Mammalia; order Rodentia; family Sciuridae; genus Marmota; species Marmota monax. The sequence continues at coordinate 822,766 of NW_026692843.1, read as the reverse complement.
TGCTTGATATACAGTATTTCTCTCAGCAAATTAAATGGCAAAAGTATTATATTTTTGTGCCTAGATAGAGGTCTCATACTCTATCAGTAAGTGGTTTGCTGGATCAATGCTCACAGATGGACACTATTTACGCACAAATGGTCCTGTTCCCACCCCCCACCCCCAGTTTCTTTATTCCCATGGCCCATTCTCTTCTCCAGTCATCGAGGCCTCTATGCTTCATAAAAAGGGATCTTGGAGTACAGGGAAAAAAGAAAGGCCCCTGAGGTTTGAAACCCTGGGCTCCAGGAGGACTCGGGTGCAGAATCAGCAGAAGCACTGAAAGCCTCACCCTCCCTTCTCCTATCCAGGCCTCCTCCTCCCTGACCCAGGCTACAACAGATTCCTTACCAGGGAAGAAGAGGAAAGCCAGGAGGAATCAAAGGGGCTCAGCTATTCGTAAGACCCTGAGAAGGGATCCTGTATGCTCTGTCTTCCCTCCAGGGCTGCTATAAAATTGTGGGTCCCCTTGTGAAATGAAAATGTGGGGCCTCAGTCAGGGATGGAGAGATCACTCTCCTCTTTCCACAGGACCACTGCTCCATCCACAGTGAATGTGAAGCCCTCAAGGGATGGTGATGTCTGTCCTGTGGTGCACACAGGCCCTGGATTGAAGTGGGTAAGAGACCTCCACTAAGTTTCCACAGATGTGCCATGGTGCTGTCAGCCGGGTAGGGACAACTTCCAGCCATCCTGGGGGCCCTGAAACACCATAGGATGCACCCTCAATCCTGGCACCATCCAGTGCCCAGCCCCCAGTGGCAACAGTCAATGGCAGAGACAGAGAGGACCTAGGCCAAGCCCTGGGAGCTGGGGTCAGGGAAGAAGGCAGCTGAGAACCTGTCTTAGAAGCAGAGGGAAGAGGCAGGGCCACACGTGAGCTGAGTCTATATGGAATTGTGAGTTTGGGAGAAGGTCATTGCAGCTCGTGACTTTGAGTAGGTTACGAGAAGTTCTACTCTGTTGTGTTGGATAAGCCAAGGAATCCAAGGCAGAGCCCCCAGATGGTTTGTTTCCTTCTCTCTCTCCCCCCGCCCCCTCTCTCTCTTTGGTGCTGGATATTGAATTCAGGGATGCCCTACCACTGAGCTATATCCCCAGTCCTTTTTATTTTTTATTTTGAGACAGGGTCTTAGTAAGTTGCTGAGCCTGACTTTGAACTTGTGATCCTCTTGCCTCAACCTCCCAAGTTAGGATCACAGGTATGAACCACTGCACCTGCCCAAATGGTTTATTTACCAGAGGTCTGTTACTGAGCATCGGGAACAGAGTTTGCCATTGAATGCACCTTTGTTTCTGTTTGTTTCTCTGCACACTTTCATTTTCTAACCCACGTCCCTGAGATGCAAACCTTTCTACCTTCTCTCCTCTCCAGGCTGACCCTCTCCTCAGTCACAGTGATTGAACCATTCTTCTTCTCTCTCCTCCTGTGCCTCCTTGCCCTGCCACTAGACAGGGCGAGTTTTGAAAGTAATTCCATTTGGGAAACATGACTCTTAGTCCCTCGTCTGAGCTACTGGCTCTCAACCTGAGCCGCACATTGCATCACATGGGGAGATTTAAGTATTAGTGATGAGTGGGAGTCACCCCAGAGGTTCTGGATTTGACTGGTCCTGGGTACAGTCAGGACACAGGGAATTTCAGAAGCTCCTTGGATGGCGGCAGTGTGCAACTGTAATTGGAATTCAGTGATCTGGTCACTGTTCACCAGGGTCTTGGTCAGGACACCGGTCAGATTCCTCTTTAATTTTGCAGAAATGGAAATTCCCAGTGTTGGACCTACCTCTGGGTGTAGGAGTCACATCTGTAGCCCAGTTCCCAGCACCTGCATGTATGGAAAATAAGCAAATTTAGTGATCTAACTTAAATTCTATGAAGACAAAGAAATGGCTTTCTAGGGTGGGCAGGTCTGAAGCAGGCAGGCCTCATGTTACCTAAGTAAGCACAAGGATGCGGCTTTCTTAGGAAAGACACCTAGGAAATGTGCAGAGAAGAGGACCAGCCAGTTGAGTGGTCTGGTGTGCTTATCCTCAGAACAGTGAGCCCCTCAGCAATCTCTGGCTACCTGGCTGAAGGGATGTTCATCTGATGGCCACTGTCCTAAGATTCCCTGGCCCTACTCTATCTATGCATGGTCTCCATCTATCACTAAGACCCCTCATAAAAAGAACCCACTGTGAGAGGGGAGGGTACCTGAGCAGACAACACCAGCATCCTCATGATGGCCACAGTTGTGGTCTGACCAGCCAGAGCTGGGGCATTGGCCAAGGTGGCTCTCACTTCCTGAACACTGGATGTTGTCCAGGAGGATGTCTCCAGAGCCTGGGCCAAAGTGGGCCTTTCCAGGAGCAGCAATGGCCTGTCCGCACTCCAGCTGTCTGCACACAACCTCAGCTTCCTTCAGGTCCCACAGGTCATCACACACGGTGCCCCAGGACCCCTGGTGGAGGACCTCCACGCGTCCTGAGCACCTTCCGGAGCCGCCCACCAGCCGCAGCACTGGTCCATCTTCTAAACAGAGGAGGATTTTATTTTTGAATTTTGAAAGTTTAATGTAGGAAGTGGCTTCTAACTCCCATGCCATGGCCAAGGCAGACAACACAAGAGCCAAACCTTAAAGCTGTCTTGGTTTCATAATAGGCAGAAGGGCTTAGAGTGAGACAGAAATCGGGTTTGAATCCCAGTTCTACTGCTCTCTAGTTGCGTAACTTTGACAAATTGTTTTGTCTCTCTGAGCTTCGGTTTCCTCATCTGTAACATGGGAGGTCCAGCAGCACCTACCTCAGAGGGCTGCAGGGATAAATCAACCAGGATGTCCACATGAAGGACACAGCTCAGCCCCGGCAACATGGTCACAGCAGATCTTTCCATGTGGTTCTCTGTATCAAAATGCCTAGCTACTGGGGAAGCAGATTCCCAGCTGCTCTTCTTTGGTGTTACTTGGATAAGTATAGGTTTAGTCTGGCTGTGACTTCATTGAATCAAATGGCAATGGCAATTTCTGGGTCAAAGGGCGGTGGCCAGTTGGAATTACCTGCTGCCTCCTGGCGCTACCCTAAGGACAGCCTCTTCTTACTGTGCCCACAATAAGGCTCCTCCACTCTGCTCCAATATGTCCAGCTCTCCCCTGGAGGCCTTTGCATCTGCTGCTCTCTCTGCCTATCATTCCTCACATGTCACCTCCTCAGGGGTACCCCTTCCCTCAGGCACTCTCTACTAGGCCACCTGCCCTTTCTTCCCAGCCCTTATCTGCACCTTTTGTCATCCCTATCCCCAACTCCTCCTGTCTATTTACTTGCTTCTCTTGTCTTGAGCCTCTCCTCTTTCTGGCACCCACACTGGAACACAGGGCAGGGAGCCAGTTCTGTGCCACACACTTCCAACAAGCCTTGAGCATGAAGAACCTGCCTGGCTATTATTTAATGAGTGAATTGTGGTCATGAGTCAAAGAGTGGTCTTGATTGCAAATGCTGGGGGTTCCTTACCCCAGGGCAGGGTCTCAAACCCGCCTTTGAAGGTCAGATAAGAGAAATTCCCTTCACAAAAATCACACAAACTCAAACTGCAGCTGGGGACTTATTACTTGGCTTTCTGAAGGCCTAAAAGAATTACCAAGACTCCCCCTGGACTCTCTGAGCACCCAAGTCCCTAACTGGAAGGCAGCGTGCTTTCAGATTGAAAATTGGGCTAATGCTGGAATGGCTGCTTATAGGGCCATGGATAACAGTGGTCCTAAGCCTCTCCTTGGATGAGACCAGGCACCGTGTGTGGAAGTATGAAATGGACAGGTGGTAGAGAAAAGCGCCACCTCTAAGGCTCCCATGTTTCAGCACTCTGGACAGTTCCCGAGGTGCTGACAATAGCAGATTCAGCCGGAAGACACTGCATAGCTTACAGCTGTCCCCAGGATGGTTGCTGCCTGGCCATTTACACTCTGGATACACATCACTACTTTACTGTAGCTTGCCACATGGCCCTCTGTGGGAAAATCTAGCAGGTACTGAGCAGGGCGGATGGAGCGAAGAGTGAGGATCTTTGAAAACAGAATCCCAAACCTCTGTCATAGGGGAGCCTCTCAAGTGAGAAACTGCTCAGTTATTCACAACATCAAAAGCTACATCAAAAGGCTTCCCACCTGACTCCCTTTCACCCTGTGCAATCGCATTGAACAGAGCATGAAAGCCGGTGTTGGTTATCATCGAATCGCTGCGGAACACCACCGTCATGATGTCTGAGGAGGAGAAAAATAGCACAGCTGCTGGGGCACAGAACTTCCCCATGGAGAGCGAGGCAATCCTGGGGCCATCGAAGATCTCCACCGAGTCATAGGGACAGCCTAGGATATCTTCCAGCCTGCGGGAAGAGAAGTGGAAGGTAGTGGCAGGTTAGAAGTGGAAGGTAGTGGCAGGTTAGAAGCTTCCTAGATGTTAATGCTCCAAGTGTGACAATATAGAGCTCGAATATGTGGATCAGAGCTTAAGTTTCACACTAACATAGAAATATTGATTAATTTTTTCAGATGCTTTCTCAGAACTCCTTTTTCTTTCCCTGAGGAATGTGTGCAACATATTTATGACAGAAGTTTTAAAATCTTAATTGGCCAGTCCCAACCTGCATAAGACATTAACAAATAAAAACAATATTTGTTATTACTGTAATAATACTGCAGCTAAATCAACAGTCAGATCACCTGATGATCAGCATGTAATGGGTGTCACAACCAGATCTCCCTACCTCTACGATTCACAGTATCTTCCATAACATCCAAATTCTTAGGAGGAAAAAACTTGATTTTAAAATGAAAGCAATAGCAGCATATAGAAGGGTATTTGCACTTTGGCCATTTACTTATGGGGGATATGATGAAGAGTGATGCTGAGGAAATACACAGCCCACATCATGATAGGCCGGGGAGGTGGACATTCAGGCTCCCCCTTCACTGTGGGATAATTACGTCCCTGTGGCTTCAGCCAACAAAGGTAACGTGGCTTAGGACTTTATTATTTTGTTTGTTTTGTTGGACCGTCTGCATCCATGGCTTGGTGTAGTCATGACTGATCAACAGTTCAGAGCCTGGCCGAGGCTGGGTTATCAGGGATCCACAGCCTTGTCAGCGTGTGCATCGCAGGTGTCGTGTACAAGAAAGGTCCTGTGCAGACTCTGCTTGAGGGATCACCGATCAGTGAAGAGCTGAGTTCCGTGTCTGACAGACATACATGGGTTGGCCTTGGGAAATGTATTGTCCCCTGGGAGTCAGTTTCCTCACCTCTAACGGGAATGACAACGACATCTATTTGGGAGCTGTATTAACCCCCAAAGCATAAAGGTGTACAGGACAGTGTGGGCACACAGTCATCCTTTAAAAAGTCAGCTATTATGTCACTGAGACAAAAATATGGCAGTGACTAAGGACTACACCTGTTCTCTTCATGTCAGGATGAGACCATGTCTTTTCTGTCTCCTTTCACTTTGTGGAACACTCAGAAGATACACGTCCCTGGACTGGAGTAGTGGGCCAATGTGTGCATAAGGAAAGTCTCCTACTGTTTGTTTAAAATTTAAATTTAAAAAATAAATTTTAAGAAGAAAACTATTGGCACTCAGTGTATTACAAGGGAAAATGTGTTGAGTATTTTGTGATAATTTTAGGGGAAAAAAAATCAAAAGAGAAACTATCCAGGGAAGGTCAAGTGAATATGTTCACCAACAAAGTCTCAAGCTTATAATTCTGTAAATATTTCAATGAGATTGATAAAGACACATTAAAATGGGTTAAAAAATCATAATATAGACTTTGTATCCCTCATAAATATTTTCATATGCATATGGGAGGTGGATATGTACCTCTAATCATTCACCTATTATTTTTCTCAAAGGATTAGACCCATAAAACATGATAATTATTTCAAAGTTACCATAAGGTACTCATTTTAATTTTTTACAGGTGTTTCATACCTGGTAAATGAGCAAAGTGGGTTAATAAGCTACTTACTGAGTTTTTTAAGCTAGAAGTGACTCAGTGCATAACATTATGAATGTAAGCCAAATTTGACTTGGAAAGATGGTAGAGTTTTGTGTTCTTCTGGGTCCACCCTTAACTGTTTCCCACTAAAAGAGATATCTTCATCATAATTTTACAACTGATATTGTTATGTGAATATTTAAAAGTTTTCTTACTTCAAACTTGGAATCGTGAGCTCTATGCGGAATTTTTTATCCACATGAATTTCCCAAACACATTGGATGTCTGTTGGGTAGTTTTCTGGATATCGTGGACTAGAAAATGAGCCAGAGAGACTAGAAATGACCCCTCCACAAGAGTTACTTCCTCCTGAAACAACAGGAAAGAAAAGATGTCAGGATGGTGTCACCCAGTGATCCAGTGAAGTCCAGTAGCCTTGTCTGGCTGGACACACAGAGCCATCTGAGCCGTCTTTAGCCTTCATTTCTCTTAGGAAGGAGAGTGCATTCAATATGATTCTGATGGGTCAAAAGTGTTAACCATTCATGAAAGTTCCTTGTCTTTCCCTCCTCATTACCACCTGATAGAGAAGTGTGACCTTTGTCCTCTCTGCCTACTGCCTCCTTCCCTGGGGTTTTGCATGCTGGGAGAGAGGCTGAGCAGATCTACTGACTGAGAGGTTGGGAAGGAGAGACAAAGAGGTTGTGCACCCATGTAGGGGAGAGACTGGGGGGTCTGGGGAGCAAGAGGCACTAGAACAACTCTGGGGTCTGATGAGTCCGAGATGAAGGGAAAGGGACATGGAGCACTGCTTAGGGAGGCTGTGACTGGGACTCCCTCGAAGTACTTTTTCATAACTTTTCCCTGGTAGATTGTGTTTCCTTTAATTCAGTTGTACTCACACTGGAACTTGTAGTTTTTTGGACTTATAAGGGTAAACAAGATAACAGTGTACACACATGGGTACATTTAAAGCAGCATGACACGTAAGGAAGCAGAGACTTAGAATACCAAATGATCTTGGAGGAAGCTTGAAAACACAACCAGCTTTATTGACCTTGTCCCTACATATTGTAAAGTTGCTTAAGTTTTCTTCTTTCTGCTCCTCTGGCCAATTTGCAGTCCTATCACAGTCCTGCAGATTGCTCGTCCTTCCTGAGATGGATGTTGGGAAGAGGTAGCGCTCCTGGTTGTCCTAGAGTTTTATCACTAATCACATCTGTAGGTCACAATGACAGAGCCAGGTCAGCCTGACACTGAAGCCCCCAAGAACGGAACTCCCTGTACTCTCTCCACACATGTGGCAGGGGATGGTGGGCTGCTGCCTCCTCTCTACAGGACTGTTCCCAAAGAAGGCAGGCTGAGCCCGGGCCTGATGGGCTCAGGAGCCACATTCTCACATCTCTCGTCAGCCTCCTGCCTACTCTGACCTGCTCCTATCATTAAAAGTTCAGCATTTATATACAGATGTAATGCAACTCGTATTAAAATTCCAGTGATGTTCTTCATATAAATAGAAAAAGCAGTCATGAAATTCATTTGGAAAAATAAGAGGTCCAGAATAGCCAAAGCCATCCTTAGTGAGAAAAGTGAAGGAGCAGGCATCACAATACCTGGCCTTAAATATACTACAGAGCTATCATAACAGAACCACATGGTATTGACACCAAGACAGACATGAAGACCAATGAAAAAGACAGAAGACACAGAGACAAACACACACAAGTACATTTGTCTCCTAGACAAAGGCATCATAAACATACATTTTAGAAAATATAGCCTTTTCATCAAATAATGCTGGGAATACTGGGAATCTATATGTAGCAGAATGAAATTGAACCTCTATCTCTCATCCTGCACAAAATCCAACTCAAAGTGGATCAAGGACCTAGGTTTAGACCAGAGGAGTTTGCACCTACTAGAAGAAAATGTAGGTCCAAATCTTCATCATGTTGGCTTAGGAACCAACTTCCTCAATAAGATTCCTAAAGTGCAAGAAGTAAAATCAAGAATCAAATGGGATGATATCAAACTAAAAAGCTTTTTCACAGCAAAGGAGACAATCAAGAATGTAAAGAGAGAGCCCACAGAATGGGAGAAAATCTTTACCATCTGCACCACAGATACAGCATTAATCTCCAGGATATATAAAGAACTCAAAAAACTTAACCCTGAAAAATGAAATAACCTGATTGATAAATGGGCAAAAGAACTGAACAATCACTTCATAGAAGAAGAAATACAAATGGTCAGCAAATATATAAGAAAATGTTCAACATCTCTAGCAAGTGGAGAAATGCAAATTAAAACCACACTGCAATTCTATTTCCCTCCAGTCAGAATGGCAATTATCAAGAATACTCATACATTGCTGGTGGGACTGCAAATTGGTGCAATCACTTTGGAAAGTATTAAGGGGGTTCCTCAGAAAACTTGGAAGGGAACAACCATTTGACCCAGCTGTCCCACTCCTCAGTCTATACCCAAAGAACTTAAAATCGGCATTCCACAGGGACACAGCCACATCAATGTTTATAGCAGCTCAATTCATAATAGCTAAGCTATGGAACCAACCTAGGTGCCCTTCAACAGATGAATTGATAAAGAAAATGTGGTGTATATACACAATGAAATATTTCTCAGCCATAAAAAAGAATGAAATTATGACATTTACTGGTAAATGGATGGAACCCGAGACTATCATGCTAAGTGAAATAATTCAATCCCCCAAAACCAAAGGGTGAATGTTGTCTCTGATATGCTTATGCTAACACACAATAAGAGGTGGAGGGAGGAATACAAGTTCTTTGGATTAGACAAAGGGGAATGAAGGGAAGGGAGTGATGGGAATAGAAAAGATAGTAGAATGAGTTAGATATAACTTTCCTATGTTCATATATGAATACAAGACTGGTGTAACTCCACGTCATGTTCAACCAAAAGAATGAGAGCCTAATTAGAATAAGCTGTACTCCATATATGTATAAACATGTCAAAATACATTCTATTGTCATATATATCTAAAAAGAACAAAAGGAATTTTTAAAAGTTCAGCTTTTAGAGTTGCAGCAGAGAAGCTGGCCCCCTTGCCAGTGTCTCTTTGAGCTACATCCTGAGCAGCAGCCTCCAGTCTGCTCTGAGGGTCTCTTGACAGGGAATCATTTCCACTTACAAGAAGTGATTACCTGCTATGTGATCCTGAGAAGGTACAGAAGGACCTGGAAGAGAAAAAGAGGAGAAAATAATGACATCTGGGGGAAAATGTTTATTCTCATCTACAAGTTAGAGAAGCAGAAAGGCTTTTCCTGGAAATGTCAAGGACTTTAGTGTAAATCAAGAAGAGTTGGTGGTGCAAGTGAATGTCCTCGGGGGCCTGTGGCCAGCGAGAGCAGGTCACACTTTCTTGGTCAGGTCACATGCTTCGTGTCAAGAGATGGGGTCTAGTTTCCCTTCCTCGAACTGCCTGGGCTCTGGGACTGCTTTGACCAACAGATCATGGCAGAAGGGGTGGTGATGTGCCTTTAAGGGACTGGCGGCTTCTATTTCCTGTCTCAGAACACTGGCTTGCTCCTGTGGCCCTACACCATCTTTTTGTTTTTGGCACTGGGGATTGAATCTAGGAGTGCTTAACTACTGAGCCACATTTCCAGCCCGTGTGTGTGTGTGTGTGTGTGTGTATACTTTTTTTTTTTTTTTTTAAGAGATGGGGTCTCTGAGTTGCTCAAGGCCTCACTAAGTTGCTGAGGCTGGCTTTGAACTCGAGATCCTCCTGCCTCAGCCTCCTGAGCTGCTGGGATTACAAGCACTGTGCTACTGGATCCAGCATGACACCAACTTTTAAGACCTCTGACTGCCCTGCAGGAGGGACCCTGTTAGGAGCCCCTGAGACCACGTGGACAGGAGCCCATCCTTCCAGCAGCCCACATCCAGGCACACCAAGCATGGGAGTCAGCCACCAGAGAACACCATGGAGTGACCCTGCTTGAGCCCAGTGGAGCAGGATCCCCCACTGACCCCAGCCCACATTCCCCGCCCACAAACCCATGACCTGTATCTAAATGGTGGCTGCTTCAGCCTCTAAGCTTTCCGGCAGCAACTGGCAACCAGATGGCTCCTCTCACTTGCCTTGTTCTCCTTTCCCCACTGTCCCCGCAATTTACCTGAACTGAGAAAACTACAGTTTGAATACCCAGGGCTCTCGCCCCTAACCGTGGCCCTCGAGCTTTAGACAGCCCTCCTTCTCACTCACAGCCCCCCACGTAGGGCTGGCCTTCCCCCAGAACACCCAGAGCACATCCAGGGCCCCTCCAGGCAGACGCAGGAGAGAAGCTTCTCCCAGGGCTTGTGGCTTCTCTGCAGCTGGGTGGGTGCATCCAGGTGCATCCAGGTGCATCAAAGGGCAAGGGACGGCCTACAAACACCCAGTGCTGCCTCTTTTCAATCAAGTTATCTTGGGCAGGCTTTGGGATCTCCCTAATCCTTTCATTTTAAGAATAAATAAAGTAATTTATCTGGAAACCCTTGCACCACACCTGTGTTGAACAGGTGCTTGGAAGTATTGTCACAATGAAAGGAAACACCAGTGTCACATCGGAATTCACTGAGCGTGTGTTGGTCTGCTGTTTTCTAATTTCTGGTTTTATCACAGATGGATATCATTCAATCATTAAGTCATAAGAGCTGTGCAAGCAGGAAAAAGTCATGCGATCCCCAAGAGCTTCAACTTTAGGGTCAGATTGGTCAGTGTCAAAATGTGGTTCTACCATTAACTTGCTGAGTGATCTTGAGAAAGTTACTCAACCTTTCTGTGTCTCACATTTCTCATTTGTAAAATAACATATAGTTCCTTTTTGCAGGAGTGCTTTGCTGATTAGCAATAATCTGATCAAAACATCCCCTATCTTGGCTCTAGTTTTGCCTGGTTTTTGTGTATCCAGGGCCAATGCATGGTATGGAGACTAAGATGGGTGGTCAAGGGCACTGATTACCCACAGGCCTGCCCTGTGAACCTTGCTAATTTACTATGTCTCAGTTTATATTTTTTATATTGAAAGTGTAAATAATTGAAGTACCTACCTCAAGGGGTTACTTGGAGCATGATATGAGTTACAGATAATCCCTGAATTATGAAGTTTCAACTTACAGTTTTTAGACTTTCCAGAAGTGTGAAAACAGTACTCACTCAGTAGAGACTGTGCTTCAGACTGTGAATTTTGATCTTTCCCCAGGCTAGCAGTCACCAGTGGGTACCGCCCTCTGCAGCAAGCTGCACTCCTAGTCCACCAGGCATCAGGGGAGTGCTCAGCCCTGTAGCTAAGCTCTGAGCTTGGGCAGGTTAGGCTAGGAAGTGCCTCCTTCGACTTAGGATGTTTTCCAACTTGCAACGAGTTTATCGGGACCTAACCGCATCGTAAGTGGAGGAGCGTCTGTCTGTATGTGAAGGGCTCAGAACAACGCCTGGCCCTTAAGTATTTGCTGCTTTTATTATTATTGGTGTTATTATTATTATTGGAAAGTTGCCTGAATCAGGAAAAAATATGGACATACCTGGAGGTGTGGGCGGAGGCAGGTCTGCTGAATCTGCTGCACAAAGAAAGGTAATAGGTCACCCTCTTGAATGAGTCCACAGTGTGGAGGAGGTGGGGTGACAAGGGTGTCCTTAGTGGATGGAGGAGGAAGGACCACGGCCTTTCAAGGAATATGAGCCCTGAATACTAGAGCGGTCCCCGGGCACCTTCAGCCCCCATGTGGCAAGGTCTTTGGCCGGAGGACTGGGGCTCAGCAGCTGGGTCAACTCTGCCTCATGGCGGCCAGGCTTGGATTAACTTGGTCACCGTCTTGGGGACAGGGCACTGGAACCTGCACTGCACTGCCCAGGTGGGGCTGCTGTCCACTGTCACCTAAGACCTCCTCTGTGCGACCCTGGAGCCACCCACACAGGGGCATTGTCCAAGCCCAGTGCTGGCCTCAAGTGGTGCTCAAGGAATGGGCAGATGGAGGGATGGAAAATTCCATCCAGGAAGATAGCTTTAGAACGTCTTCAATCACACTACCAGAAGCATTTTCTTGAGAGGGAGAGTGTACCTGAGCAGATGACACTGGCATCCTCGTGGTGGTCACAGTTGTGCTCTGACCAGCCCAAGTGGGCGCACTGGCCCAGGTGGCGCTCCACTCCAGAGCACTGCAGGTTGTCCAAGAAGATGTCTCCTGAGCCTGGGCCAAAGTAGGCCCCGCCAGGGCCAGAAATGGCCTGTCCACACTCCAGCTGACGGCACACGACCTTGGCTTCATTCAGGTCCCACAGGTCATCACACACAGTGCCCCAGGTCCCCTGGTGGAGGATCTCCACGCGTCCTGAGCACCGTCCGGAGCCGCCCACCAGCCGCAGCCCTGGCCATTCCCCTGCAGACAGAAATGTGGTGTGCGAGTCCCCTCAAAGCTCTGCCTGGGGTCCAGCAGCACTAGGCCCAGAGATGGGCTGGGAGGGGCACCCCTAGCCTCAAGCCTGGGGCCTTGTTCCTCACACGTCTCATGGTTTCCTGAGCTGCAGGCCGTGAGGTCTTTATTAAATTTCATCTCATTTCAACAGTATTTCCTGACTGTCTTCCCTGCAAGGTGGTGTGGTGCAGCCATAAACCTGAGGTAGGGTTTCTGCCCTCAAGGATCCCACAGTCCATTTACTAGTGAAGCACAGACCGCAGCACGATGCACTATTCTACCCTGTGACAGGCATCAAGGGAAAGAATGGGGTGCTATGAAGAGTGACAGAGAGGTGGTGGCTGGGAGGCACCTCCTAAAAAGTGAGAAGGCGCCAGTCAGGGGAAGAGCTGGGGAAGGTCCCCCGAGCCAGTGGGACTAGCACGTGTAGAAAGACCAAGAGATGGCTTCACTTCTGCAGCTCTGAAGACAACTCACCTGGACTGTTCAACAGAGATTCTGCAGCATCTGTAGAGAGGAAAGATAAATACATCAGCATTTTGGGGGAATCCTGACTTCAATAACTGAGGATGAAGCTTTAATTATATCCTTCTACATGTTTATTAATGCAACATGAGAAAGTTAGACCCAGTAAATAACATAGTATTAGAAGAAACAGATTCATCTATAGACAAATGTAAGTTTCTGTGTGGCTTTGCTAGTGCTATGGGAAAATGACCAGGTGTGAAAGGTACATTTAGGATAAACTGACAAGCTGTTGCTTTTGTAGCAGATGAGTTTCACTTTTGGGGTCTCTGGGGGCGCCTCAGATTAGATAATCATCTTCTAGAACATTGAAATTTGGGGATAACAGGAGCCCACAAGTCTATAACTAAGTTAGAGGGTGCTCCACACAGTTAGATGCCACAAACAGGTGAACAAACAACACATAGGACAATGCTTTTAAATGTGTGCCTTAGGTTAAAAGTCACAGGGAGTGGGCTGGGCATACAGTGGAGCTTCTGCTCACACGGGCCGCTCCATGGAGCGAGCATTGATTCGAGTTGTGATTGCTGATTCTTTCAAGTCACATCAGGGATTATGGCTGTATTTTGTCCCATTGCAGAGAGGGCTATTAATAGTCACTCCAGAGGTGACTAATTTGCTTCCTACTAAAGGTTCCCAATGAGTAAATACAAGGTTTTAAAAAAAAATTGTCACAAAGAAACTAAAATTGGTTACTTCAGTACACAGATTTCCTCTGTTACAATTGAGTGGGGACATGGCAGGAAGAGGGGTCAAATGTGCAGCCTCTTTGCCAGCCGCTATGCCAGGGCTTTGTCAAAGACATCTCTGTTCCTATTGGCAGTCCTGCAAGAAAGCAACTAATTTTTTTTTAATATTTATTTTTTTTAGTTGTAGTTGGACACAACACTTTTATTTACTTGTTTATTTTTGTATGTGGTGCTGAGGATCGAACCAGGGTCTCACACGTACCAGGTGAGTACTCTACCGCTGAGCCACAACCCCAGCCCCGAAAGTAACTAATTTTATAGATGAAGAAACAGAGGCTCAGAGGGTTTAAGGGCCACCCAGATACAGTCTGGGTGTTCACACCAGCTCTGAGAGCCAGCTCGGCCTCCCCAGCTCCACTGCCTCCTGTGGCCTCTTTGATTGAGCTCTTTTACAGAAGCCCCTGGAAGGATCCCCACAGCGCACATGCTGTGTACTTTCAGCGAAGCACACTTTCCTTTGCTAATGCTCACCACCAAATGAGAAAATCAAAATGTTTGATTCTGGAGCCTGGTAGTTAAAACATTGTATAATTAGCCAAGTTGGAAGAGGAAGAGCAAAAATCAAATGCGGTGAGTTTTGAGGATCCTGTCTTTCTCCCTGACTACCTCTGAGTGCTGGCAGGTGGCGTGGTCTTGGAACACTCTGGTGCTGGCAGTGCCCATCTGAGAGAGAGAGGTTACCTGAGCAGATGACACTGGCATCTTCATGGTGGCCGCAGTTGTGCTCCAGCCAGCCCGAGTGGGCACACTGGCCCAAGTGACGCTCCACCCCGGCACATTGGAGGTTGTCCAGGAAGATGTCTCCTGAGCCTGGGCCAAAGTGGGCCTTCCCCAGGGCAGACATGGCCTGCCCACACGCCAGCTGGCGGCACACGACCTCGGCTTCATTCAGGTCCCACAGGTCATCGCACACGGTGCCCCAGGCCCCCTGATGGAAGACCTCCACGCGTCCTGAGCAGCGTCCAGAGCCGCCCACCAGCCGCAGCTCTGGCCAGTTCCCTGCAGATGAAGACCCACTGACTGCTGTCCTCTGGGAGTGGGGTGTCCTTCCATTGAGCTCCGCCCCTCACACCAGCGTTAGAGACAGAGAACCTGGGAGCCCACAACTGGAGTTTGATTAGTCATGGGACTGCCAACAACTTTTAGCTTAAAAAAAAAATCCATTAACTATCTATTTTGCCAGAGGTATGTGCCAGTCGGTTTGGGGTAAATGCAGAAAAACATTACAAATAGTTTGCATGAGGATTTGTGATTTTGTGAAGCACTTTCATGTGCGTGTTCACCTTTATAATAACTCCAGGTGACACTACAAGAGTACTGATGCACCTCAGGTATACAATGAGGAAGCTGGACGTTGGAGAATCCGTAAGCAGCAGACCTATACTGAGGTCCCCGCCTCCAGGGTTCACCTTGGTTTCTCTGCCCCTCTATCTGCTGACTCTGGATTGGCTCTGGCACTCCACTCACTCCGGAAAAGCCCATTTGTGGTGCCAACACGAGGCTGACCTTGATCATGACTGGCACCAGGACAAAAAGACCATCCTGCTGGGAGGTATTTGCAAACTGCTCAGGCTTTGAGGACACCGAGCCCCCGCCCCCCAAAACAAGACAAAAAAGAAAGAAAGAAAGAAAGAAAAGGAATCTGCTCATGGTGGGGTGCCAGAGGCAGATCTGAAAGTCTGGAATGGCCCTGCAGCCTGCGCAGAGCCAGCTGGCTCATTTGTAGGTGGATGAACTGTGTGCAGTTGGCTTCGTTTCCCTACATGGAGCAGACACAGAAGCACAGACCAACGCAGACTCCGAGAGGAGGGGACACGGTCAGGGGAGGGGGCGTGCGGGGCTTACCTGGTCTTGCCGTTCCAGACTTGGGTATTGATGTGGGGATGGCTGTGGATACAAGGAGACGCCCTTGAATCAAAAAGGAGGACGGGGGCAAGTCAAGAGGTGACATTCTGAGAGCAGTTATGTGCCCAGCTTCTGGCTGATTCTTTCTCTGCCTTCTGTATGGTAATGACCTTCCAAATCACTCGTTTCTCATGGGTCTTATTTCTAATGTACATTTGGGCCAATTGAAATAATATTCCCTTCTACCCAGTCGCTGAAAATGTACAATACTTCGAGTGGGCCATTCTGTGCTAAAATACCAACATTCACACCCAGTGTCCTTCTGGGGAAAACTGCTGTCCTTCTTGCTTGCTTCTGCTTGGTCAACTTTCCCTCGACATGGAGTATCTAATTAGGTGGTTTCAACGTCTTTGACAGAAACAAGAGACTAGGAAATCAAATAGACAATTATCTTTATATAGGAACCTGATTACTGATAGGCACAACTTGTGAATAGGCAGACATCATGCAGACAGAATCTCTCCACCACCGTAGGTTTATACATGGAATTGGAAAACATGTTTGTAAAAGCCCTGGGAGGGAGGACAAGCAAGAAACACAAACTAGGCCTGTAGATTAGTAACAAAACAAAGAAGGACTCACTGATTAGATGTGGGGTCTGTAACACAGCCTCTGCAAATACAAGAGACATCATCAGGGCTGCTTGATGCCAATCATGGTGATTTTCCCTGATCCACTTTGTGCTGCAGAACATCTCCTCTGCTCTACAGCGTGTTTCCCCAAGAGGTTCCTGAGTCACCCTGGCACTTGCGAGAGCCACTGGAGACTGTTCTGAGCCCCATCTTGGACAAGGTAGACGTGAGGCACTTGCAGTTCTATTGGCTTTGCCTGTTTCCTCTTGGCAGTAAGTAGTGCAGGACCTCAGATAATTATGGAACCCTGGAAACCTTGGTTCCCCCAAATGTAGAAGGGGATGAACCATGGTTTTATGTAAGGGTAACACGTGGCAGCAAATTTGAAATGTGCTGCGTAATTATAATAGACAATAAGCACTAGCTATTACTTTGACTATTTGGATCTTTGTTGTTGTTACTGATTTGTTTTGCTGACTGGACTGGGCTGTGCTTCAGGAGAAACCCTTGGCTTGGCTTCTGCCCGCCTTCCCGCACACCTTGAAAGCCCTGTCCCTGGGTGCTCACTGTTCTCTCTCCTCGCGTGCCTCTCCCCACTTCCCTGCTAGCAGCCTTGCCAGTTTCAAAGCCAAATCCAAAGGAGGCTGGTTCCCTGGTTTTCAACACTACGCATAGCCTCTGCCTGTGCTGCTCTTTCTTGTTCCCAATATCTTTCTCCAAGATGCATGCATGTGTCGATTTAGTATGTTCTAGTACGTTCTCTCTGTTCTACGGGTTTGCCTTGGTCCAGGGTATTCTATCTGTCCAGCTACATCATGTGTATTTGTCTTACTTCCTTGAGGTTGTGTTCAGCTTTCCTTAGGCTAAGATCACATCTTCTGCAGGTCCTAAAATGCCCACCTCAAACCAGATTCAGAGTAATGTCGGAAATGACTTCCCAAGGAGCTGACGGTGGAAACGCACCCAGGACAGAGCAGCCAGCCGCTGCATCCGGGATGTGACGTCGCTCTGCTGAGCGCACTGCGCATCACAACATGCGTAGCTGGCAACAGCCCTCACTCAGGAGTAAGGTCCTCCTGCTTTCCCCACAACAGAGCAGGAGTGCCAAGCCATTTGCCCAAAGTCACAGAGCAAGTGATGGTCCCCAGGCAGTCAGTCCAGAATTGCGGCTCCAGGCCACCATTCTTACCTTTGTTTGCAGAATAATAATAAGCAGTGAAGTGTTTGCCTATGTTGTTGGAGCTTCGGAAGTACACAAGGGTCACCGAGCTGGAGGAGGACGTGTAGGTGAGGTGGGAGCCAGAGCAGCTCCTCCCCAGGGACTTTGCTGAAGCTGGGGGACCGTCCAGGATCTCAACATATTCATTGGCGCAGTCGAGGCTGGGGAGAGAAACAGCCACGGGGTCTCTCAGTCTCCTCCTCAGAAGGTCTGGAAGGTGAGGTATGTGACAAGCTTGTGTGTGGCTACAGAGGCCGGGGACAAGTTCAAAGTCATGTAGAGATGGAATGGGTCTTTTCAGCCTGCTTCTTCTCCCTGGTGCCACTATCTGTAGGGAAGGGAATTGTAGCTGCGAGAGAAGGAGGAGCTGGCTCTAGATTACCCTGCTCAGGGCTGGGACAGCTGAGGCTGCGGGACCTCCCAGCCGGGAAGGGCAGGCCAAGGCTATCCAAGGTCATCCCACCACACAGCCACCTGGGTAGGGAGGGCCCAAGGTGCACAGGCTGCTGGGCTCCATGTGGGCCCGCAGTGGGAGCAGCTCCAGTTCCCAACAACCCATTTACAAACTTCTGGCAGCCAACCTGCTTAGAGGGAAGCAGGCCACAGTTCTACCCAGCTTGCTTTCTGGAGATCATCTGATCTTGTCCAAAGTTGTTCTCTGTGAACTTCTGTCCAACTACCACCAGAGACCATTTCCAGGTCACCACCTGAGAGCCATTGTTCCAAGCCATCCTTCCATTAGGCAAAATCCAGGCGTAATAAGAAATTTACATTGTTCCTAGGGCTTCATTTCCATGGGGCATTCATCTATGAATGACATCAATCTTGCATATTTATGATTTTAAAACCTAAAATTTCCTGACTTAAGAGGTGTACGGTTTTCTTAGACTGCCTCTTTAGCCAGCTGGTTAGGACACATACTCTGTCTTTCTTCTGTCTTTCTGTCTATCCCTACATCCCTTTCTCACACACACACACACATACACACACACACACACAATCTATCCAAAGCTCATAGATGATTTTTATTTTAATTAAAAATTCATGGAAATATACAAAAATCAGTCATATTTCTACATATGAGCAAATGCCTGGAAACCCAAACTGAAAGTGGTGTTGTTTACAATTGCTCCAACAACAACAAGAAAGAAAGATAGAAATGCCTAAATATAATCTAACAAGACACATAAAAGATCTGCCTAAACAAACAAACAACCCCAGCTAACATTAAAAAAATAATACCAGATGCTCCCTAGGATGTGGAGAAACAAGCTCTCAGGTGTTGCTGGTGACATGTGACATGGAAGTTACTCTAGAAAACAGTTTAATATGTTCTCAGAATTTAAACATGTACACACTACACAGTCCAGCAATCACACTCTTGGGCATTAGTTATTTCCTCGAAAAATAACTAATGTTTTCACAAAAACCTGCATGTGAATGTCCATAGAAGCTTTCTGTGTAATACCTAAAGATGGAAACAGCAAAGATGTTCTCCAAGGAAGAGAGGATTAAAGAAACCTGAATGCATCTTCAGGAACTCTTCAGGGAACTGTGCTGAATGGAAAAGCCAACCCCAGTGCTACTGTAGGCTTCCATCATATAACATCCTCAACATGACCTACTGTAGAGGTAACAGATTGTTTTTAGGGGGCAGAAAGAGGGGCAGTTTGTGAATGCAAAGGGTGAAAGGATGGTTCCCTTGTGGTAACAGAGCAGTTTTATATCTGGAATATGGTGCTAGTTATGTGACATGGGATAAAAATGCATGCAACTACACACACACACAGACACACACACACACACACAAGTACATGTAAGATTAGTGGGAATTGAATGAGATCTGTAGTCCAGCACACAGTATCACAACCAACGCCAACTTCCTGGCTTCAACATTGTTCTACAGTTGTGCACGTGACGCCACCATTGGTGGAAGTTTGGTGAGGGGTCTGCCGGACTCAGCATTACTTTCCTATGCATCTGTGGCTATTTCAAAAGAAAAAAAAAATGCACAAAGGACACTTTTGCTTAAAATATCCATTAAGGAAAAAAAGTAATTGGGATTTTTAAACTGCACAGTGAACTGAGGTAATGCACTTGGCACTCACTCGAGACACGGAAATGCCAGCCATATACGGTGAGACGTGTTTGCCGTGATCTCCCACATGCAGGTTATGTTGTCGTGCATTTCATACTTTGGAGGATTTCTAATGCTTCCAGATGAGTGACTAACAATGCCACCACACTGAGAATTTTCTAAATAAAGAGAGAGATTTTAGAATTTCAGTTTATTTCATTGTTCAGTCAAGAAATTTTCTAATTCACACTCTCCCACACACTTTCCCAAAAATCTTTCATGGGTTATCATTTTGTGGTGTCTTAGGATAGAGTAGAGGTATAAACCAGTCTAAAAGGTATTGCAAACTTGGGAAACTAGAGCATGAATGTGTCTGAAGCTAGAAACATCTTTTCTCTCTTTTGGGAATCCTACCATGGACATGGCCTTGCTGGAAAGAGCTGGTGCCCTACATTGGCCCAACCCTTCCCCTTGGTTACTCCCTAGTCATGGGCTATAACTTTGAATTTTGTCAGCCCACCTGTGGTTATGAGTAAAGTTCTCCTTCAGTTTGGTCAGTTAAGGCCAAGGCAATGTAGACTCTCGGTGGATACGATGATGGCAGGACCCCATTACTGTCAGCCGTAATTTCTTAAAATTACATTCTTAAAATCTATTATTTAATAAAAGAAGTTGCCCTGAGCTATCCACCCCTGCAATAGCCCTAATGCCGATATCATTTTCTGTCCCCCTGTCCACCCATCTGTTTGGTTCTTCGTCTGCTTGTCTTATTTATCTGGCCATCCAACATTCAGTTCAAAATTAAAGGTGACACGGTGACAATGGAAACAGCTGGCTTTTCTCCTTCAGATTATCTGGACCTACACTCAGTTGGCCCTGGTCATCTAATTGTGGCTCTTCTCTAGAAGGACCACCCACTTCTCCAACATTAGTATTTTAACTCTTTATCCCCAAGTAGTGCTAAGTACAGTGGAGCTTCTGGAACCCAAAGCACAGGCAAAACGGGGCGGGGGGAAATGGCAGATGAGAAAGAAAGTGTAGAAAAGGAGGACAGAGAATTTTCAGAGAAAGGGAAAGCGTGGAGGAGAAAACTGCCCATTATGGTGGACACGCTCTAAAAGCATGGCCCTGGGCAGCACCCTGGTGGCATCACTATGGTAACAGCTGCAGGTTTTCCCTCCATTCATGGCGGGCTTGCTGGAAGGCCGGCCATCAGGGCTGGCATCACTTGGTTGTTTGGATTTCCTTCTTTGACTGACGAGAAATGGAGTGAACCCTCATTCCACTGGCCATTGTTATTAGGTTCTTCTCTTGGAAGATAGTATCTGGGCACATTTTCCTTGAAGAATCATTTCAAAGATTGAGCTATAAGACATTGAACAGGGCTCCAGGGACACACGTTCTCACCTGTAGCCACTGTCTCTGCCAGCGTAGTCAACTGGTGACCTGTGAAACACAAAAAGGACACGTGAACCAGCATCTGGAACTGATATCCACACACTGTCTGCACATGAAAATCCTGAGGAGCTTTTAACACACCTACTGTCTCCGCTCCTCCCAGAACCACTGAACGAGTCTCTGGGGGAGGCCTGAGTGTGCACCTTTAATGTGCAAGAGGTAAGAGGCACTGATCTGAATTCTTCCCAGACTTTGATGCATATTCTTTCCTCAAACGTGAAAATGAGATGTTTTATAATAAGAGGATTTAGGAAAACTAAAGACTTGAAATACTGGCCCCTAGGCCTCTTCTGGTGACCCAAAGGCTGGGAGTTATGAGCTTATGCTGTGGGAACAGGAAGGAGCACAGAGGCAGATGCCTTGACCCAGTGCTTCTCAGAGGTGCTGAGTCAGGACCCAAAGAAAGTGTGGGCTCTCCTCCAGGTCCCCAATATCTCCCCACCAGAAACACTCAGCTCAGCACCTCCCTGGATTCTCTTCCTGGATCACTTTATTTCCGTCTGGTAGAGTTGACTACACAGGAGGGGTGTGAATGCTTACCAGACCTTATCAAACCATGTTCATTCATAACTCTGACTGAGAGGTGACTGCCAGTAGAAGAACCCTGGTGAGGAATAGAGAATGGGCATGGGAATCTAGGTGTCGAGGCCGAGAGTGTGTGGGGAGCCAACAGCAGGGGCTCTGGGGGTGGGGGGCAGAGATGCACCAGGAACAAGGCAGAGGCAAGAGGGGTGGAACTGAGATTGGCTCAGCTTGGCTTTCTCCAGATCTGTCCCAGTGGCCATTCATCCCTGGGCAGGAAGCACCCTCACCATCACCTGTATCCTCACCACCTCCCACCCAATCATAGCTCATTGCACCTATGTAAAACCTCAGAACAGAAGCACCCACAGTGCTCTTCAGAAGTCGGAGATATTGAGAAATCCACCTCCTGTATGTGAAATTCATGGTGAGTAAATAGAGAGGTAGCCAGTGAGGCGCCGCTAGGTGACTGCTGAGGTATATCCACCTCTCCCCTGGACATCTCTCAACCCCCTCCACAGGCTTAGAGGACAAGACATCCAATTTCCAGCAGAACCTGTTCTCCAAGGTGCTGATGAGCTGCCCACTTGAACAGCACCCTCCTTACCTGGTGGTGAGACAGTTGACTGTTCAGCACCTGTAGGCAGGGGAGAGGACGACATCTGCCGTGAGTGAATGACACGGATTCAAGTCCAACTGTATAAAGCACACTCTTGGAAAGAGCTAGTCTGGGCCCCATCTGGAGGGGCACAGGGGTTACCTGAACAGATCACGCTGGCATCTTCCTGGTGACCACAGTTGTGGGAGAACCAGCCGGCATGGGAACATTCCCCAAGGTGCCGCTCGTGTCCTCCGCAGTGCACATCGTCAAGGAGGATCTTCCCAGAACCTTCCCCAAAGTGGGCCTCACCCGGGGCTGAAATGGCCCGGCCACACTCGAGCTGCCTGCAGACGATGTTTGCTTCTGAAAGGTCCCAGAGGTCATCGCACACTGTCCCCCAGACTCCTTGATAGAAAACCTCCACACGGCCGGCACACCTCTCAGGGGTGCCTACCAGCCACACAGGTGCCCAGCCTCCTGGGGAAGGACAAAGGCTCAAGTAGTGAGAGCTGCCCCCGGCTCACTGGTGACAGGACTATTGTCTACATGACAGACTCTCGGTCCTAATCTTCTTTGGGCTGCTCTGAGTGAGTCCATGCCACTCACCAGACATGTGGGCTCCAGCCTGTGACATCCCTTATCTGCACCCTACTTTAGGACCGCTTGCCTGTGGGGATTATTTCTAGAAGTGGGTCCAGTTCTTCTCTTCCCTATATCCTCACTCTTTACAATGTGCCGCGTGACCTCTCCCATTTGGAATTTGGGCTCTTTCTTCACTCCTTGACACTGGGCTGGGGGCCTTTGGCTCCCCTTGGCCAAGGGAGCATTGTGCTTTGAGGGCATGAGAGGCCTCCCAGGCTGCAGCTCACCCTCTGGGCACTCGGGAGCATCATGTGAATAAGCTTGAGCTGAGTGATGAAGGACATGCAAGTTTGTCACCTCTGTCACTTCAGGTGACAACTATAGAATTCCCAGACATGTGAGGGAGGCCATCCTGGGACAGATAGTCTTTGACCACAGATGCATGAGCAAATCCAGCCAAGTTCATCTGAACCTATCCTGAATCCACAGACTGCCCAGCTGACTACTTGTGAGTAGTTATCAATGGAGGTTGTTTTAAGCCACAGCGTTCTGGGATGGTTTCATGTGGCAATAGATAACTTACATACATCTTTGTCCATATTCTCTTTTTAGATAACCTGCTCCTTCCATAGTCAGGATGAGACATAGGGCCAAAGCCATAATCCCCAGGGGAAGTCTACCTGATCTGATGTGGAGTGCACATCTGACCCCAGGGAAACCAGTCCAGGTGCTGGACTGTGCAGGGTCTCTCTGCTGGGTATCTGGAATTGGGAAGAGAGCTGGAGGACTCGGGGGGATGACGCTTCCGTTGGGGGCAACCATGATAGTCATACATGAGCAGATAAGTGAACAGATAAACTGCTCAAAATGACTCACGAGGGGGACAGAGGAAGAAGGGAGGTCCCGAGAGTGGGGGGATGACTCTATGGTTTGTATCCCCTGGGCTGGGCTCTCCAAGACCCATCTATGTCCCACCATATACTCCCTTCAATTAATCTTTCCTGAATGGGGATTTGTACCATGAAACCAAATGCTCATCCATTAGCAAATGCCCCCCTATTTCCATTTACTGGGCTTAAGGTACCCATTCCTGCCCACTGAAATCCCCCCGTCCTTCAGATTCCATCCCCAGTGGCTCCATTTGATGAGGTCTGTGATCACCCAGACCAGGACTGACATTTTTGATTCTCAGCCACTTGCTGTGGTTCTCCTGGGACCATCATGTGTAGAGCCAACAATGCACACGTGTTCTCTCCCTGAGCAGGTGATAACCGGGAGGTTGAGTGGACAGAGACGTGGATGTCGGGTCAGGGTGAATGGGTCTGAAGCCCAGCATCCCTGACTAGCTCTGTGGCCTTGAGGAGAAGGGGAATCACAAGCTGTCATGAGGCGGAAGAGAGGAAGCGCACTTGGAAGAGGGCTTGTCAAGGCGTGTTCTTGCTTGGTAGGTGGCTGGGGATGCCGAGAGGGGTCCAGATCTCACATGTCTGGGGTGAGATGGGTGTGAAAACAGTGGGTGTGGTCATGAGTGTTGTAGAAGTGTGTGCAGAAAGCACTCCCCAGGGGTCACAGAACAGCACCAGCCATGCTCTGAGGATGCAGGGGGAGCATGGCAGGGCCTCTCACAGACCACCTCCCTCCACATGCTAGTTGAGCTATAGTTTTCTGTGTACAAGACTTGTCTCCTTACTAAACGACATGGTCCCTGAGAACAGGGACTGTGGGAGTCATTCACACATTATCCAATGCAGGACCTGGTTCAGTGCATGGTGGGCACGCAGGGTGGAAAGTCAATAAACGAATGGGGCGGGGGAAGATGGAATGTGAATTCAAAGACTTGAAAGTCACAAAACCATCAATGGCGCCGTTGCCATCTTCTCAAGGCCATGATCAGTAGGCCTGCTGGGCAGTATCTCACCCAGAATACTTTCAGTCCAGGATAGTGGTGGTGGCTCTTCTCAGTCCTCCCAAATCTTTTGGCAGTACCAACAGATCAAGGGAGTAATCAGGTTGAATATTTCACTCCTGTCTTATCTAGCCTCAGGCTGGACCTAGCTTATAAAAATCCAAGGCCCAACTTAATCTGAATTCCCCTAAATATTACTTATCCCTGACCACATTAAAAACAAACAAAAACATCTCAGAGGGCCTGAGCCTCCTCCCTTGTCAGTGACTGTGTGGTTATTGGCTGCTCTAAGTCCTGTTCTGGAAAGTAGCCGTCTCCTGCTCCATGGCCCATGGAGACTCCGTCTGGGACTTTCCTGTATGGTACAGTCCCACTGCCCTCTCACCCTCCAGGCCCTGCATGAGGTACTGTGTCCTGCCTGACCCTCAGGTCTGGATGGTGACCCTCTTCCAGGCACCCCAACACCCCATCACAGTGTTCACTACTCCACGGTACCACCCCACCCACTCAGCCCACACCAGGGCCTCCTTCATTCAATGCTCTACAGGTCCCCAGTGACATGCGTTCACTTCATTGTCAAAGGAGCAGAGTTGTCCAAAAGCTGTAACACAGAATGACACAGCCCTACCTGCCAGTGCAGAGGAAGGTGGGTGCTGAGTTGCTGGCATCACTGAAGACGTGGGCAGCAGGTTCTCATGGGCTAGGGATGGGGAAGGAAGGACAGTCGTCAGAGCAGAGTTGCATCATGGGAGAAGAGACAGTTTCTCCAAGGGGGTGCCTGCCTCCTGCCAGGACTCAGTAGGAAAAAAGATGCCACAGGGTTCCAAGGCCAGGGACCTCATAGCCCCAAGGTCTCTCCTGAGAGTAGGCCAGGGCACTGCTGCTTGTTGGCCACACGGCTGCGGAGAAAGCAAAACTCATGGGGAACTGTTCCCACGTGACCTGCGGTAGGAGAGGCCATCATCTGTCCACCGTCTCCCTTTGCTGCCCTCTGCCCACGTCTGCTGCCCTCTGACCTCCCCTGAAGGAGGCAAGGATGGTCAGTCACACAGCAGATCTGTCAGGGAAGGGGGTCAGCTCTGAAATGGCACCTGGAAATCTTACTGAGTGTCTTTACCATGGAGGTCACACACCATCACCACAATCCACCGTGAGGAAGCCCTGTGTCCCATGGAGAGAGGCAGCTTGGGACTGATTGGGTGCAACCTGTGGAGCCAGTGGTTTGCAGAGAAGCTACTGCAGGAGCAAGTGGGAGAGAACCAGGAAAGACTGGGAAGCGCAGTGAGGTAGAGAGCCAGCTAGAGGGACAGATGGCCTTGGGAAGGTCAGTAGGCTCAGAATGGGGAGGGCCTTGGGCATCAGCTGACAAATTTGGCCTGTCACCCAGAGGTCACAAACTGTAAAGTCTGTGGGCCCATACAGGTAAGTATGAGGTCCGAGTAAAGGGACCAGGTGAATGGAGAGTTGTTCTGGGTCCAGAGGGGCAGCCTCTCGGATCTGGCCAGTTGGTATAATAAAAGAACTTGCTATTTTGTACCTTCGCTATTTTCATTTCTTTCACTAGATTAAGAATTTTTACTGTTGTTGTGATGAATGTTGTGATTTTTAGATTCAAGTTTAGCCTGAATTTTCAAACTAGATAGCCCACTACTGGGCCTGGATCAGTCTGCGAGCTATACTTGGCCCTCTGGGCAGTCAAGGGGCTGGTTAGGCTGATGCCAAACATGGAGGAAACATAGGCAGCTTTGGTGACCTACCTAGATCTGCTGTGTTCCTGGACTGAACTGTGGCGTGTGTGTGTCTGTGTGTGTGTGTGTGTTGCGGGGTGAGTGTGTGTGTGCATGTGTGTGTGGGGGGGTGCAGGAGGGGAGGACTGGAGGGGGAGCTAGGAGTCCCCTCCAATGCTGACAGCCAGCCCCTCACCTGCACCCTCCAGGTGCCCACAGTTGTGCCCACCCTGGCCCCTGTGCCATGCTGCCCCAGGTGGCTCTTGCTGCCACATCCTGCATGCCATCCTGCTGGGTCTTCCCAGAGTCTGCCCCAAAGTGGGCCCCCGTGGGAGCTGCCCCCACCTGGCCACACTGCAGCTGGCGGCACATGACAGTGGCCTCAACCAGGTCCTAGAGGTCACCACACACTGTCCCCCACATGCCCTGAATGAGGCTTCCATGCAGCCTGAGCCCCTCCCTGTGGCACTCGGAGCCTCACCTCTGTCCAGGCTCCTGGAGCAGGGAGCACAAAGAGGAGGGACACTGTGTGACATGCCTCCAGTCTCTAGAAGGTTTTTTTCCCTTTAAATCCCCAGGTGGCCATGTCCTCCTTTCACATACATGTAAGATCCCATAGTTCTCATGCACCCACACACGAGCAATAGCCAGAATCATCTCCAACTTCATGTGAAAATTGGGCTTTGCTACTTCCTCTCTTCCAAAAGATGAACGCCTCTTTAAGGAACTTCTAAAACTCCTAACAGGAATATGTCATTCTTATATGATTCCCCAGCTGTGGACGGGAATAGACATGAGAGATGTCAAAATATCCAGTGAAATATCACCTAGCAGGTCACATAGACACCTCCTCAGCCACAACTACTTTGTCCTGGAGCAAAGAGGCCCCTTTGTCTCATAAAAATCTTTTTGTGTGGCTATATTGTGGCATTTGTTGTTTGTGAGTGAAAAGCAGGAGCTCCCAAGAACCACTAACTTACATGTTTCTCTCTTAATTTTTACAACAGGCGTGGGCTTTCCATTTTGCAGACAAAGAAACTGAGACTTGACAGGGCTAAGAAATTTGCCCTAAATCCCACAGCTTATGAGCGGGTTGTTTTCCACTTGTGGGTCCCCCTCTCTCAACGCCATCCATCAGCCCTTCATTTCTCAGGACCTACTTCCCAGCCCGGCAGGTGGAGGAGTTGAAGCCTCGGGGGGCTGTGGTCACTGACGGCCCTGAGAGGAGGTCAAGAAAAAGCCACAGCTCACGTAAACTACTGTCAGTTGCATGCAGAGAATTAAGTGAACACTGCAGAAAGGGCTCAACCTAAGACCCAATCCCGTCTCCAACTTGTGGCTTTGTCTTCTTTTGACTCATCTAAGTCAGTCATTATCGCCCCCACTAAACAAGATTAACTTTTTGTTCACCCATTATGTGTTCATGGTCAGCTTTGAAAAATACAAGATGAATCTAAAGATCTCACACTTACAAAACCCAAGAGAATCAAAGAGGTCTCAGTAATGCCGTGGGCCATCATTGACTGAAGGCAAGACGGAGAGCCTTCACTGAAGAGGCCATAACTCCTCTCGTCAGAAGCTAGAACAGGCGTCAAAGGCCTGTAATGTCAGGTGGATTTCGAGGCGGGTCAGTGAGAAGGGTCCAAACGCAGAGGATGAGTGTCCTTACGGAGACCAGAGCAAGAAGCCACACGCATAAATGGGCACGGAGGCCATGGAAGGGAAAGAAAGGCCTCCCTGCAGGCAGCTGGGAGTCACAGGTCAGCCACCAATTTTGGATACTAAGAAACTAAGGGTGTATGCACTTAATATGACTAGAACACCTTGGTGGCCTAGGCATTAACTCCAAACACCTGGATTCCAGCATTTTTTTTCTTACATCATGCAGAAGACTTCCAGAGACATGACCCAGGAAGACAATGGAGTTTTGGGTCACCTGTCTTCACAAGCATGGCATCCTGTGAGTGACTGTTAGTGGGGACTTCTCAGGGCTGATTGTATGTTAGAGACTCCTTGACATCTGGGAGGAAAGAAGCCCATTTCCTGTGTGAATGCAGTGTTTCCTACACTCACAAGGACCTGAGAACCCATGTGTGTGAGTGAGGGTGAGTGTGTGTGGGTGTGTGCACCACTGACCTGAACTCCCTGCTGAGCTGGAGTTACTAGAAGCACATTTCTCAGAAACACCTTTATTTCACTATCTCAGGAACTTGGCAAGGAATATTTCTAGAAAAACACAGTCTCTTATAGTTCTTAATAAATACACAGGATATAAGATTCAATGTAAACCCCAAAGACGCATTTTTAATGTACCTGTTGGTGTTGGCTCCTCCACAGAAGTGATGGATTCGATTGTTATGTCCACAGCTACCGAGAGCAGAGAACACCAATCAGTAATGAAGAGCACCCAGGGACAGGCCGAGGCTAAGCAAAGGGAAGGCAGCTGGATGCCCCAGGCCAGCGTCATGGTTTCCTTGTGGAAATCTAACATGAGAAACTGGTTCTAAGGGGCCTACCGAGCTTCAAGTCCAAAGATACGACTTTCAACCTGAGGTCTAAGTCCTATTCTATCTCATACTATAGACAGACTTCAGTTTCCTGATCTGTAAAACTGGGGATCAGATGAGCTAATGGATAGGAAAGAGGTTCATACATCAAAAATTAATATCCCTAATTCAAGAAATACTTTTGGAAAAAATATTTTTGGAAAAAGTATCCCTCCCCCCCCCTTTTTTTTTTTTTTTTGGTTTCAGGGATTGAACCCAGGGGAGCTTAACCACAGAGCCACATTCCCAGCCCTTTTTATGTTTTATTTTGAGACAGGATCTTGCTAACTTGCTTAGAGCCTCCCTAAATTGCTGAGGCTGCCCTCCAACTTGTGATCCTCCTGCCTCGACCTCCCAACAGCTGGGATTACAGGTGGGTGCCATC
Organism: Marmota monax; assembly: GCF_021218885.2. Taxonomy (NCBI): domain Eukaryota; kingdom Metazoa; phylum Chordata; class Mammalia; order Rodentia; family Sciuridae; genus Marmota; species Marmota monax. Next base: position 793,553 of record NW_026692843.1, on the reverse strand, counting down.
ATGCCTGGCAACTTTTTTTTTTTTTTAAGGATAAAAGATTTGGTCACTTCAGCAAAGAGATAAGAATAGGCAAATGAAAAAATCCTCCATATCACTAATCTTTAGAGAAATACAACCAAAAATCACAAAAGTGTATCACTATTAGCTCATTATAGTAGAGATACCATAATAGCCCAGCTTAAAAAACAGATAATCCTAAATGTTGACAAGAATGTAGAGAAAATGTAACTTTCTTATGTTGCTATTGGAAGTACAAAATGGCACTGCTACTTTGGAAAACAGCTTGCAGGCTGTACATCAATATTTATGATAGCTGTATTTGTAATAGTAAACATTAGAAATAATTTCAATGTCCATCAGATAAAGCATGGAGAAACAAATTTTGATATATCCATAGTTAGCAATAAAAAAAGAAAAGAACAAATGTCTGATAGGTGGAATTACATGGATGACTCTCATAAGCATTAGGCCAAATAAAAATATCCCAGTGCAGGGCTGGGGTTGTGGCTCAGTGGGAGAGCATTAGCATGTGTGAGGCACTGAGTTGGATTCTCAGCACCACATATAAATAAATAAACTAAAGGTCCATTGACAACTAAAAAAAAAGAAAGAAAGAAAAAAAAAGTCCCCGCACAGAATGCTCTGGGGGTGTTAGGCACGATTCCAGGAAAGGCAAACCTAGAGAGCCAGACACCATACTGGTGTTGACAGGGTTGGGGCTTAGGCGACATTTAACTACAAAGGAGCAAAGGGAACTCTATAAGGCAGTGGAAGGGCTCTGTGTCCTGATGGGGGCAACAGCTTCACAGTTGTAACCGTTACGATGCTTTGAACTACACGGTAGTTTTTACTGTAGGTAAATTGTACTTCAATAAGCCTGACTTTCAATTAAAAATTAACTCTGCACATAAACAAAGGCTTAGAACATTGGGGACACACAGGCACAGAAACCAGGTAGACATCTGTGGTCACTCAGAAAGAAAGGGGAGATGAAAGCCTGGGTCAGGTGGGTGACTGTCAGGGGAAGAGGAGGCCAGGAAGGCGCCCCTGGGTCCCCAGCTATAAATGGAGAATAAATTCCTCCACAGAGACCTATTTGAATAGGACTAGATATCCAGAGGGTTGAAGGTATTTTATTTTTAAAAAATATTTTTTAGTGTTGATGGACCTTTATTTTATTCATTTATTTATGTGTGGTGCTGAGAATTGAACCCAGTGCTTCACACATGTGAGGCAAGCATTCTGCCACTGAGCCACAACCCCAGCCCCTGAAGATATTTTAATAATTTACTTAAATATCCCTGCTTGGACGTGAAGCTCTGTATATAAATAATAAACATGTAAACAATTAAAACATAATAAGTTCATGTATGTAAAACACATAAACTGAAGACAACTAGGGAAGCAACTCACAAAATGTGACTTACTCTGGAGACTGGAGTTTGATGATAACGGAGCTGGTGAAGGTGCTGGTGATGGTGACGAGGACAGCGACGGCATCGAAGATGGACGTGAAGACGAGGCTGGTGACCGCAGCGGTGAGGACAACGATGGTGAAGCTGAGGACGATGATGGTGAAGATGAGGAGGAAGGTGATGATGAAGGTGAAGACCAGGACAATGACCGTGGCGATGAGGACAATGATAATGAAGACAAGGAGGGCAACGATAAAGGTGAAGACCAGGACGATGACCGTGGCGGTGAGGACACCAGTAGTGAAGATGAGGAGGGCGAGGATGAAGGTGAAGATGAGGATGATGTCCGTGGTGGTGAGGACAGTGATGGTGAAGATGAGGAGGAGGGTGAGGATGAAGGGGAAGCTGAGGATGATGATCGTGGCAGTGAGGACAATGATCGTGAAGCTGAGGACGATGACTGTGGTGGTGAGGACCGTGATGGTGAAGATGAGGAGGAGGGCGGTGATGAAGGTAAAGACCAGGATGATGACCGTAGCAGTGAGGACAGTGATGGTGAAGATGAGGAGGAGGGTAAGGATGAAGGTAAAGACCAGGATGATGACCGTAGCAGTGAGGACACCAGTAGTGAAGATGAGGAGGGCGAGGATGAAGGTGAAGACAAGGATGATGTCCGTGGTGGTGAGGACAGTGATGGTGCAGACGAGGACGATGACCGTAGCAGTGAGGACAGCGATGGTGACGCTGAGGACCATGACCGTGGCGATGAGGACAATGATAATGAAGACAAGGAGGGCAACGATAAAGGTGAAGACCAGGACGATGACTGTGGCGGTGAGGACACCAGTAGTGAAGATGAGGAGGGCGAGGATGAAGGTGAAGATGAGGATGATGACTGTGGTGGTGAGGACAGTGATGGTGAAGATGAGGAGGAGGGTGAGGATGAAGGGGAAGCTGAGGATGATGATCGTGGCAGTGAGGACAATGATCGTGAAGCTGAGGACGATGACTGTGGTGGTGAGGACAGCGATGGTGAAGATGAGGAGGAGGGCGGTGATGAAGGTGAAGACAAGGATGATGACTGTGGCAGTGAGGACAGTGATGGTGAAGATGAGGAGGAGGGTGAGGATGAAGGTGAAGACGAGGATGATGTCCGTGGTGGTGAAGACAGTGATGGTGCAGACGAGGACGATGACCGTAGCAGTGAGGACAGCGATGGTGAAGCTGAGGACGATGACTGTGGTGGTGAGGACCGTGATGGTGAAGATGAGGAGGAGGGCGGTGATGAAGACGACGACTGTGCTAATTCTGCATCTATTTATTACGATAAAAATGTTCCTCTTAAATCGTGCTTTATGACAGCGATTCTCAGAGTGGTCCCTGGACCACCCCATAAGCATCTTAGACTTGTCAGAAGTGCAAATTCCCGTACCCCATCCTAGAAGGACTGACTCCAACCCCTGAGGGGTGGGCCCAGCAGTCTGTTTCAATAAACCCGTAGGTAATTTTGGTGCAAAACACAGGTTCAAAACACTGCTGCAGGATACGAAAGAAGGGCTGAAATGGACCCATGGTATTCCCGAGGGGCAGAGCTCCTCTGCAGTCACACGTCTGAACTCTTCAACTGCTGCCATTCCTTTGTCAGTTAGGAAGGGTCAGCTTCTACAGGCACCAGAGGGATGGCTTTCTGACCTAGCCACTCCGGAAAATAGATGGCGACCTTCCCTCAAGTAGGTGCTTAGTGACGGGTGATGGGCTTAGTCACCACAGAGTGTACCCTGAGCGAGGACTCTCAGTCGCAGTCCTTGAATGACCACAGGCCAGTCTTGCTGGCAGCTGCCTGATGACCACATTCTGCTTGGGGAAGGTTCTGTGCCTGGGGACTGGGCACTGAGAGCTAGAGTCCCCCACTTCCTCTTCACTGATGTCCCCTTCAGTGTGGAGCTTTCTGAGGAGCCTCACCCCAATTATGACCAGGATCTACCCGGGGCAGCTGCCCAGGAGGGGCATTCAGGCCAGGATTAGCAGGTATCTTGAGAAGGAGGCCCCACAGACAGCAAGCTCCGTGCTGAGCTGGGTTCTGAGTCTACCTGTTGGGGAGTCACCTCTAGGCTTCAGGTGGGGGTGGACCACCCATCATCTCTGCAACCGCTTAAAGCTCCACCCCACGGGCTCATTTCCCCCCGTTTCCACCACACAGATACTCAGTGCTAAACAGATGTGGGACGGGACCCAGGGGAAAGTCTGCCCTGGAGGGAGGGGCCTGCCCTTTGGTCTAGACCTGTTAGTGTGGGGAGAGGGGAGGGGTCTTCCCAGAAAAAGCCACGAACCTGTTCTGCCCACGAACTATTTAGAAGGAAGAAGTCCTCACCAGAGCAGATGGCCCCGGCGTCCTTCTCATGGCCACAGTCGTGCGTGAACCAGCTGTTGTGGGTACACAGGGCCAGGCGGCTCTCCGTGCCAATGCAGCGCACATTGTCCAGCAGGATCTTTCCAAAGCCTGGGCCAAAATGGGAGCCGAGAGGGGCAGATACGGCCTGGCCGCACCCAAGCTGTCTGCACACCACCTGCGCTTCCGGCAAGCCCCAGCCTTCGTCACAGACCGTCCCCCAGGTGCCCTGGTAGGAAACCTCTACCCGTCCAGAGCATCTTCCTGTGCCGTTAACCAGCCTCAGCTTAGGCCAGTCTTCTGTGGAGACGAAAATAAGAGTAAGTGTTGGAAACTTACCTTTTGAACTCACCTTGTTTGCTTGGCTTACAAATCAAGTCGAGCCCTTCAGTCATCCTAGGTGTGCAGGCCACGGCTGGACAGAAGATTTGACAATCACGCCACAACACAAGGTGCTATCAGTCACTAAACAAAGCAGATCAAGTGGCAGACAGCATCTTCTCCTGCATGGGGCTTCGCAACTTGACGTCAGCCGGGGGGGGACAGGAAAATTTAGGAAAATGTTTTTTCTCTTCAATGAATTAAATTAAATGGTATATTCCAAAAAAATGAAATATTCTGGAGCAGTCAAGAGCAGTCTCTCTCTCTCTCTCTCTCTCTCTCTCTCTCTCTCTCTCTCTCTCTCACACACACACACACACACACACACACCACAAACAACAAAAGGATTCACCTAAAAAATATAATGCATGATATAGAGAGACTAATATAATTTGTGTGAAAGAAAAAACACAAAATAACATATATGGAAAGCATTAATTCATATTTGTGAGATTTTAAAAAGAAGGATCTATGCAAAATGCAAGACAGCATTTGTCTATGAGGAAGGAGAGAGGAGAGGCAGATTGCAGATATTGAGAGTTCCATATTTTTTTAAATTGTTTTATTTGTTCCAATTAGTCATACATGACAACAGAATGCATTTTGACACATCATACATAAATGAAGTAGAACTTCTCATTCGTCTGGTTGTACATGATGTGAATCACACTGGTTGTGTAATCATATATGCACATAGGGTAATAATGTCTGATTCATTCTCTAACCCCGTCTACCCCCATACCCTCTCCCCTCCCTTCACTCCCCTCTGCCTAATCCAAAGTACCTTTTTTAATCTTTAAAAATTGTTACTTTTTCAGTGCTGGAATAGAACCTGGGCCTTGCACATGCTGGACAAGCACCTGGGGGAGTTTGTATTGTTTCCTTTCTTGATACGAATGGAAAACCAGCATGACAAAACGTAAGCTTTGGTCCTGCTAGGTAAAGGCGCTATGGTTACCTGCCCTTGTTTTTTGATGTTTCCCTGGTGTAGCAGGAATGCGGAGATGAGCAGATGCCAAAGCTGTGGGCAGGACCAACTCATCAGCCCAGGTCTGGAGGTTGGTGGCCCTCCTCCCATCCCTACAGAGCTCTCCCTGCACCCTCAGTGGCCTCCAGCTGACCACTCCCCAGGCTCCTTCCTGGTTATGACCCCTCTCTGTAGTTCACAAGAGCAGTGGCTGGTCCCTGGGGAAGGCTGCTTACCTGGGGGACCTAGCGCTGGTATATTGGCTCTGCGATCAGCAGGGGCTGGGTCGGCCACAGGTAGAACTGGAATTATGTGGAAATGGCGGTTAGTGAGGACCAAAGTCCTTTTCCCGAGACAGACACAGGATACATCAGAAAAGGACTCAACTAGCAACTGGGGAAGAGCCCGCTGGGCTACACCTTAACTCAAATATCTGCACTGGCCAGATTTCTGATGAGCTGGAGCTAAGGTCAGGGAGCTGACAGAGAGCTCCTAAGCCAGAACCTGCTGCTCAGTGCCTTCACCCCATTAGCCCTGCATCAGCAATAGGTTCTGCAAGAGGGTGCTTGGCAGTAGCAAGATAAGTCACTGAAGAATTTGGCAGAATAGCTGGGCATGGTGGCACACTTCTGTAATCCCAACAGCTCAGGAGGGTGAGGCAGGAGGATCATGACTTCAAAGCCAGCCTCAGCAATGGTGAGGCACAAAGCAACTCAGAGAGACCCTGTCTCAAAATAAAATACAAAATAGGGTGGGGATGCAGCTCAGTGATTGAATGCCTCTGAGTTCAATCCTCAGTACCAAAAAAAAAAGGAATTGGGCAGAAGTTGTAAAATTCATAATATTCACAAGGAAGCTGATTGTCCTTGATGAGCCCCCAGAGGCTGTTGTACATCCCAGTGATCCATTTGCCTGCACATCCACCTGGATGATGTGGCTGAGCCACAGCAAGACCCACCGTGGGGTCACTGCTCTCACCTGATAAGACAATTGGCAGCTTTCCATTGTCTGCTCAGAGGGAAACATAAAAAATATATATTTGTCAGAGGCATCTGGCTTTGTGAGTTTGCTCATGTGTGAAATACCAACACTTTCCTCTGAGGAGAGAGAGTCGTACAGATGGGGCTACTGGCATTGTTCAGAGCGAAGCCTGTGTCTCTCAAGTGCAGGCATCTGCGATACCTTTGGCCAAGAGCAAAGCTGCTCTGAGAGGAGTCACATGCCCAGTGCACACACATCATTTGTTCAGTGCCTAGAATGTGCCCAGTGCTGTGGCAGGTGCCAAAGATACAGTGATGAGCAGGACAGGTGGCACGCTCGCCCCCTGGGTCAAAGTCTGGAGCTGCAGGTGACACTGGGTGTCACACGTTCTCCCTGATCCCTTGGCAGTGAGAATCAGCTCTTCCTTTTAGGGGCTTGGCCTGCTGCATGTGGCATTGACAATACATCACACCAGCTTTTGGGAACTCGTAGCTCACTGACCTACCTGATGACGTGGCTGGGTGGTCCACATCTTCTGGGACAGAGGAGGCTGACACAGCTGTTGAGAAAGAACACGGGGAAAGTGGCTCCTGGAATTCAGGGTTGAAGAGAAAGACGAGGGCCCTCTTCATCGGCCTCACGTCCCCGGGAGAGTTCGATTCCCTCTTTACAAGCAAAATGGAGAACTTTAAAAGGAACCAGCAGCTGTGAAAACGTGCCAGGTGTCAAAGCATCGTCACATATTGATTCCAGATTTATGAAATATTCAGAATAGGTAAAAACACAGAGAGAGAAAGCAGGCTGGTGACTGCTCATCTGGGGGACGAGTGGGAGGAGCAGCAGCACCATGTCTCTTCACCTGCTCTGCAGCCTGGGAGCAGAAGCCCATTGCACAGGACGCACCAGGGGGCCGAAGACTCCCCCGCTTAGCACAGACGGCGCTGCAGGCTCTCCGCCATGTGTATAAGGTGGATTCGCATCTGTGTGATTATTCATTTAATAAGCATTGAATGCCCCTCAGGGAGCAGACACACACTGTTCTTGGGACTCCGGATGCCTGGTGTGTGTGCGTGTGTGCGTGTGTGTGTGTGTGTGTGTGTGTCTGGGGCTGGGGACAAAGTCAAAGGTGAGAAAGATGGATTCTGCCGCAAGAAGCTGACAACAGTCTTTGCAGAAACGACAGATCCTATGTGACTGTCTGAGACAGGAACAAGAGTTAAAAGCGAGGTCAGCTCAGAGCTGTGCCACCTTCTGTGCAACCACACAAGCGTCTGGGAGAAGGAAGTGCAAGAGTGAGAAAGGGAAACACAGGCTCCGGCCACACAACCGCCCACTCAGCTTTCCTCGACACACGTGGGTCCTCTTGGTTTCTGAATAGGGAACATGCCTCGTCACCTGCTCAGTAGGTAACAGGATTTTAACGTGGTTCAGGGAGTTTAGGAAACTTTAGCGACTGGGCTCTAGGACTCTCAAGTCCCATGGTTTGTGTTATTGTCCATCAACCTTAGGGACAATACCTAACCTAGTTGAGCAGGATTCTCTCTATTTAGAAATGGAGATTACCCTCATCTGCTGTTGGAAGAATTAGATAACAAATCAACACGCTGCATTTAACACAGTGATTATAGTGGCATAACGCAAAGGTTTTTAATGGAAATTAAGCCAGAGTTTTGTATGTAGTTTAAAGTTTTCTGGTAACTACCTTTTAAAAAGGGAAAAGAAACGAGTGAAATTAGTTTTAATAATACATCTTAATTCAATATACCAAAAAATTATCATTTCAATATGTAATCAATATAAAAATGTCAATGAACAATTTCACATTCTTTTTATAGTACTAAGTTTTTTTTTAAAAAAAAAAAAAACAACCTTACTGAGGTGTAATTGATATAACAAAACCCTACAGATGTTTAATGTATACAATTGGATGACTCTGGACATAGGTATATAAAGGTGGTGCCGTCACCATAATCAAGGAAATACACATACCCTTCTCTTCCAAGTTTCCATGTATTTCTTCTGTGTGTGTAGTAAGAGCACTCACTGGGATCTACCCCCTTAGCAAATCTCTAAGTGCAGGAGATAGATAGGCTGTGGGCACTATTGACTGCAGATCTCTAGCACTTATTCATCTTGCATGGCTGAAGCTTCATGCCATTGAGCAGCAGCTGCCCACTGCCCTCAGTATTTGAAAGATCCCATGTGTATCTGACCCACGCAGCACATCTCAGTTCCCACTTGTGCTCAGAAGCCACATGAATGCTGCAGGCAGCAGGCTTACTGAAGATTGTCATTGGCGTGGTCAGACTGTGGATTATACAATGGTTTAGTTGAACTGTCAGCTGTTACAGATGGGGGAGGAGTGGAGACAGCATTAACTAGCACAAGGGTAAAGTGAACATGGACTGTAATGGTGACCACTGCTCACCGTGACCAGGAAGGGCTGTGCCTTCTCCACTTCTCTCGCCAGTTTGGGAAAATAACTAAATCTTACCATGTTGGACGTTTCCCAGACATTAGGCGGAGGCTCTACTTTGTTTCTTAAGTTCAAAATAACTAAGTCAATTCCCTTTTTCTACATATACACCAACCTCTTTCCTTCTTACCCTTTGCATTTGTGAAAGCATGTGAAAGGAGAAACCTTGAGTTACCATGTTCTCTGACAGTAAAATTATAGATAATCAATTATAAGGTGAATCTGGACAGTGAAATGCAGATCATCTCATCCCTTTTTTCTCAAGTCTCCCAATCTTGAATGAAGCATTACAGGTACCGAGTGACAGTGGCAAAACCACTACCTGCAGCTGAGGAGCTATGGTAGAAATGGAAATGGCAGGGTGGGAGGGTCCTACCTGGTGATGTTGGACTTGCAGCAGTTATAGGAGGAAGCTGCGTTGAGAGGGCAACAGGTAGAACTGGAAGAAAGAAACACCTATTAACAGTAAGTTACTGCTTACAGCCACTGGAGGGAGGTGTGGCACCCAGGGCTCCCGGTGACTTCACTAGATGTAGTTGGTCTCCACTCCAAAGTGACCACACATAAGCAATGGAAATGCCAAGCCACCTCTTAGCCACTGGACTCAGTATTCTCCATCCCGTCTCTGCCAGACATGGAATCCAAGGGCAGGTATTCAGTGCTTTGTGGTAAAGATCAGGTGCTTTGGGTATTAATATTCTCCCTGACTGTCAGCCTGATGGTCCCGGCCTTCAGGGTCCCCTGACCCTTCTAGCTGCTTGTTCTGCTTATTTGACTTCTGCGCCTGTTGCATCACTGACGTTTCTGATTAGTAGGTGTTGCTCTGTTTGTAGGTGTAGTACTATTTGCAATTGCTGTTCCAGTTTGTAGGTGTTGCACCAGTTTCTAAGTGTTGAATTGTTGTAGGTGTTTTACTCTTTCATGGATGTAGGTGATGAACTGATTATGGTTGTTGCACTATTTTGTACATGGGGTGCAGTTGTGGGAGGAGTGCAGTTGGTAGGTAGGGCACTGTGTGCAGGCATCCCGGGGTTTGTAGGTGGTGCACTGTTGGCAGGTGCTCTGCCTTCTCTCCTGTGCTCCAGACTGTCCCCATGACATATCTGGCCATGGGAGTTACTTACACTCCCTGTAAGGAACCTTGACAGAGGAAAGAAATGACAGCAATGGCTCTCTGCTTATCTTTGTGTTGACTTGGGCACCTGCTCCCTTTCTTGCACTGTCGCGAGCCAGCCAGGGGCTGTGTGTGTGAGCCGTGAGCACTGGAGCGCACGAGGGGACTGGACTGACGTTGCTGATCTGACTGGACTTTTTGATCCCTCTGCCTTTGATCCCACACAGCACCTAAGATGGGCGTGGCTTTCTGAGATGTCCGGTCAAATCTGCTGACTGCAGGACATCGCCAAGCAACCCCCCCGAAACCCAATCCCTTGCCTTATTTGGGTTGAACTTTTTCCCCAATAAATAGAGGATTTTCAGGTGGCTTCTCTTTCTTTCCAGCAGACCCTCAAGGTTGAGAGCCGTCCCTGATTCCTATAAGCAAAAGGTATTTCTGTGTGTTGAGTGTTTCTTTCACCATTTTCTTAAGTTATTGGTGCAGCCAGCTCTTGTGAACCCAGCTCAGGTCACCAGCTCGGTTAGCTGGCGGTATTGTCCCACACATTTCTTCTCTCTACTTGCTGTTTGGGCCATCATATTTCAATGGGTGACTTTAGTGATGTGTCCATTTCTGAGCCATACCAACTACAAGACTATTTTTCATATAAAAATGTAGCAAGCAAAATGTCACCCCTCCCCCAAGCATGTCCACATCCTAATCCCAGAAGCTGTGAATACACCAGGTTACAGGACAAAGGGCATTTCGGTTACAGATGAATAAGGCTGCTCATCAGTGCCTTAAATCGGGAAGATGATCCTGATTACCCAGGGGGCTTAATGTAACAAGGCCCTTCAGAAGCGGGAGGCAGGAGAGAGAGATTGGAAGGCACTAAGATTCTTGCTTTGATGATGAAAGATTTTGCCAAGGAATGTAAGGGCTGGTAAAAACTGGAAAAGTCAGGGAATGTACTCCTCCTTTCCAGAGATTCCATAATGAGCACAGTCTGCGACAACTTGCTCATTGCTTAGATAATTAAGACCCATTTTGGATTTCTGACATCTAAAACAAGACAATAAAGCATGTGTTGTTTAACCATCGAGTTTGGGCAATTTGTTCTAGCAGCAATGGAAAGCTCATCCAATAATCAAACATAAATGCAATCAAATAATTCTTCCTTTGGAGACAAATTAAAACATGTCATTTATAAAAAATGAGAGAGTTTCTCAGAGCAGTTGGTCATATTCATGCTTAAAGATAATTATAAAACTTATGTTCCAAATAATTTCCAGTATTTTAAAACAAGTATTATTATCTCTATTTTTTACAGTTGATAGTTAATTCTACAATTTAAATCATGTCTTTGAACAAATATTAAGAATGGTAAATAAATGATAAACCAAATATTTCCATCATCTTTCTAATCCTGCGGTCTTCCTGATGGATATAATTAATGGAATGGAAACATTTTAAGAACAACCTAAACCAAGAGTCATGGGAAATTTTTCCTGCAATTATATTGAAAGAAAGGACTCAACCCATATTGCTTTACTGATTTACCTATCCACCCGCCTAAAAGCTATCATCTTTATGTTTTTGAAGGACATTAGTGACTCTACCAGAATGATACCCTGAAAATAATTCCTGATTATAAGAGGGAGGTTCTGATGAGTCATTCAGTAACAGTGTTCTACAGCCACTCTTTCTTCTCCTTTCTGTATTTAGATGGTGAAACAGACACATTCACAGGGAAAACAGCACAAAAAATATTTCTCTTACCTGATAATACAGTTGCTGAATTTCCATCACCTATTGGTGCAAATTAATTGAAACATAAGTTATTTAATGGAGTTGAATAACTTTTACTTTATCTACATAATGGCTTTCAATAAATCTTTAATATGTCAGGTTTAAAGTACAAAATGTAAAATACAGTCAATTCCTGGTGAAACATGGCTCTGAACTTAACAAGCTCTCAGAAATATTTGCCGAGTTGATTGATTTGAAGACACTGTAGGGATAAAACCTGAACACATGATACCAGCTCTTTTAATGCAGGCAGCTGAGAACAAGCCACGCACCATAGGAACACAATGACCAAACTGTGGAATGGCCTAGATGTCCACCAACAAAAGAATGGCTAAAGAAAATGAGGTATATATTCCCATGGAGTCTTAGTCAACCATAAAGAAAAATGAAATCATGTCATTTGCAGGAAAATGGATGGAACTAGAGACCATCATGTTCAGCAAAATTTGCCAGACTCAGGTCAAGGGTCATGTGGAGGCTAGAGAGGAAAATGGAAAAGAAAGATGTGTATGGGGAGGGAATCTCATGAAAATCAAAGGATGATGGTACAGCGGAGAAAAGGGACCAGAGGGAGGGAAAAGAGGAGGCAAAGGGGAAATACCGGGGAACAGTATGGGCCAAATCATATGGTTCTGTGGTGTGCATGTGTGGATATGTAAAGACAGATCCCACCATCGTGTACAATCACAATGGCAATAAATATGGAAAACATCAAGTTCAAAATATAATGCACTAATACACCTAATCTATTGAACTTCATAGTTAGCCACTCAGTACACTGTAGAGTGTCATATTAAAGATTTATTGAAAGTGCCCGGTGCTTCCCCTTGTGATCCCAGTGTGACTGGGAGCTGCAGCTCACCAGGGAAAGATCAAATTCAAAATTCAAAGCAGTCTCTATCCAATGCATATTACTTTTGTACAATACAAAGTAAAAAGATCATGTCGAACCATCATAAGTATGTATATTATTATAATCATGTTGCATATAATGTATTTTAACATATGATAGTTACATAAGAGTAGTGAGTGTATGAATGAAATGGAAATAAGCAGAAAAATGACCAACTGACCAACAAAACCCTTTGCTAATTACTAGAATTTGAAGGGAGGGAACCCCCCCACACCCTACAGTATAATGAACCCTCCTTGCCTGGTGAGCACCATCTTCCTGAAGGAAGCGTTAGCCTTTGTTGAAGGAGGACCACTGAGTCTTCAATGACTAGTACATTGTTTCGAACAGCCACACTGTACAAATGTCTACTTTTAAATTCAGTAAATATGTACTTTAAACACATTAAATACCAAGCACTGCCCTTGGCTCTGAGGTGAAAAGCTCTGCATGGTTCCTGCTCTCACTAAACCCACACCCTGGAGAGAAGGCCAAGGGGATCCGGGATGAGCCAGGGAACGAAGGAAAATTCAAAGCCAGGGTCAGACAGAAGAGCAAACCAGCAGGGTGACCAGACGGGAAAGGGCTGGCTGCACCCTCAGGGAATCCTCTCTGAGGGAGGGGCATTTTAGCTGAGACTTGATGAAGAGGAGCACCCCCCCACTCCCAGAAAAAATCTGGGAGAGAAGATACACATTTTGAACAGAGGGAAGAGCCCCTACACGGGCCCAAGGCAAAGTACTTTTTTTTCAAAGGCTGCAAAAATGATCAGAGGAAGGCCCTGTGCAAGACGAGGCGTTTCCCAGAGGTCAGAGATGTGCACAGGGTCAGGTCACACGAGGACAGAGGGTCCACGGTAACTGACTGGACACCGCTCTAAACACAATGAAGAGGAAGGGGTTTGAGTGAGGGCGGATGATCTGATTTACAGTTCACCAGCCAGGTCTAGAACAGAATGACCATTTAGAAAATCGTTGCCATCATCCAGATGAAGGATGAGAGGGCTTTGGGTGATGGCAGTGACGTGGGGTGGGGAGATGCTAAGGGGTTAGCATATATTGAGAAAGTAGGGACAGAGAATTTCCTGACGCATTGTTTGTGTGGAGTGAGGGAGGAGGAGGAACAAGGGTGGCTCTAGTTTCTTCTGGCTTGAGACACTGACTGAACAGGAGGAATCTGCTCTTCTTTAGAATCAGGTCTGTAAGCATGAGGGTACTGAGCATGTAGCAGACCAGCTGCTGCATCCAGGCTATCTGCACGGTTTGGGGCAAGCAGGTGGATTTTTTTGTGTGTGTGAGATTCCATTTTGTCATCCGTGAAATGGGGATTATAAAAGTGCCTACTCCACAAGGGTCTTGTGAAAATTTTAAAAGCCATGCATGCCAAGTGTTTAGAATTAATTCACAAGGGTTGAGTTCAGGACATTAAGGCCTGTGGTTCAAGGGTAACTCAGTGCCCATCTTTGTAGGGAAATCTTACGGGACACAGACAAGCCCATGAGTTATGAATTGCTATGGCTACTATCATGCCCAAAGGCTCTGCCCAAAGCCATGCACCAGCTGACCCCTGCGCCCAAACTATTTATTATGTGGCTTTTAACGGAAGAGGTTTTCTGTACCCTGAATTAGAGAATTAAACAACTAGTAGCTGTGCAGTAAAGTTCTCAGGTTGATACCTGGAAGATAAAGACATCAATAAGTCTGACTCTTGTCATCCTTCCACATCTGTGATCTCATTCAACCCAGATGGGCCTCCTTGAAGTGGTGTTTTTATCTCTCTCTTTAAAAAAGAGCGTAATGACTTGCCTGTGGTCACACTCAATAAGTGGCAGAAATGAAACTCAAATTCTGGCCTTTTACTGCCAAGTCTTTCATTTTTCCCTCACCCCAAAGCTTGGCCTTGGCTGGTACTCAGGCCTGTCTTGAACATGTCCCCACTGGGCTGCTAACTGCAGGACTCACTGGCTTTCTAATACACCAGGAAACAGAAGTCATTATGTACAAAGTATATAATATATTCTCCCTTCCAATTTTGGTTTGATCATCATCATCATCATCATCATCATCATCATCATCCCTTTTGGTTTTAAACCAAAGGGAAATTTTGTACAGAAGAAGGATGTATAAAGGCGATTCATCATAAAACACTTCCTACCTTGGGGCATTGGCAGTGGTTCCTCGGCATGCTCTGAAGAAAGAGGCATTGAGAATTCCGTCATGGTTAGGACAGCAACAAGCTACCCGGAGTCAGGTGGCATCCCTCCCCCTGCCACCCGAGTTCCACAGAGCGAGAAAGAACGTGGCTAAATGTGAACAATTTACCACGATTTCCCCTAACATAGTGGTGGGAATTATGCTTTTAGCAGCGTAATAGCAATACTAGGGAATGGCTGGAACTCTCCTGATTGAAATAAAAATGAAGCTAATTACTTGGGAGGAAAAGGGTGACCCAACAGCATTCTTGACTTAATGGTAGAATCATCTTAATGGCCCAGGAAATCAGAAATGGTGAACAATGACCATCCTAGTGTGGCCATCTGCTCCTTCTCACCACTTATGCCTTTATTATCTTCTCCCTGCCTGCCTGGGCAACTAACGTAATGGAAACTGTGGGCCCGTAAAGCAATCACACGAACTCACCTGAGGTAGGCTCTATATAGTCAGTCTCTGTTGAATAGGAAAAAAAAAACAGATCTACTTTAGAAAAGGGTAGTTATTTTTAGAAATATTTCAATTAAAAATTAATTTTGAAATGAAAAATATAACTCTCCAAAATAAATTGTTGACTCTCTCTGCCTTAATTCAGGTGACTTTAATTAAACATTGAATGTATAAATGGTTATTAGCACAGTGTTTCTAATGGTGTGTGTTGGACCAATTGTGGCTGCACGATATCTACTGGGCTAACTCAATTGCCCCCCAAAAGAGGCAAATGCCCTATTCACCTGTAAAACAGTTCAGTGGAACCTAGTGACCTTGCAGAATATGCTGCCTTGATGGAATTCTAAATAATACTCCAACTAAAATTTTAAAAATCAAAGCAGGGGACAAAAACTAAATGAAAAACAAACCAGCACACACACACGCACACACACACACACACACACACACACCAGTATTTGTATTGACTCAGAAGCTAATTTATTACTTGAGTATCAATATAGGAGCAGTCTTTCTGGTTGAATGCAATTGGAAATTGGAAATTGTGGCAAGTGACTGCATTCACTGCTCTAGACACAATAATCGCCTTCCTCTCCTGCGTTGGCACACAGATGTGCGTCTTGAGCAATGGTATTGTGCTGAAAATCAGCCACATGCTGATGGAGATGTGTTTGTTATCTCTAGATCAGCAGTTCTGGGTTGGGGGCAATTGCTCCCCAAAGGAACATTTGGAAATGTAGGAAGACACTTTGGGGTATCCCACTGGAATGAGAGCACTATGTCATTTGGTGGGCAGCGGTGAGGAATGCACAGGAAAGCCCACCCACCACAGAGGATGCCCTGGCCCCAGTGTGCATAGTGCTGAGGCTGAGACCCTGGTCAAGACAGACTTGATGATTATTCTTTGGTCAAAGACTCATGACTGACAATAACTGGTATAAGCTCACAATCAATAGGACACACTAAGAACTATTCTAATTTACATATGCTTCACCTTTATTAGACTGAAAACCTTTAGGAGGAAAAGCCTTTATCTCAGGGCTCAGGATGTGGGCTCAGTGGTAGAGCTCCTAGGCAGCATGTGTGGGGTCCTGGGTCCAACCTCCAGAACCAGAAAACAAACAAACAAACAAACAAAAACCCCTATCTCTTGCTCACTGTGGTGTCCTGGCAAAAGGGAGAACACACTCGGTTAGTGATTTACCTCCCTTTTGATGTAGACTGTCTTTTCACCAGAGGTTATCAAATCTAGTCCTTATAACGGAATCCCCAATCGCTTTCATTATTTTTCTCTGCATAAAATCAATTTCAACATCTTGTGGCTAATATTTTTCTGAGCTCACATCAAAGTGCAAAATAACCAACATCTCCTGGTGGCCCACAACACAGTAGGCTGGTCCCTGGCTGGTCCATGGTCACATGGGTGCATGATTACCACTGGGGTAGTGAAGGTGCAGCCAGATAATGAGATGTGCACTTTGGAGGCAAAGGTGCCATTACCTGTGCAGATGACACTGGCGTCTTCTCCAGGGCCACAGTTATGCAGATGCCAGCCAGCATGTGGACACTGTCCCAGAAAACTCTCTTTTCCGGTACAGTCCACATCATCCAGCAGAAACTCGCCTTTGCCTTCACCAAATTGTGCCTCAATGGGGGCTGCAAGGGCGGGTCCGCAGCTCAGCTGCTGGCACACCACTTGGGCTTCATTGAGGTCCCACCGGTCATCGCAGACCCTGCCCCACTGTCCATGGTAGAAAACTTCCAGTCTCCCAGAGCATCTGCCTGATCCATTCATGAGTTGCAACTGTGGCCAGTCTTTTGAAGATGCAAAAATATTGCATTTTAGGAGAAGGAACATATTCTGCATGAACCCATGTGCATTTAGTGTGCCTATGCTGAGTCACAGTGCATAGCACTGTGGACCCTGTGTTTAAGAGAAGAAGCCTGGTCCTCGCTGTCAAAGAGATCAAAATCTAGTTTGAGAGTCTGGAGGTGATTGACACGTTAATCTAAAATTAAGTGGAGATTTGCAACTACATCAAGCTCCAGGAAGCAAAGGAGGGAGGATATCCATTGTGTTTTAAGGATGTCCATAGTGGGGTGTGGGGGGATATCTTACTAAGAGGTGACCATGGGTCCAGGGCCTTGAGAGGGATAGGAAAGAGTTAAGGGGACAAATTCCATTGCCCTAAATTTACCTAGCCTATCTCATGCACCTTCAAGACTGAGGACACCAAGGGGACAGTCTTCCTCAGTGCATTAAACAAAACAAATCAAAGCCCACAGAGTTGTATGAAGAGCTGAATTCACAGGGACCCTCAGTGAAATCATTCTGTTTGGCAGTATTTGCACAATTGGAGTCTACCGCCACTTAGAAGCATGTGATCCACCAAGCCACATCACACAAGGATGGGGGCAGAAAACCTTGACTCACCACCAGGGAACGGTGTTAAGATTTCAGCATCTAAGAGCAAAGAGAAATAAATAAGGTATCGTTGGCCGGCAGGATAGTGCACACAAGTTTGCTGGGCGAGTATCAGCATGTGTGTGGTGGAATCGATGTTGTGCTAACAACGTGCTTTGGGAAGTATATTCAGTAGGTTTTCATCAGGTGAGAAACTTATTATGCTTAGGCAGCTTGGAGTCATTTACAGCTTGCTTTTTAGAACTGGGTTATTTGTGCAAATGTCCCTTCTGCCAGAAAGGCAAAAGGGTCCAGTGCTAATGGAATTGTACTCCTGTGGCACTCACAGAGGGCCTTCAAGAAAGGAGAATTTTGGAGTATACTGGAGGACTCAGGTTAGTAAGAAAGCACACGAGAGGATCGGAAGCTGTTTCTCCTAAAGTACTGACTCTTCGTTGGGGCCTGCAGATGCCAGTAGGTAACTCAAGGAAGGGTGGTGGCCTGGCAACTCTGCCTGCGTTCTGTATCTGGCCCTTTGCCATGTGCTGGAGCCGGATTCTTGTTGACTTTGCTCGCAGGCATGCTATTCATTTAAGGCGCGTTCGTGTAAACACTGGTGTTACAAGGTCCATTGCCCTAAATTCACCTAGCCTATCTCATGCCCCTTCAAGACTGAGGACACCAAGATAAGAGTAACTGAGGCATTTTCAAGATTTGTAGAGACATTCAACTGCCAGCTCTTTAGCCTTCTCTTCTAGACTCCTGGGTGGTGCCTGGTCAGTGCCCTGCACCTTCCAGGAACAGCGCAGGCTTTCAGGCAGTTCATCTCAGGATAAGACTGTCTTCCAAAGCAGGAGCAGTCATCTCATAGGAACTAAACTGTCCCCTTCAGGATCACAGGTCTCATAGCTCAACACACTGAGCAGCAAAGGGAGATTACATCCTCAGGGGTGCAGATGAGGACTTCTCTGGAGCCACCTTGCAGAACCTGAACTGAGATATTGACACAGACTAAGACTGCTCAGTTTTTCAGATCTCTCACCCCACCCCAATTCTTCCTCTATGTAAACCTGAAGCTCATACCAGTGCCATGAAGTCAGGGCTGAGATGCTTGATCTGAATTTGCCTTCCAGGACAGCCATACTGATTAAAGTTCCCTTCCTGCTCTTCACCGTACTTCTTCCTTTTGGTTTTGGGGGCCAATGGCCAGACCTAATTTGTTGGGACTCTCAGAATCAAGCCTCTGGCCTGGGACTCTGGTGACAAAAGGACACACTTTGCTCCATTAATCTCTGAATCTGCCAAAGGGACAGACAGGAATGTTGTGTCCTGAGGCCACGCTCACCGCCTTTCCAACACATTATCTGAAGTCAGGATTTTCTTTAGTCTAATCCAAGTTCGATGACATCTCTGAATGTTAATTTACTAAACCACATTCATATCCTCACTTCGCAATTTTCTAAAATACAGTTGGACAGGAACAAACAAGTTGGGAGAGAAAATATTTACTGCATGGTTAAAGGCAGGGGATCCACCTTCTCTTCCTTTCATTTGTCATGTCCCTTTGATCACATCCAATTGTTTGTCTCCTGCCCCTCCCCTGCCTCCTGCAGTGGGTTACATTGGTTAACACAGAGCACTGGGGCATGTGTGGATGCTCTGCTGAAGACATACTAAAGTGTGACTCTTACCAAAATCTTCCAAAGTTTCATGTTCATATTCTACGAAAAAGAAAAAAAAAAGTGGAATGTAACTTGAATCGATGAGGAATAATAATTCTGAAAGCCCCACAGGCTAAGCAGGTGTTTTCCTAAAGGGCTAATGCTACTTGATGTGAGTACCTAAAGCATTGTTTTCATATTAAAATAAAGGTGGTTTTATTACAATTTGAAAGAGAAACTCTGAAGGGACTTTTATAGATAATAGGATTTCAAAGACAGTCTCTGCTTAGGGCAAGCAAACTTGGGCTCTGCTGTTTGGGGCATCTATTTGAGAAATACCAGAACTGATTAATCTATTAACTGCAAGAATATACTCAAAACATACTCTTACATCCTCTGAAGTCAGACATGTATTTATAATTTGCCAACTGGACTGTTTCCTTCCAGGGAGCCTGGCCCAGGAAGATGCTGGGAGGGTGGCAGATCCTCCTTCTGCCCGCCCAGGCTGCTTGGGGCACCTTTAGCCAGGTGAGGCAAGGCTGAGGACTCACAGGAGGGGCTTTGGGAAGTATCTGGCACAGTCAAACTCTAAGGCAGGGCCTGGGGTCCAGGAGGCTGGAGGGGCTGAAGGTGCAAGACGGTGAGAGGCCTTGGGAAGGCAGGGTTCATGGACCGCAGGGCTCCTCCACCCCCTGGACCTGCTCCTACAACTGTGCTGTCTTCAGTAGGAAAGGGCCCAGCCAGGCAGGGCTCCTGACCCCGAAGTCACCAAGATGGGAGTCTGCTGCTTGGGATGGGAGCTGGCACGTGGAGGGGCTGTAAGCCCAGAGCAGGGTCATTTTGCTCACTGCTGGATCTCAAAGCCTTCTGAAATACATACTGGTTGAGTATTTAGGTCTTGGCCACTGGCTGATGCCTCAGATCCTGCTTCCCTATATGCTGAATTTGAGAGGCTCAAGAAGAAGGCTCTCAACAGGAGTTAGCAGCTGGGGAGCAAAGAGGGGCCTTCCTCCTTTACCCCCTCCTCTTCCTCCTGACTCTGCCCCTGCGCCTTCATCCAAAGTCAGCTAATCAGAGATACAGCTGTGCCGTCTCTAGGAGGTTGATTACCTCAAAAAGCAGAAGGTGCAGGTACAGTGTCACTGGCAGCCTGCTCTCAGGCTGTGGACTGACAGGTTAATGGACCAGAATTAGCTGTACTCGGCCTCATGGCAGCCTGGGGAAGGCAATGTGATTATCGTTGTGACAATCATTCCCTCTTGGTTAGAAAAGGGCTGAGTGATTTGCAAAGAGCCACATTAAGGCAAGGAAAAGAGGGGTTAGGGGAGGGTCCCAGAGGGATACCCATGGGGGTGGCCCCACCGAGTCTGCGATTGGAAGGGCCCTGCCGTTAATGCTCCCCTGTCACTGTCCTGAGATTCTTCATAATTCTTGAACAAGGGAACCCTCTTTTTCGTCTTGCACTGGGACCCACAGACTATGTAGCCTGTCGTGTGCCTGACCTGGGACTTCTCATTTCAAATCTAGCGTTTTCTCGAAAGTAACTGCAATTGGCTTCTCAAGCAGACAGAAAAGGACTGGGGTGACACAGGGTGGCCAGCTGCTTCCTGAACACCACAGAGGGAAGCTTCCTGGGAGCGGCTTTCTTGGGAAGCTAGCTGAGGTCTCAAGCAGACGTGGTGAGTCACAAAGTCCTTCTCTTGTGTTGGGGAGAAAGGAGGAGACTCAGGGAATGATATTGGACAAAGAGAAAAAATCAACTCTCAGGAAAGATGGAAAGCAATTTACCGGAGCAGATGACACCAGTGTCCTCCCCGTGCCCACAGTTGTGGGTAAACCAGCCGGCATGGGAGCACTGCCCCAGGTGGGCTTCGGTCCCAGAACACTGCACATCGTCCAGAAGAATGGGGCCAGAGCCCTGGCTGAAGTAGGCCCCTCCAGGGGCGGAGACGGCCATCCCACAGCCCAGCTGCTGGCACACCACCTGCGCTGCCTTCTCATCCCACAGGTCATCGCACACTGTGCCCCACATGCCTTCGAAGTACACCTCCACTCGGCCAGAGCACCTTCCAGAACCTTCCACGAGCTGCACAACAAGCCAGTCTTTGGGAGAAAGGCAGTCCCCGCCCCCACCTCAGTGTTTGTGAATGAAGTCATCTTCCCCACCACCTTCCCCGCCACTGCTGGCTCTGGCTAGATTATGCCCTTGACAACGGACATCTTCTTAAATTTCATAACTGCCTGTGGGCATTATTGTCCCCGTTTTTACCATGGGAAGAAACAAGGTGACAATGGCATCAGCCTCCTGGAGTCTCACTGTTAGTGAGGGGCAGCAAGGGACCCCATGAGAGCTCCATAGGGTCCCCCTGTTTGGGTGGCATTGTCCATGGACCATTTGAGACCACGGCATGGTGAGATGTCACAGGACCTTGCTCTGTTCTTTTCAGAAGCACTTCATGCTGGAACCTCCCGCCTGCTCTGACAAGAATACCAGCTCTGGGCCCTTGATGGTTTAGCCTGGGACCTGTCTCGTGGATCTGGGCTCGCTCTGGCTTTGCTATCATCAGCCTCACATCAAGGGTGCCGTGCATTATTCCCAAAGACACTGCTGCCCTCGCCTGCCGCCTGGACCTACATTTCACCTCTCGGAGGTCTTTGCTGGGCATATTTTCCTGGTTCCCTCAGGGACCTCAGGGGCAGGCAAGGCCTGCTGGGCTAGTGGATAGCAAGGTGCCAAGGGTGGGGCTCCCACGTGGTGGTCACAGGCACCCAAGTTTGCTTCTCAGCTCGGCCAGTAACTATGTGATTTGTGGGCCACCTGAGCTCTTTCCCCCATCTGTAAATAAGAAGGGCACCTGCCTCACAGGGGATTCGTGAGGCAAATACAGTAAAGTGCCTGGCACTGAGGGAGCACTTTGGAGCTGACAATTTTACAAACTGGTAATTAGATCCATCAAGGGACAGTTACCAATTCCCAAGGCTCACTGCTACAGAGCCCTGGTTGGGTCCCTGCTGTCTCTCCTCTTTCCTGTGGCCACAGGACAGTGCTTTCAACGTGTGACCCTCACATGGCCCCTGTCGTGCACATCTTGGGGAGGCTTGTAAACATGCAGAATCTGGAGGGTGCCCACATCTCAGAGCTGGGACCAGGATTCTGCACGTTCAGTAAGACCTGGGGGTGATGTCCACACACCCCCCTCATATAAGAACGCCTAAAATAGAGACCCTTAAGACAGGCTTAAGCTATTAAAATCATGAAGGTAGATAAAGATCTGATAGCATCCTGTCTTATTAAGCAGAAATAAAACTGAGCTGTTCTTACTTCTGCTCAGCAGGAACCATCACTCTCCAAAGGCTTTCATAGTATCCGTCCTAAAGATCCTGCCCACCCTCATTCTGTCCTCCTGCAGGCCTAGGGGGCTGTCTGGCTGGGACTCACCTTGCTGCTCCACAGACGTGCCTTTGATGGGGTTTCCCTTAGGGTGTCCCTTCCCCAGCCTTCCTCCAGATCCTCTGGTGTCCCTCCTGTAGCAAACTGAGATGTACCAGCCTCATTAAGACCCAGCAGGGATGCTGACCGCAGCCTGCCCCAAAAGCAGCTTCCTGGGCCCAGCTGCAAACCCACGGACACTCAGGCTCAGCAGACCGGGGCCCGGAAATCTGAATTTTCAACAATCCAAGAGGTTGTTCTGTACGGCCAAGTGTGGAACCCATGTTCCGCTGTTGCTTTACCTTAAGCCCTCGCCTTGGAGGATTCTTGTCCTACATCTCTTGCTTTAATCAGGTAAGTTATGCCAACTATTTGCCAGTAGTGCACTTTATTATGCAGCTTCAGCGATCCATGGTTAATCTTAAAGCATTTTCTTTAATAAGCTAGGATTTACACAGAAATTCAGCCATGCTTTTTAGTTAAATTCCTATGTTTTCTAATATCTCCCTGGGTTTATCTTTGCACAACAATTTTTATGGCTATTATTTTTGTATTTTCATTACACACTTTTTTTTTCTTTTCAGAGGCTATTTAACCTTAGTTAATTAATTTTATGTTATCCTTGGTAAGAGAGGAGGTATTTATACTCAACATCACATAAACACAGCAGTCTTTTTTTTTTTTTAAACTGGTTCCTGACTCTTCCTGGAGGGTGCGATAGCTGCCATATAACATTGTCATTACCTACAAGTAAGTACTATCCTCCAAAAATGGCCCTTTGGTGGGTTTGTAACACGAATCCATTTGCCCTTCAGCTCACATGTCTGTCTGGCCAGATGCCTGGTCTGGGCTGCAAGCAGGGGACAGACAGTAGCTCTCCCAGACACGCAGCTGGCAAGAGACCAGGCTGGGATTTGGTTCCAGGCTCTAGACACTGGGCCACTGAGCCGTCTGACTCTCACGTGCTCTCCTGCCCCATTCCCCTCAGGACAGCGTCTCTGATTCTTCTCCTTCCACACCTCTCACATCCTGCCAGCATGTCAGAGCGATTCTGTCCAGTGTCGCTTTGACCCATTCCTTTGCATGAACAACATTAGATCCCATGTCTACATTGAGCCTCAGCATTTTCAAAGCCCTTCCAAACCCTTTGTCTCATTAGATTATCAGAGAAACCTGGCGTGTGCTGCTCAGGCCTAGCAAGGTGACTTAGATTGCAGAATGTCACTCAAAAAAAAAAAAATCTGAATCTGTATTGCTTTGCCGAAACCCACCCTAGCCGCCCTGAGCTAGGATTTTTAAAAATTTTGTGCCTGGACTACCCCTGCCACTCTTTTGGCCAGTTTCACTAATGCAGTCTCTCCCCACCTCCTCCAGGCCACCCGCCTACTCATCTGAAACAGCCTTCGTAATGTCATTTTGCTGCTATCGTGGTGGGAGAAGACCAGAGTTCTTATCCTGGATTCCAGAACCCTCCAAAATCAGCTCCCTGCTTCCTTTCCAGCTGCTCTCATGGGCAGACTGCTCTCTCTCCCTCAGAAGGAAGCTTGCCCTTCCCAGCTCCGGGACCCCTCTAGAGCTACTAAAATTCCCAGGAATGTCATAACCCTGCACACAGACATGGCATCCTGGCCATCCAGACAGGATGAATCTCAACTCAGAAACCTCTGTAGCATTTTCCAAGAATTCTCCCTAGTGAAAGCCCCACCTCCCCAAATCGTAACGTCCAGTTTGTTTAACCAACGTGGCTGAGCACATTGGTGCCAAGTGCTAGGTGGTGTCTTGATAACTCAAGAGTCAAGACATGATCCACGTCTTGGGAGATCAAGACGTGGTACCCACCAGCGAGCTTGTGTCTTGTCTCCGCAGCCCAGGTGGAGGGCCTTGGATGGACAGAGGGGACTGTCCTCCCAGCGCAGGACCTGGATGGAATCGGACACTCTCTCATGGTCAGAGAGTGAATTAATGGCACGGGATGTCAGAAGGCCTTGAAAACTGGGTTGGCTAAATCTGAAGGACGCGGATAAGGCATGGCATGAAGAGGAGAGGAAGGGAAAGCAGGCCAGCGTCTGGCTGTGGACAGGGGAGGGCTGGCCAGGGGCTCAGAGCCGAGTGCGGCCTCCGATGTGGAAAGTCAATATTCCCCCAATCTTAAGAAGGGCACAGCAGGGCACAAGCACCCTGCACCCCAGCCTGAAGCCCCCACACCCCCAGGGCTGCCCAGCCCCTCCTGCGCAGGAAGGCCAGGCGGCCTGGGGATGGGAATACGTTGTCCTGCGTGTTTGGTTTTGTGGGCCTGGGGGTGCTAATTGTAAGTGTGAGGTGAGAGCCCTGAAAGGTTTAAGACTAACTGATAACTCCACGAGGAGGGTGGCATTGGGGACAGGGGATAACAACAGTGCTTCTTTTGGGACCTGAAGGAGGGGGAAAGAATGGATGAAACAAGTTGGACCTGTTTGGGGAGTGTGTGAGTGTGAGTGTGATGAATGTGTAGAGTGAGAGTGTGCTTGCGAGAGTGAGTGCAAAAGTGTGTGTGGTGAGAGTGTGATTTATATGGGAGTTTGTGCGAGTGTGTCAGTATATGTGTGAGTGTGTGAGTGCATGTGTGAGTGTATGTGTGAGTGTGTGAGTACATGCGTATGTGTGAGTGCTGGTCCTCAGTGCTGTCAGCAGGGCAGGGCGGTGGGACTCCCACTGAGTGAGTGACAGAGATACATGGGACACAGCTGAGCACACCCAGGAGTAGCCGTCTGACCTTGGCGGCAGGGCTGGAAGGCGGGTCTGAGGGAGCACAGGCAGGGCAGAGAGGTATGTGGGTGTGGGCGTGGGGGCAGGAGGCAGCCCCACCATGGAGCGTGGCTGGCTAATGGGGTTTTAGACTGTTTAGCAATTTAACTTGGATTTCGTTGATCAATAAATGCTGCCCCAGTCTGCAATCACATTCTGAGAAACAGCCTTTGTTTCTACAGTGATCAACAAGTTGCCCTTTGTCCCCAGTTTTCATGTGAATTGTGCTAATATCAACCAAGCTGCAAATTCCTCCAATCCCTTCCAGTATTGTGGGACCTGCAGGGACCTGCAGCGTGTCCCTGGGGTGGCTGTCCCTGGAAGGTCACACTGGCCTCATTATCTGCGAGGCTCTTATGCAATTGGCACCAGGAGCCTGACAAAGCCTATTGGGCCATATCATGTCACTAATCCTGAACTCCCGGAAACTCAAGATTACCCCCACCAGAAACCCACAGGGTGACTGACACCTCCTGGGGAGAGCTGTGGGGAGAGTGTGGCATGGATGGGAGGTGGCAAAGGGGCCGAGATAAAGGAGGCACCCAAGAACCAGGGAGAAAATGGCCCCATTGAGAACGGAGACTTGCAAATGATGTCTACAAGATCAGCTGAGCCTCTCAAATATCCGAAGATCTGCAGCAGCTCTGGAAACCAACTCACAAGCTCATAATCCCCGCTCCTGTTCTTTGAAAGGGTCTCATGGGCAGAGACCAGTCAAGGGTGTGACACGCTTGCTCATTGCTTTTCCATTCATTTACTTCAGCTGTGGGTGCAGAGCCCTTTACTGTGCAGGGGACGGTCCGGAGGACTGGTCTCAGCAGAACAGTGGTGCCCTCGCATGCTGCTGGCAGAAAGCTGGCGAGTTTCAGGGAAAGCAGAATAAGGCAGGGATGAGAAGAAGTGAACATTAGTGTAACTGGATGCCAAGTGCCCGCTCAGGCCATGCAGCCTTCACTGGGGCTGATTTTTCCATTGGAACTTGGCATTTTGGTGTGATGGGAGGTGGGGGCTGAGGGCCTGGCATTGAGGCTGATCCTTGGTCCCAGGGGCCCACTCTCTGCCACTTCTGATACATTATCAGGTAGCTGTCCGAGGCAGCCTCAGGAGAATCCCTGAATTTGGGGCCACTTTTTTCAGAGCTTCCAGAAATCATTGAACTCATCCAGACTTGAAATTCTCTCCATTTCCTACTGTGACATCTATCCTAAACCCTCTGGTCATTGATCCCAAACAGACTAAGCCACTGTCCAGTTCCACTTTGCAAGAGCAGCTCAGGGCAGCTGTGGGGGCGGAGTTCACTGGGACTCCTTCTGGATTGGACCGAGACACATATACCACGCCCCGAGCAGCTCCCCTACAGCCAACACTTGGTCACTTGGAGCACTCAGCGTCGTCTTTGCCACAAGTTAACAAATACAATGAATGTGAATTTTGAATTCTTTCAGAAATTTCCACAAGCTGTCATACTCCAGCAAGCCCCACTGGTTTCTAGGCACACTTGGTATAGGACAGATGTCCCCAGAGTACTTACCTGCATGTGTAGATTCACTGAGAAAAAAAAAAATTCCCTCCTGCTCTTTGTTTTTAAAATCGAATCTATTGCTTGAAACTTATTACTGAAATACTGAAAGGGGAAAATTTCTTGGTTTCAAAGGGGGAATGGAGACATTATGGTTAAATGTTATTCTCTGAAGCTGAGAGTCCCTATTTTTATCTTGTCTTGGTTTAAGATACTCAGTTTGTCATATACAATGTCTATAGTAACAGTTACGTCGACTGAGCGTTTTCTATGTCTGAAGCACTCTTCCAAGTATTTTACAGACATTATTTCATTAAGTCCCTTTTACAATCCCAGGTATCAGACCTTTTTTTCATGGGAGAATATTCAACATAGAGAGCTTGCAAACTTATCCAAGTTCATGGGACCAGAAGGGGCCCAATTAGGGCCCAGCCCATATCCCTGGGTTCAGCACTCCCAAAACATCCAAATGAGAAAGGAGGCCCAAAAGGTTTAAGACATCACTTAAATCCTTCTTAACACCCTGGTATAAATTAATAAATATATTGGAATATTAAACATAAATATATCCACGCAATTACTTGCAGAATAAAAAAAGGGTTTTAATATAAACTTTAGGCCCAAACATTGTTCTATGACTGGTGAGTTATATTTCTTCTTTACAAATAGTAAGAATTATATTCAAGCTATTTTTTGGTCAAGAATATTTCTTTTTTTTTTTGTCCCCCCATGAAACCACAAAATAATAATGAAATAATCAGAATTGTGCAGATATTTTAAATTAGTTCCAAATTAAATTAATATTTCCTTTAGAGAACTAGATGAGAAATATACATTAAAGTCAAGAATATTAAATTAACTAATCTAGTTTTAAGAGAAGGTACAGATTTTCAGATTAGAAGCCTGCATAAATCAACTCCAAATAATTTTACGAAATGTCAGTGTTTCAAGCTAAGATTTTTTTTTTTTTTTACTTTACATTTCCATCTCCATTCAGCAACAATAAGAAGTCATGATTGCAATACCCCTTGGGTCAAATATCAATACAGAAGCCAAAGGACACTTGTAAAACCCATGCTGGATTGTCCCACAGCCAAGTATTCCTTCATTATATACTTTCCCCCAGAATCCTTATTGCTCTTGTAATAGGGCATTTTTACAAGAGCAATAAGCCCATTTTACAAGAGCCATAAGCCAGCAAACACTTGCTCACAGAAAGCAAAACTTACAGAAAATATCTGACCCAACTCCCTAAAATTGATTATGACAATGGGTCATCGCTGCAGCAACATCTTATCAGTGGCTGGGTGGCATTAAACAGAGCAAAAGCTCCCTGTGTCTGGACGTCCCGCTTGTAACAAGGCAGGAACAAAAGTACCTGGCGCCTTATCTGCAGTACCTGCTCCAGGTAGAATAACGGCTTGGAAGAGCAGCAGCCAAAGGAGGAAGGTGAGAGTGCCCATGGTGGGAGGGCTTTCGGCTGCTGGAATCCTGAAGCTTTGGCTTTATATACTCTCCAGACTCCCTGGCGGGGGTGGGGCTGGCTGGGCAACTTGGTGCTCTTCTGTCTTGGACTGGCAGGTGTTCAGAGCAGGGGCCAACTTACTAGCTTTGGCATTCCGTGGGTATTTGCTATGGGGAGAAAGGGGGATTCTGCCTGCTGGAGGCATTTCATGGAACAGTTGGGAGTTGAAAGCAGAAGAAAAGGTCGACAGTGTGCTGGTGGCCGGCTGGGCAGGTGGGACCCTCGAGCCCTCTCGGGGAGAGAGGCCACCAGCATCCCTAAATCCCGCTGAGGGCATCATTTCCTTCAGCATGTAGCTGCTCCCAGGGGGAAGAAGCTGCTGAGATTCTATTCCTCTTTCAATGCCCACACCCTGCCTCTCCTCTTTTTGAAAATTTCCCCTTATTCCTCAACTGCAGATTTGCCCCATTTTCTAATTCCCACACTCGCCCTGGGATGCCTCTTCATAGCACTCCATCCATCCTGCCTCGATTGCGTCTCTAGTATCGTTAGGAGTCCGTCATTAGCTTATGAAGTTCCTGAGGGCCTGATTTCTCTTTAGATAGTTCATGATCTCACTTAAATAATGCTTACGTATAACGTGCTCAGCATGTTGCCTTCTACTTAAATGTTTGTGAATCCCATTGTGCCATACCTAGGGATAGCTGATGTTTGTAAAATTAGTGCTCCCCTAACAGGAGCGTTCTCTCTACTGGATCATTGGCTTGTAGTACAAATTATTCCATTATCTCAAGGAATTGCTCTCTGCTCTGAGTCTTGTGTATAACAGAAATTGGAGAGAGGATGCCCCTACGAGAGCATATGTCTAGCTCCATATCCTGAGGATGAAACAGGGAAAAGGATGAGATGACCTAGTGGACGCCAGGTCAGGGGCTGTGAGAAGGGGTTGCAAGAAAGCCTTTTTCAATCTGAATATGCTTACTTATTGAGACCACTGTGGTGTGTTGGTCACCATGTCCAATAGGAATGGCTTCTGGGCTACTATTGTATGTGGAGTGCCCCAGACCAGCCGGGTCCACACCTGGTCATGACGACAAACATCAGGCTGTGGGTGGAAGCAGGTGGGAGCTGGGACTTGCTCCCTACACTGTGATTTGGGGCAATTCACTTAGCTTCACTGAGACTTAGTTTCCTTGTCTAAAAAAGTGAACACCATCTGCCCTGCTTAGTTTGGAGGGCTGCTGGGAGGGTCAATTAGACATACATGAGACGTGTGCATTATTTAAGCAGGAAGATTTCTATCCCTCCATAGATGGCCTTATAGAGAGACTTTGAGTTTTCCTGACGGTCTTCAATGCAATTAAGTCATAGAATAAAGTTAGTCAAATTTGGCCACAGCTGAAAAATAATAGACATCAAGAGAAAGGAATATTACACAGTCGAAAATAACTAAAGCTAATACACTTTACAGACCGAAAATGAATCTCTACGTTCCTATGAGGTCTCCTTGGAGACCTCACTCCCCGCAGAGAGATTCATGGAATTAAGTCAAAAGAAGTCTGAATAGCTCATCCACTTCAAAACCCAGGTTTTCCCTCCCTTCTGATAAGTCCCTGGGAGCAGGAGGCAGGCTGTGGCCCTTGTGACCCTGCTACCTAGATCCTGTTGTTCACTCTGCCATCCACGAGATTCAGGGCCAGTCTGTCCTGTCCTCGGACTCCGTGGTCCTTCACACTGTGCTTGCTGCAGTGTCCGTGTCCTGGTGCGGTCCTAGCTTATCAATGCTTTCTTCAGCAGCTCTGGCCCTGACTACCCCACCCAGACACACACACTTTGGAGTCTCCAGCTCCTTCGCTATTCAATGTTATAAAAATGTTATAATATTTTTCTTACAATAATTGTTGAGAAGTTAAATTTTACACAAAATAAGCTGCTCAGCATCTTAGATATTCCTACCATAAATAGTAGTGTTTTGGGAAAATTGGGTCAGAGCAAAAATCTTATTGTGGCAACCCATTCCCACCCCTGAACATTCTCACGCCACGTTGCGTGAACCGTCTGGGCATTTGACTGAGACCTGGTTCCTCCTGGGTCACCATGGAAGGAAGGCAGCTGCCTCCCAAGGTGGCATTTAGGTGTCTGCATCTTCACCTGGCACTGCTGTTTGTTGTGTGCCACACAGGGACTGAGGACACTGCAGGAAGGACAGAGAAGCAGGGGCTTAGGGGAGTGCAGGAAGGACACGTGTGGCCATCTGGGAAGGCGCCACAGTCCCTGGCAGCAGCTCTGGGAAGGCAGGATCTTCAGGCTCCCTCCCTCCTTTCTTCTCTTCACTAAATGCCTACTGTCACCTGCCACATGCCAACCCCTGTCCCAGGCCCTGGGGACACATCAGTGAACAGAACATGCTTTCTGGTTGGGGACAGATAATACAAATGGGCACACAGCATTTCATTGGTGGGAAGGGCCCTGGAGCACAATAAGCCAGGGGAGAGGGGACGAAATGTGGGCAGGAGGAAGCTGCCAGAAGCAAGGGCCCCAGGGGAGGCCTCCCTGAGCAGGCGACTTTTGAGCAGACACATTTGGATCTGGTGAATGGGTGTGCCTCTGGGCTGGAGGGGGCAGAATCCCACAGAATTGGCCTGAACCTGGGTGCCAGTGCTCTGATCACACCTGGGGCCAGGTCTGGCTGGGACCTGGGATGCCACTGCACCAGCCTGGGCTCCTGGATCTGGAAATGGCCCCAGCAGGCCTCCAGGGATCTGAAGGGGCAGGTGTAAGGATGACCTTAGCCTCAGCAACTCCATTTTATATAAACCTGCAGTCCCACCAGGCAGCAGCCTACAGAGCACTCCACTATGTCAATCAGGCATAGCCTGATAAAGACAAACCACTTTCCACAACCCTGATAAGAGTTAGGGTGAAGTCACATGTCATTTGCCTTCACCCTGATAAGAATCAGAGGTGTAAGATCAGGGCAGAAATCACTAAACCATATGTCCTGACTCTATAATGTAAGACAACACTGAGAACCCTGGTAACAGCTCATAGGGACCCAAAGGACAGTCAGAAGCCCCCAAAATTTAGTATAAATGATGGAGCAAATGGATCCACATTCAGCCAGCCGACACTGATGCCCACATGCTGGAGAGCCTGATGAGGACCTGGACTGACATCCCATCTTTTCTCATCATCTGCCTGACCCTCTGTATCATCCTCACCACTCTCAAACTCTACAGCAGCCTCTTGACCCTGGTGAGAACAGCAACTTCTCCTTACAACCGCCTCTTCAACCGGCCGTCAACTCCACAGCAGGAAAAGCCTCTATCAGTTCCTGACCTGGTCTGAGTGAGTGTGCATCTGCTGGACTTAAGGCCTAAGGCTTGAGACTCTAGTTTAGCCTTCAGAGAGAATGTCTGTAATGAGTCTGTCAGGATTAAGTGTGTTTGCAGTGCTTAGAGTTAACTTAGAATTGTTTGCTTTGAATTGATTATGTCTATTGCAGTGCCCAGCATTAAGGATTGTCATTTTCTTGATTCAGACCCTATTGAGTTAATTGTATTGAGTGATTTTAGTGAATGAAACATTGATGAGGACAGAAGTGCGTGGACATTATTTATTTCTCCCGTCGACTGCATAAGTTGTACCTTTGCCCATCGCCACGGCAGGTTCTAGCATTCTCTCTGATACTGAAAATGAAATGCTGATTTTAATAGGATGTTGAAGAACTAACAATGTTGTCATCTTAGATATTGTGCTAACTCAGGGAGAACACTTTATTGCCTAAGCTGTGGGGAGGGCTGACTTTAACAGGCACATTCCCAGAGTAAGGGAGCCTGAGGCCGCACCACCCCGAGACTGATTCCCCACAGACGTCGGCACAGGACCTCACCTTGCTCAGCTCATGGCCCCTTTTGAAAAAAGGGGACAATAATATCGTATCTTCCTGAGGCAGGAAGGGAACCCTCAGGAAGGGGACCTCTTCAGGGTCCTTTTTCATGACACTGTGAAATGTTGTAATGAGACACAGGTTAAGAGAAAGAAAAAAAGGAAATGCGGGTTGAAGTCCATCAATAGGTGAAAATTTACTTCGTAACTTTTATTTGTTAGCAGGATCAAAATAATACATGTTCGCTAAAGAAAAACTGTCTGAAGTATATAAAAATTTACCAAACAGCCAGGCACGGTGGTGTACGTCTGTAATCCAAGCAGCTAGGGAGGTCGAGGGAGGAGGATTGCTGGTTCAAAGCCAGCCTCAGCAAATTAGTGAGGCCCCGAGCAACTCAAAAAGACCTTGTCTATAAATAAAATATAAAAAAGGATTGGGGATGTGGCTCAGTGGTTAAGCACCCCTGGGGGTTCAATCGCCAGTACCAGAAAAAAAAATATACTGAAGAAAATAAAGCCAGTACTCCCAAGATATGTGTTAATAGTGCACCTCCTCTACAGCTGTTTTTTGAGGCATGCACATGCTTCCTTCATTGTTGTTAACTATCTCATCCCCAATTTTGAGTTCGCACACTTCATAGGGTGGTGTGGTTGTGTATATCACTTTCTGCTTTTTTTTTTAGCTTTTCGTTATGTCACAAGTTTCCAGTTTAAAATTATATGATTTGATTCTGAAAATCAGGGTGTCCCCCTCTCCTCCTCTTGTTGGCTGTCATCCCTGTTTCCAACAGGTGGCTAAATTAGATGCGATTTAAAACAAGAGTTTGTCAGCAAATTGTTTTCAAATTGCTCATGGCATCTTCTGTCTGCCCCGGGCCCTGGACTGCAGATTCCTGCTCATCTCCTTCTCCTTCTACCTTCTCCAGTCTCTGCTGGGGCCAGTGGCTCCAGGAAGAGGTTGCATTACGTGCTGATGAAGGGTGGAGGAAGGGTCAGTGGAGGAGAAGCCTCCCGCAAAGTGATAAGAATGAACAGGAAACCCCTAGTTTCTGATTTACCGTATACAGAAACAATCAGTTCTTTCATTGGAGTAAAATGCAGTTGGTTGCATTATGTTAATTTTATAGAAATCAAGATTTCCTGTTCTTCATAAATGTGCAAAAGAAAATATTAGTTTCGTGGGTTCCTATTTCAGGCCAAAGCCCCATTGATCCCACTAGGTTTGTGCCCAACTTGCAAAATTTCGCTCGTCATTTGGGAAGTTAGGTCAGGAAGAGGACAGAGTGGGGTCTCGTTACAGGGCTCCGCCAACCCAGCCGCTAGCCCACGTCCTAGGCCTGCCTGCATGACGAGGGAGATGTCAACTCTGTCTCTGGGCCAGCTGTATAAAGGATGGCTCTATACCTACTTTTTTTTCAATAACAAATTAGCAATTTTAATTCTCTGGTGATAAAAAGATGAACTTGGATGGCTTGCTCTTAAAAAACAAAGCAAAACCAAAAAAACTCATTTTTAAAATAACAACAACAAAACCCTTTCTATCCTTAAACAAGAAAAATCTAGCGTATGTGGCAGCCATTATGAAGTCAAACAACAACAAATGCTGGCGAGGATGTGGGGAAAAGGGTACACTTGTACATTGCTGGTGGGACTGCAAATTGGTGCAGCCAATTTGGAAAGCAGTATGGAGATTTCTTGGAAAGCTGGGAATGGAACCACCATTTGACCCAGCTATTCCCCTTCTCGGTCTATTCCCTAAAGACCTAAAAAGAGCATGCTACAGGGACACTGCTACATCGATGTTCATAGCAGCACAATTCACAATAGCAAGACTGTGGAACCAACCTAGATGCCCTTCAGTAGACGAATGGATAAAAAAAAATGTGGCATTTATACACAATGGAGTATTACTCTGCATTAAAAAATGACAAAATCATAGAATTTGCAGGGAAATGGATGGCATTAGAGCAGATTATGCTAAGTGAAGCTAGCCAATCCCTGAAAAACAAATGCCAAATGTCTTCTTTGATATAAGGAGAGTAACTAAGAACAGAGTA
Organism: Marmota monax; assembly: GCF_021218885.2. Classification (NCBI taxonomy): domain Eukaryota; kingdom Metazoa; phylum Chordata; class Mammalia; order Rodentia; family Sciuridae; genus Marmota; species Marmota monax. Next base: position 759,279 of record NW_026692843.1, on the reverse strand, counting down.
GGGAGGAAGAGCATGAGAAGAAGATTAACATTAAACAGGGATGAGAGGTGGGAGGGAAAGGGAGAGAGAAGGGAAATTGTATGGAAATGGAAGGAGACCCTCAGGGTTATACAAAATTACATACAAGAGGAAATGAGGGGAAAGGGGAAAATAATACAAGGGGGAGAAATGAATGACAGTAGAGGGGGTAGAGAGAGAAGAGGGGAGGGGAGGGGAGGGGAGGGGGGATAGTAGAGGATAGGAAAGGCAGCAGAATACAACAGACACTAGTATGGCAATATGTAAATCAATGGATGTGTAACTGATGTAATTCTGCAATCTGTATACGGGGTAAAAATGGGAGCTCATAACCCACTTGAATCAAAGTGTGAAATATGATATATCAAGAACTATGTAATGTTTTGAACAACCAACAATAAAAATTTAAAAAAAAATAAATAAAACATAAAAAAAAGAAAAAAGAAAAATCTAGCGTATGTGGTTTTAAGCCGTGGAGAGTCAGGGGTGTTTTTAGTATTTATGTTTTTCCTCAAGGATCCACACAACCTCTGACTCACTGTGGCTTTCACGTTGCTGGGGATGGGTACATTTTTCAGTATTCTTTCTTTGCCCTGCTTTCTCCTGAGGGGCACTTCCGGCCTCGTCCTCACCTGCGTCTTGAGCTGCTGCATCGCAGTTAGTTGTCATCTCCTCCTGTGAAGTCACTCTGGTCCTGGGCAGCCATAAGTCAGGGAGCAGTGGCACAGAGCCCCAGCAGAAGCATGCAACTCTCAAGAGTAACTGAGGAGAGACCCGGGAAGGCGGGCTGCCCACTGCCCAAACACTCCTGTGTCCTCCTGAGCGTGCCCGATGACACACTCCTCAGTTTATGGCGCCTGGCCCATGGGAGAAGAGGGCCCAGGATTATCTGGGGATGCTCTATTGCACAGACCAATGCTTCACTTGTGAAATATCATCCAGCCCAGAAAGAAATCTCCCTGTGGAACTCACAGGCTCACCAACCACTGATGATTTGACTCTGGAATATTTCACGAGCTCCAAAATGTTTCAAAATGCTTCAGAACTGGATTTAGGAGAAAGTTATCATTTTTAAACACAGTTCACCCAAAATCAGGGGCTCTCTAGGCCGTGGTTGACAACCTTGGCTGCAAGATGGGATCATCCGGGGACCTCTGCAATACCCTGACACCTGGTCCCAATCCCGTGGTTCCGATTGAACCAGTGCAGGTTGTCACGTGAGCATCTGGATCTGAAAACAGTCTCCCCCACACCCCTTGCCAGGGAAATCCAGGGCAACCCAAACTGAGCAGCCTGCCTCTGGGTCCTCTCTCCCTTCTCTTTCATTCCTTCAAGTGTTCCCTCTTTGAGCCCTGGTGTCTTTTTGCTTCATCTTCTTCAGGCTCTTCTGCTCCTGTGAAGACTTCATGCCACTTATGTCACAGGGCCCAGTAGACACTGGCATGTATCTTATCCAAGATCAGAAATGTCTTTATGGACTGTTGATTTAGGCACATTCTTCTTGAAGGATGTTGATGACATTCTCATTTTCTAGGGCTGCGGTGACCATGTACCACCAAACTGGGTGACTTAAATGCAGAAATTCATTGTCTCAAAGTTCCACAGGAGAGAAGTCAGAGATTCAGTTGTCAGAAAGTTGGTTCCCTCTGAGGTCAGGGAGAAAGGACCTGTTCCTGCCTCTCCCCCAGATTCTGGTGATGTGTTGGGTCTCTCTGGCCTTCCCCAACAGGCTGAAGTATCACCTCTACGTCCCCTTTCATCTGTACTTGGTGGTGTGTATGTGTGTGTGTGTGTGTGTGTGTGTGTGTGTCTGCCTTCAGATTTCTGCTTTGTTTACTTATTCATTTTTTGGTGCTGGGATTGAGCCCAGGGCCTTGTGCACATTTGGCATGCCCTGTGCACTGAGCTACACCCAGCCTCCAAATGTTCTCCTTTTATAAAGGCACTCACTTGTCATGTCACCCTCATGACCTAACTTTAGTCACCTTCTGAGGTCCCAGGAGTTAGGGCTTCCTCACCACCAGTGATCATGACATAAACATGCTCGACTACCACGGGCAGGAGCACCACGGGAAGGTTCCTCTTCACTGACAAGGCTGCATGCGTGATTGCAAACAGGAAGACCCCGGTTCCAAAGTGAAGCCATCAGGGGCAAAACGGAGAACTCCTGGGTCACCGTGTGCAGGCTCCTCGTCCCTGTTCCCACCGTCTCATGCCCACATCTCTCCCAAGGGGGGTTGGGCCTCTGCAGGATCATTAGGATCATCTCGCCCACTTCAGCGTTGACACGTGTCTCTTGACATGTCTCTTGACACGTCACTCTTCTCAACAGTCCCGTTCTGTTCTTGTCGTTTATGCCCCACCACTAAACAGTTTCCTGGTTAAATGTTTCCATTATCTCGTCACTGCATTGGGTGTGTGGGAACAGTGCCCAGGGCATGGATCTGCTGCTGGTGGCCGTGGTAGAGGCTGCCACAGGGAACCACAATGGTGACAGCAGCTGAGGAGGCTGCAGGTTCACGGACCACAGCCTCACCTGTGGGACTGTGGGTGGGAGGCACGGCCAAGTGGCAGACGGTGAGCCCAGTGGCCACCAGTCGCTCTTTTTGTTTTGACCTCCCCTATTAGAATAGTTAGCAATGGACTGCCTGTCAAAGCGTGGGCCAATCCATGCAAGAATTCAGTGGGCCATTTCAAAATTCTTAGCGGCGACCATTCCGGATCTTCCCAGGGCTCTATTTCAAGGCACAGCTGAAAGGTCATGAATGTGTACTCTCCTTGGGGTTAGATCCCAAATAAGATATACTCCCTCGCTCTCATCCTGTGTCCTGAGGAGAGACCTCGCCAATCAAGGTTTTAAGATAAGATGGTTTCATGTTTGTGTAGTGTAACTCACACCATCTTTCTATGCATGCTTGATTAGATTTAGCCTTCTTGAAAAATGTGACTCCTTCCTTGGGCAAGCCCCTTGTGGGGTAAGGAGTCAGGGATGGGATTCAGAGAGAGACCAGTTCTTAGCACCATCTCCACCTGAGACAGTGAGAATCGGATTCTTACAGACAACTCTTAGGCCCTGCCTCCATTTATGGAAAAGGCCAGGATCTCAGGTGGGAAGTTTCAAAACCTGGGAAGGCAAGCAGGGGTACTTCCAGAGGATATGTCCCATTTCCAGGCAGAAAGAAGGGGATAATGGAGGCATACCCTGTGTTTTGTGAAATATATAGAAGGCTGCATCCCAAGATGATGGTGATTCCTGGCAAAGTGTCCTGAAAGGGTGAAGGTGAATCAGGATTGACACTTGCCCTCAGGGGGTGTATTCAACCAGTACAGATCGCTGGAGTTGTCCCATTATGAAAGGGTGAGTCCTTGAGCACCCCTTCTTGACCCCAGGAGCCCCAAATCTCTCCAACATAAAGCAGAGGCACAGCATTCCTGTGGCCAGAGCCCCATGCCTTGCCTTGCATCTGCTCCAATATTTCTAAGGTCCTCTGCCTATCATGAGGGGTCATCAAAACTGTTAATCTGGTTTGTTTTGGAAGCAGATATCTTCTAAGAACTTCAATCTATATTATTTTACATATATATATATATATATATATATATATATATATATAAATTGTTAATATGCTCATTGGATATTAGCTATTACTATTGTCGATTGTGATGGTGTTCCTTACTTTGGACCAAACCTGTCATTTAAGGGTGGTGACAATTGGACCTGCTCAATTCTGGTCTGTTGATATTTTCTTCTGTGAATTCCCTCAGCTTCATATTCAGTTTCAATCTCCTTATCAGGCTGATTTGCATCTTTCAGTCCCCACACCATTTCCTGCGAAATCTGACCTCAGATTATACTGATATTGGTGGGTGTTTTGTTTTGCTTTTTCTAATTTAAATAGCATGACCTTGGGTGTCTTTGTCTGCAAAACTAGACTTCCTGCAAGAGAATTAATAAGTGGGCTGCCTCCCCTGGCCCTGACAGGGGGTCCTCCTGGGAGGGGTCCTGGCTTCAATGCAGGCTCAGCGGTGCTGGGTGCTGCCCTTCACCCAGGTCCCTGGTAGTGGCAGCTTCTGTAGGTCCTTCTCTCCCATCTTCACCCCAACACCTTTTCCAGGTCAACACGGGGCTGTCCTGGGGCTCAGAGTTGCCCATGCACAGTCCTCTTCCCCTGTACGGTCCCTCCTCTTTGCACTGCGAGGGGGTCAGGGGACTTGTTGGCATTTGAGCAGCTTCTCTCCCCATCGTTGGATTCTGGTACAGCTTCCCCATCATTTCTTCCCACCGCATCTCAGTCACCTGCTCTCTTGGTCTGGCTCAGGCTCCCACTGATTGGGAGCAACAGATTTGGGACTTGATCCCAGGAGTTCCTTCCCTGGGAGGATAGTCTTCTTCTCAAAAATGAAAAATCCTGGAATCTTTCTCTTCCTTCCTCCTCTGTTGTGCCTCATTTGTGAGGATTATTCTTGGGGTGTCCAACAGTCCCCCCCACACACCCCACTCCCCCACCCCACTCCCTGGCTCTGAGCAGGCTCCTTGGAGATGGTCAGGTTGTCACACTGGCAGTGTGGGTTTTCCACCACTAGGTGGCACAGTGCCTAGAGAACAGATAAGATGGTTTGTTTCCTTATTTGTACTTTAAATTAATAGCTTTATTATTATTTTTCAAGCTAGTTTGAGTGTTTGGTTTGGTTTATAAAACAGATGATCTTTTATTTTCACTTTCTGGAGTGCAATATTGTAATTAGACACTAGAGAGAAATATTATAGGTCTTAAGAATTAAAAGAAGGGTGTATTCTAAAGCATAGTATCAAGTCGTAGCAGAATGAAAAAAAAAGTCTACATCTCAAGTGTTTCTGTGGTGATTTATGCTGAATCTCTCTCTCTCTGGCTGATTTTTATAGTCCAGCCTGATTTGATGAGCTGGTTCTAAATTGCTTTACACTGCTTGTGTTTTAAAGTTTATTCAAACATCAAGCATTAAAAAGTCTACTTGGAGTTGTGAAAACTCTTTCTAAAGGATTTGCAGAATCAGACCAACTAAATCGCAGAGTGAACAGTCTTCTTAATTTTTATCAATGGTGAGATGTCTCCCAAAAGTGGGCCATGATTTTTAGCATACTGACTGCACATGAAAACCTGGACAAAAACATGCACATTAAATATTTTGAGTCTGGCTATAAATTGACAGAGTCAGATGAAGTCACTGTGTATTTTCCCTAGGTACTTAAAAAAAAACCTTGTATGGCTTTAATTTGCTTAAGATCAATGTCTTTCAAATTATAAGTGACCTTTTCAATATCTTTGGAAGAAATTCGTTAAACTTTACAAAACAAAAACATTTGTCCGATTTGTGAACGTTTATGGAACACCACCTCTGCATATATCTTGGCATATAAAGAGCAACATTCTTTTCTATTTTCTTATCTTTTAAAATAGATGAATATTTCTCCCTAGTAACCGTTGCATCAGGACATAGTACAGAGATGTATATATCCTTGGAAAAGTTTGCAAAAAATAAACCATAAATGTTAACTTTCTAAAGCAGAGGAATGTCCTGGTAATGGTGTGGTAATGTGGTGGCTTGAACATCTTAAGTATGTTTCTTTTGATTTTTTTTCATGTTTAGTCATCATATTAGTTGCCTAGGATGGGGTTATCTTAAAGCCACGGTCTATATTTACAGGTATAATTACTTTTCTTTTCTTTTGCAATTGTATCCCCACTCCTCTCAAGGAAACCTTATTTATATACAGTGAATTGAAGCAAGAGACCACATTCCTAAATGATTCCTGGGAAAAAGCCAGAAAATCTTGATTTAAGGTCAGGGTTAAGGCATACTTAACAAACAGGTAGAGAATTTCCCATAGGAATTGCCCATATTCAGCCTGAAAGGACCGTGCTCTAAACTTAACACATCTTGGAATGCAAAAGTGGAAAAAGGAAGAAAAGACAGACTATGAAACTATAGAAGAGGAAACACTACAACATCAAGTACAATCTAACATTTAACACCAACATATGTTGATTTTAAACTCATGATTATTAAAATGAAGATGGAGAATGGTTTGCAATTTATTTATTTTAAATATTTATTTTGTTTTAGTTTTCGGCGGACACAACATCTTTGTTTTGTATGTGGTGTTGAGGATCGAACCCGGGCCGCATGCCTCCACAGGCAGAATGAACCATCAGGTAAGACACCTACCTGGCGAAGTCCATGGGATGTACCTGCCAAGATGGCCAGTTCCTTTCTTCTACATGTAGTAACTGATAGGGGACAGAGCTGAATGGGATGTTCAGTGGGACAACGGCACCATAAGACCAGAGTGGAGCCTGGACCCTGCTAACCCTACCCTTCCTCAGGTGCCCTCCACGTCATGGTTGGTGGGGTGGGAGTCACAGCCTACAGTTCCGACCTGGCATGGCCTTAGGAAGGAGGGTCTTCTCTCCTATTTTATCTGTGTCCGTATTTCATAATGACCGACAGCAGGAAGGAGACTTCCAAATACAGTCAGGCTGCCCATCCCCTGTCTCCTGGCTTGTCTGGTTGTGGTGGGACCAGCAGAATCATGGTCGAACCTGCCTGGCGCCATCTTCACGCCAGGCTAATACAGGAAGTTGTTATTTCAAGATAAGGGAAACCGCAGTTGACTCCCTTCCCCGTGATCTGGTGGAGTCTGGGAGCTGCTTTAGCCTATGGAGGGTTGGGCCCCTGCCAACGGAACCGAAGGCACCTGGGCTCAGGCACCTTGCAGCTACAGGCTCAGGCAGTGCTTCCAGCTTCCCAGGAAGGGGGCAGGTTCATGAGCATGGACCTAGAAGGGGCCTGCTGTGACAGAGGACAGAGGGATAACAAAATAGCCAACTCACTCTGCAGCAGGAAGCTAAGGAAGAAAGGGGTCATTTTAAAACAACCACAAAGACTTGAAAGCACAGAAGATAGACTGACGGCTGCCTGGGGATCAGCCGTAGAAGGACAAACGGGATCTCTGGGGATGACAGAAAAGTTCTAAACTGAATTGTGGCCAGCGGCACATCTTCGGAAATGTACCTAAATCACTGAATCACGCACTTAAAAGGAGTGGAACTATGGCATGTAAAGTGCCCCTCAGTGTGGCCCAATAGGCTCCAGTCTTCACCGCCTCTTCTTCTGGCCTCCTCCCCACCACATCCCACATGCCCTCTCCTTCTGCTAACCAAACTGCTTTCAGCTCCCAAACACAGCCGCCCATGCGCTCTCTCTCCCTTCGCTGCTTCCTCAGGAAGGAGTCCCATCCTCCCTGTCCTCCTCCTTAATGAATTGGTGCATTTGTCACGTCCTCTGCAGTGCAACTGAAAAGGGCCCAGATGCCACAGGGGGGCTTCGCCAGCTGTGAGTGGGCTGTGAGTGAAGCCCTCTTTCCTGGGGTGCACCTTCCCTTGGAGGGGCTCGCTGACCACTGTTCCTCCCAGGTGGGATCCTGGTCTTGGAGACGCTGTCCACCCTTCCTCCCTTCCCGCTTTTGTGGAATCCAGATGTCACTTCATGGCCAAGATCAGACTAGAACCGTGCAGGGAGGTGGCACCATCAAGGAGGAGCATTGGTCCACAGGTCCAGCAGCTCACTTCTGATTGTGCCCTGCGCTGGGGCCCTCCATGTGGTGCCTGTCTCTTGACTTTGCCCCCAGCCTGCCCCACGTGGCAGGTTCCACCTTTCCCTCACCCCCAGGGCCTTGAAAGGATGGCAGAACCCTTCTGACTAGATAAAGGGATTAAGGCACAGAGTGGAAACAGTCCTCTCACCTGTTAGCACAAAGCTCTTTTCCGTCTTCCCTTTTCCTGCCTGAAGACTGGCCCCACCCCTCAGGCCTCCAGGAAGGCCACGTCCTCCTATGGGGGTGTGATGACCTCATCTGAACAGTCCAACCAGGCAACCAGAGCAGAACCAGCTCCAGGGGTGCAGGATGGCAGGAGCCCACCCCTCCCATCACCTCTGGGTGGCAGAAGCGAGTCTTGCTACCCATGGCCCTGAGCTCCTGGCTCACTTTGTAGTGCTCTCTAAGCCTTTTTTTTTTCCATTCCACAAATATGTCCTGAGTAACCTCTGTGTGCCAGAACCATGCTGGGGGAAGGGGAAATAGAACAATCAAGAGCAATCAAGTTCCTGGCCTCTTGGAACTTCCATTCAAATGGGAGGAGTGAGACCACGATAGACAAGATCCTAGAGATTTCTCTAAGACAGCTGCTCTCCACTGGGCTGCCCAGCAGAAAGCCGTGGGGAGCAGCCAGATGTTCCAATGCCCAGCCACATCCCACTCATCAGGCCAGAACCTCCAGGTGTTTCTCGGGCATCAGCATTTATAAAACTCCTGAGAACCATGGTCTGCTGAACCTACAGATAAAGGGGACTGATTGTATTCATAGAGATCAGAAATCTGTTCCTAAAATAGGAATAACCCAGTAAACTCATCAATGGCTCCAGGAACCTATGGCAAGTCCAGTCTACCAGGTCCTAGGGGTGGATGAGTTCAACTGTGGAGCTGGGATGTTTTAGATAAATAAAAGTTAAGAGTTCATCCAAGGGTCCAGTCAGAGAGTGCCTTGCCAGAAGCAAGACTGGTCCAAGACAAATCCTGCCTAGTTTGTCAGGTCAAACACAAGAGCATTGTCAAGAGTGCGCCCACATGAGATGGGAGTTCAGCAAGACTTTCTCAGAGAACAATAGTGGACTCCATTGTTCAGACAATTGGAGTCACACAATGAATACAGGGAGACTAGTGTTCTCCCCACTCCAGGGCCCTCAACAGGTCTTGACTGATCATTTCTCACTTAGCTTTCTCAATCAATTACCTTCCTAACACAGGCCACATTATGGTCCTAGTTTATTATATGAAACCAAGACTTTGTAATATAAATGACTGTAGGGATGATAAAGTGGCAAGTGGCAAGAGGTAGGATGCCACTCGGCTTTCTGTCACTGTGACAAAATACCTGAGAAAACAAACTGCAGGGAGGAAAGATTTATTTTGGATCATGATTTCAGAGGTTGGGTCCCTAATTGCTTGGTCCTTTCCCTTTGAGCTTGAGGTGAGGCAGAGCATCATGGTGGGGAGATTGTAGCAGAGCAAAGCTGCTCATCTCATGGTGGCCTGGAAGCAGGGAGGGAGGAAGGAGCTGGGGACAAAATAAACCCTCCAAAGGCATGGTCCCCTCAGCTGCTTTCTCCAGCTAATCCCCCCTCCTCAAGTCTCCGACAGCACCATCCACTGGGGATCAAGCCTTCAACCCACCAGCCACTGGAAAGTCATTCCAAATCCAAATTATCTGAAAGAGAGCCAATAGTGTGCATCTCTTTCCAGCCCCACATTCCCTGACTTCACATTGGCAGCTACAGTCAGCCATGGTGGGAGTGTTTACGCCAAGGAAAGTGGTAACTGCTCCACAGCAGGGCTTTACTATACCCCTTCACCAGCCCAGAGACAGGTATCAAAGATACTCAGGACACCCAGAAAAACTTGGATTTTCAATAAAAATCAGTAATTCCTTATGATAAGCAAATGGAACAGCTGAAATTCAAATTTGCTGGATGACCTGCATTTTGCTTTGCAAATCCAGCAACCTCAGTTGACGTGTACCACACAGCCATGCTCCTAACCACTAAACTCTTTGTCATGAACACTTACTCAGAATGTACCAGAGAAGTCAACCAATGCATTAGGATCTTAAATTCAGGCATCTAGAGACCTATTTGGTGATCCTACTGAAAATGTGCATCCGTTGGCCTTACCTGAAGGTTAGTGTCTGGCATATTATTTCTTCAAATCCAGGGACCCAAGCTCATCCGTACTTCAGAAAAGCATCTCTCAGGCTCTGGGGATGGATCATAAATGCAACACAGACAACCAAAGCAGGGCTCTCACAGTCTGTTCTCAGACAGGCGTCAACCAAGGTATTGACTGGGGCAGCTTTCTTGAAAGGAGAGTGTGGGGCCAGACAAAGGTTTCCAACTAACCAGTCAGGAAAGGGCTGGAGGAGATCCCCATTCCTGACCCTCATGCCTGTTAAAATCAGCTGGCCCTCCACAGGGACAGACTCTGTCTTAGAGGGACAGCGCTCATCAGAATGGCTGGCAAGAACCCAGCAGAAATTCTGGTGGAGGAAAAGAAGGAGTGCATGTGTGCAGCAATATCAATATGGACTAGATCCTGAAGTGTGATTATTTCTCTTCCAGACCTTTAACTTCCCCAGATAATAACCTGCCCCTGCAGAGAGACAGAACCACATCAGACGTGGCTTCTGACACCTCCGTGTAGGAATGAACTCTCCCAGAGGTCTCCAGGTGAGTGGCCTCCTCTGCTCCGGTGTCCCACCCTTCTGGGTTGGCCTACCTAAAGAAGCTCCCCGAAGGGCACAGCTGACCCCGGTTCTAGGTAACTTTTGGAGTGACCCTGCCTGAGCCTGCATCTCCTCAACTCTATAACACAAGGACGTGGGTGAGGAAGCTCAGTGCCAGGACACTTTGATTGCCAGGAAGGAAAGAGAGAGGAGACTTGGGCTCGTAAACCAGACGATAGAGGCACACTGGACAAAGCAGGATCGAATCCCAGCCAAGGCCCTCTGCTGGGTGACCCCACAACTGTCCACGTTGAGGTCACCCATCTTCTGATCCCTCACAAGTATCAGCCTAGAGGATTCCCCATGGCAGATTCCTGTCCCAAATTCCTAAGCATGAGATTCATGGGGAGAGTGTGGGGGGATTCGTGAAAGTTCTTGGGAGGGTCTGGGAGTCAGCATTTCTTGGGAGATGCTGCTGCCGCTGGCCCAGGGACATATTTTGCCTGGCACTTCTTATCCAGTGCTCCCGCCCATAGAGTCACAGCTTGGTTTTTCTTGGACCAGACAACCATGGGCCTCCTGGGAACTTGTTAGAGGGACATATTTTTAGGTCCCACCCCAGACCTACAGAATTAGACCCTTCATTTGCACAAGACTCCTGGGAGATTTATACGCACATTAACATTCCAGAATCACTGGCCTGGAAGATGCTTCCTGGAGTGTGATCTGTCCAGAACCAGACCTCGCTTTTGTAGAAGAAGGTCAATATGGACTAGAACCTGAAATTTGATTAAGTTTCTCTTCCAGACCTTTAGCTTCCCTTTAAGTTTTGCTAGAGTGCGGAGCTGGAGTGTACCCCAAAGGCCCACGTTGAGGCGAAGGCGGGGTCACCGCCGTGGTACTCCTGGGAGGGGTGGAGCCTTGAGGGGGTGGAGCCTGGTGGAAGGACCTTAGGTGACTGCGGGTGTGCCCTTGAAGGGGTACTGGGCCCCAGCACCTTCCTGCCTTCTCTTTTTTGCTTTCTGACTACCACGAGGCCAACCAGCCTCCTCCACCATGTGCTCCTGACCTGAATCACTGTGCCACCGCAGACCCTAAGCAACAGAGCCAAATGACCGTGGCCTGAAACCTCTGAAACCATGAGCCAAAAAGACCTGCCCTCTTTAAAGTTGTTCTTCTCAGGTCTTTTGTCACAGTGCGGGCGTCTTGGTTAGTAATGGACCACACGGTCCAGCAGGGGGAGCCAGAGCCCGGGGGTGGCGGCAGGGCAGCTGTGGGCAGCGCGGGGAAGCCCTGTCTGCTGTCCCCTTTTTCTATTAAATGTGTATGACTTGTTCACACATAAACACACACTTCTTGACGGTCATGATAAAAATAAGTTGGAAAACATACTTAAATAAGGTGGAAAATTAAATAAGGATAGGAAATTAAGAAAATTCAAAAGAAAAGATTTTAGAGTAACGTAGGAGTATCGTTTTATGAATGTGCGTGTTTTTGTGGAATTTGGGGAAGTGTCTTTCCTACATGGGGTAGGGCAGAAGCCACCTCTTAAACCACACGTGGAAAGCATCACTCATAAGGGGAAAGGTTGATAAATTAGACTGGCAGATGACCGCTGGGCTCTTCTTCATCCCTGGGAACCGAGCAGCCAGATGACCTCCTAGCCACCTTGCCATTCTCCTCCCTGGGCACCAGCATGCCAGGATGCAGTAAGGTGTGCCCGTTTCCCCCCAGGGGGCACTTGATGCCTGAAACACAGACCTCACAATAGCTCCCAGGTGGCGGTTATGATGCTATAGGTGCTGGCAATGTCCCTGGGTTCCCATTAAACTATCATGGAGACAAACCCCAGGCGTTAACACCTCCCATCCTCACTTGTTAGAGGATCCTTGAAGAATGGGAGATCAGCTGTCAGAGGATGGGAAAACAGAGGACTGGACATCAGGGGCCCAAGAAAAGAAGACTTCAGAGGAGACGCATAAGAGGAACGGAAAGTCAGTCAGAATCCTTAGTGCCCCCTATTCCTTCCCAGAGAGTTGCCAGGAGCACCCGCATTGTCAGGAGGACCCATGTTCCACATCGCCCTCAGGGTGAGTACTCCCAGCCCCTTCACAGGGGTCTCAGCCTGGCTGATGGAGAGTGGCCCTCTGTGGGGTTTCCCACTCTGAGAGGGAAAACTGGAAGGTCACTCTGCAGGGCTCTAATGCACCCACCTCTCTGCCTTCCAGGATATGGAGCAAATCCTACAAATTAGACCCACGCATCGCCTTTGGGAAATACTCCCCTATGGAAAATGAGATCCTAGTAAGTGTCCTGAAGTCCACACAGAGAGGGGCCCTCAGAAGCCAGCGGTTGGGATTGGGGGACCCCATGGTTCAGTAGAGAGTTCTCCCACAGTGTGCTTGACCTGGTGGAGTCCACAGGTGGGTTTGGATTCCGCACTCACCCAGCCAAGTACCCTCTTATTTAAAAATCCCAGTGAGGAATGTGACCGTGAGTGGTAAGGGCTACGAGGACTGATGCTTCTTGACCTCTCGCCCCCCCAATGGTCGCGTTCATGTACGTCTCCTCTGGAGGCCTCCCACCCGCTCTGTGGATTCTGAATTCCTAGGAGCTAAGAGCAGAGTCAGGATGGAACCTGGCTTGTCCTTCACTCTTCAGGGGCTCCGGCGCTTTCCGAGTGCAGGGAGAACAAGCCCGGGTGCCCTCTGTGGGGGCTGCCTGCCCTCTGCCCAGAGATTTTACCAGCCCCCTTTCGTTTTCAGCGTCTAGGTGGCATCCACACTATGGCAGCCAGAAGGCTTTTGGCTTTTAAAAAAGAGGAAGAACACAAGATGCTGAGGGAGCTACAGTTGCAGTCCCCAGACTACATACAGGTCGCGCACTGTAAGAAACACACCTCTGGCAACGTGTGCGCACCCCTGGAAAGAGTGTGGACGGCAAAGGTGATCGTACCCTCTGAGGAGTTTAAAATGCCCCAGCGGGAGAAGGTCAACATCAGCAAGCACATAGAGCGGATGCAGCTGGCTCGAGCCCTCAGCAGCAAGCACCTCTTACCCTACATGGAAAGGTTCCGGGGCTCCATGTTTCCATCCGGAGGAGGCCTGGGCCCCCTGGCAAAAGATAAGGCCTGGAAAAAGGGGGACAGCTATGACAGTTATTACCATGACAATATCAAGGAGCAAAACCCCACAAAGAGACACGAAATAAAAATGAACGTTACTTTCAAGTCAGAAGAACCCAAGAAATGCATAGCCTGCCATCGACATGACCGTCAGCCTTTCCTCACCATAAGAAAACTGGAACGATGCATCGCGGGCCAAACGAACCGAAACCGCCTGAGCTTAGCTGAATTCCCGGGAGACCTAATGCTCATGACCCAGGATTTTCTATCCCAGGGAACCCACCCTGCAAAGTGACCAAGACCTCAGAGACCCCAAGGAGCACACACACAGCACTGCTCCCTGTCCGTAATAAAGTTTTATTTATTCCCTAGGGTGACCACGTGTCCTGGTCCTTATTTCTCCTGCACACTGGGCCCCAGGCTCCCTCTCACCTGGCCTTTTTTCAGGGCCTTGGCTTCCCCTGCCCCATCTCCAGGGGATCCTAGTAAGACCTAGTTGTTGGGACTTCCCGGTTTTTAGCAACCCGGGTCCCTTAGCTCCCACCTCACTAGCAGCCCGGCTCAGCTGTCTGCCACCTCTTTCTCCTCTGGGGCCTGTATCAATGACCTATTTCTGTAAAACAAATTGATCCAAAGTTTGGTGGCTTCAAACAACAACCTTTAAATTAGCTTATCATCTTATTGGTCAACACAGTAGGCTGGGCTCAGCTGGGTTCCTTCTGAGTCTGCAGTCAACTGCAGGCTAGTTACATGGCTGTCCATCTGGCAGCTGAAAAATGATCAGCTAGGTCAGTGGAGGCATCGGGGCCACACAACTCCTACCTCCAGCGGCCTAGCTCAGGTTGATCACAGTCCATTTGGGGGTCCAGAGGGTAAGTGGAAGTTTGCAAGACCTCTTGAGCTGAGGCACAGAACTGGTACACCATCACTTTTGCCACATTCTGATGGCCAAATTAAGATGACCAGCCCAGGTGCAAGGATAGGTAAGTGGGCTTTGTCTTGATAGGTGGCCATATTACAAAGGCCATATTCAAAAGGGAGGCAGGCACAGTTAGGATCATTATTGCAATCAATCTACCCCAGACTCCCTTCTACCAGGACCAGCCTGTAATCCAGAGGCAGAAAAGAACAGTGTAAAGGGAGGAGCCCCCTAAAAGTTAGAGGTCTTACGGCCTAGGCACACAGCTTTTGCCTTGGAAGGCAGAGCCAGCTCATTCCATCCTCACCTCTTTGCTATCCTCCTCTTCACTGCAGCCAGGTGACCCACACTCTCGACTTGTGCTCTTATTTTCACAGATGTTTGGCCATCAATAGAGAGGGCACCTCAGAGAAGGGCTGACCCTTTCAGGTCTGCTATGAGATATGAAAATGGATTCTTAAGGGAGACAAGAAGGGGAAGGCAAAAGTTGGCTAGCCACTTCCCTGTACACTGTGTGTTACACACACGCACACACACACACACACAGTGCCATGGGACCCTGATCATTGTGCAGTTCCTGAGACAGCTCTCTGCTTCTCACCAATGATGCAGTGAGCCACGCTCACAAGTAGCCACCAGTTCAGTCTGCCGCGACCTGCACACCATCTACAAAGGATCTCGAGTAGGGGCGACCAGAGATGGAAAAAGACACAGAGATAGAAAACACAGAGACATTGTCAAGTAAAGCTGGGGCCAGGTGGGGCACTGCACTCTGATGGAGGAACAGTGACCCAGGAAGTTAACTACAGAGCATCGTAAATGTTGAGGCTTGTGAGTTATCAAGAGGCTTCTTTGTGCACTAAATAGTTACAGAGCCACAGACGTTTTTGCAGCTACCCTGCGACACCCAGGAAGCCCATTGTACTGGAAAGTCTGGTAACTGTTGGGTCAGAGCCAGGGTCAAGGCTGTCCACAGCCTCGTCTTTGGGCAAGGAATGTTTCCCAGGCCTGGCTGTTGGCGACCCTGCAGGATCAGCTGACGACTGGGGCTCACCCACTAGCCACTGTCGGTGAGAAAGTTGTGTCTAGCACTGCCTTCATTAGGAGGTGAAAGCCGCACTCCACTTTCCTTCCAGTGATCAAGACGGAAGACAGCTGGCCACTGTCCATGACCTGTTTGGAACTGTTCCAAATGGTGGGCTGTCCCCGACATCAGGCCATTTTCCATATCCTGAGCTATTCAGTGAGAAACTGAAGTGCCCAGTGAACCCAGTGCCCAGTGAACCCTGGACTGTGCAGTGGAACCTGGGGGACAGCCAGAACCTGGACCTCACAGGTTCTGACCTCACAGGTTCCAGCCAGAACCTGGACCTTCAGCCCGCCATGTACCTTCTGGGTCAGTTCTGAGTACCAGGCATATATACGAGGTGCAGCATTTTGGGGGCATCTGGAACAAATGAGGATTTTTTTTTTTCTGAAAGACAAAAAGCTGATGCTGAGTCTCAGCTGCACAGTGGGTTCTTGAGGAGCATGACACAGTCACTTATCATCTTCATCCGAAGCGCAAAAGGATCCCTCAGTCAATTCTGTCCTCAGCAACTCCTCACAGAGCTGGGAAAACACTGAGCTTGTTCCCAGGGACTGACGGCTCCCTCCAGGCAGAGGAAGAGCCACGCTCAGCTGACTCTCATTTCTCAGAAGAGCAACAGGGGCCGCGGCTGGTAAAGCACTGGAACGATTCCTTCCATGGCTACAATGGCCAAGACGATGATTCTTGGGAATGTAGTTTTCAAGATCATTCTGATTCAAGAACCAGTATCAACCAAAGGAATGGGCCAGATTTTCCAGAGGCAATGTTAGAAATTTTCAGTATTGCTCTAACTTCCTAAATATGAATAAAATCGTGAGTATCAAATCATCATCTGAAAACTCAAACTGGTTTGAGAACACTAGAGACAAACTGGATCCTAAAATTTGCTTAGCGTCAGCTATACCATGTAGTAGGACGTTCTTTGAATGAGACATGGGATCAGAACTAATTCTGCTGCCAACCTGTTGTATGTGAAAGCGCGGGGCGGTGGGGGAGCTCTCTGTGACTCAACTCCCCTGTCTGTGAAAGGAGTACACTAAACTAGAACCACGGCTTGCTTCGATGATTCTTTAATTTGCTGTTCTCGATGGAGTTGGTGGTTGACTAAATCCTTGCCCACGCCCCACCATCTACCCAGTGTGGGCACTTATGACCTGAGTGAGTACTGAGCTACAGGACAGGCACTTGGTGCTGGTGTACACAGGTTTTCACCAAGTCAAATTCTCTTGAGATCCTGAAACCACTTATGAGAATAAACCTACCCCTTTGGAAAAAGAAGGAAAGTCAAGTGTTGCCCCACTGGCTGTAGTCAAAAACTAACTTGTTGACTAATGTAATGCTAATTATAGTAAACGTGATTACCTGGAGCCATCCAGAAATAAATCACAGTTACCCTATGTGTGTATATGTGGGCCTGCTTTTAGGAAGTATATATGAAAATAAAATTAGGTCCAGATTTGAATTTTTAAAGGCTCTAGAAAATGCCCTATAGTAAGTACATATTCATTCTATCTGCTTATCTTGACTTACATAAAAACATCCAGATGGTAATATCTGATCAAGAGATAAGTGACTACAAGGCCCCGTGAAATCTTATGCTCTATAGATTATGCTAATGATGATGTGAAATTTAGAAAGCCTTTGGAACTCAGAATTGAAAATAAAAGAGACTTCTGGGGAGAAGTCATTTAATCTGAACTGTCTAACAATCCCTATTCCCTGAGAATTTAGATTAACAAAGAAGACTAGGGGAACAAGAGATGCATTAAGTTTTTATCAAACCTGTATTGGTTTATCCAATTGACAGATGCGGTAGATGATATATAGATAGATGGATAGATAGATTATAGGTAAAGATGGTAGATGTTTTGAAGGAAAAAATAATTTATGTTCATTAAGCTTAATTAATGAACATGTTCATTATTGGAAAACCCAGAACTTCTTTGGACCTCCTTACACTTAGGTTTGGTGTTGGTTTTATTTCGAATTGCTTTTGGAAACAGAACTCATCACTTTTTCCACGCTCAGAGCCTCTAGTTTTAAAATGTCCTCACCCAAGACTCATGAGAGCCCCATGAAGTCAAAAGGGCTGGTTGATAATGTGAGGCCTGGAGTGGGTGAACCAGCTGGGTCCAACAAGTGAAGGGTCCTGGGATGAAGCATATGACCAGCACTTTGGATGTGTCCAGCCCACGGCTTCTAGGCTGTGCCCACTGCCCTCCCCTGTAACCCTAGACAGCCTGACCTGGCTCCTTCCATCTCACCTGGACCTCACCCTCCGCACATCACCTCTCCACCACGGTGGTCCAGATGTGAGAGACTTTTAGTCATTCCGAGTCCTAGGGCATCGTATGTAATCAGTAAATGATCACATAATTCCATGAGGTGGAAGTTACATTCCTTAAGAGCTGGCACCTGATTTACCTTGGGGAAAGTGGTCTTTCTTGGGGAAAAATACCTTACAATTTATTTGGGACCAACAGGGTGTAATTTGAGGAATCAATGAACAAAGAAAGAACGGTTAGACTCTTTGCATGTGGAAATGAGAGGGATTTCATGTTTCCCTTGATAAGAAAGGAAGAACAAGGGAGAGGAAAGAAGAGCTAGGGAGATAGAATCAGGCTGGACACTGTGGGATAAAGGACCGTAAAAAGCCCTGAGAGGCAAGGAGGCTGTGGGCCTTTGAGACCATGAATGCCTAACATGTCGTTTTAAATTGTTTGCTCTTCAGAGCACAGTGAATCCTCTCTGAAACCCTCATGATCAGAAAAAAAACATTAAACTCACGAGTTCCTTGTTTGAATGAGGTTGGGGATCTGGTGTTTGGGAATTGAGGAAAGGGCAGAGGCTCACATCTAGCAGAGAGTTCAGAAGGGAGAGAGCAGGTGTGGATGGAGGAACATGGAGGTGGTTACTGAGACTCTGCCCCCTGGTCATCTGCGGAAGTCCAAGGAAGACTTGGGTCTTCAATCAGGGTAAAATCGGGAAGCTGATCTTGCCTTGTATAGCACTTTGAGGAGCACTGAGCTCAAGTTGGCTTTTGGGTTACAGATGAATAAATGAATAGGTGAACAAAATAGAGGTATTTAGAAATGAAGGCAGTTGGACTACTGGGTCAGGCGTGCGTTATATATCACCCAGCTGAGTGTCCTATCGGCTGACCATGAACACAGAGCATGGAACTAATTGTGACTTTCTATTACCATATTCTCTTTCCAGAAAGACTCAGGGGTGGTCGGGGGATTGGTCCCAGTCTACCTTGTCCTCCTGGTCAGGATGGGTTTCTAATTCTGGCTCTTGGAGGGAGCCCCCATAGCACTAGGATGCTATTGTTTAAGCAAGTGCTCATGTTACATTGAAGACACACAGAACATCTTTATTGAGAAACTTGAAGGCATTAAACTTAAACTGGACCACTTTGGGGTTGGTGGAAGAGCAAGCAGAGAAGCTGGAAAGTAAAACAACAGGAAAAAGTTTGGGGAGAGAGAGAGGGAGAGAAGCAGAGAGAAGTCTTGGCCTCTATCCTCGACAAGCTAATAAATAGTTAATGAATGAGACAAATTCTCAATAATGCTAATCCTAGGAGCCCCAACTCTCCAACCTTATCTCCCTCTTGGCACCATCAACCTCTGGTTCCAGCTACAGGCCTCAGGCAGACCTGGGTGGGAACGACTGTGCCATTATGTGGTGAGCTGTGGGATCACAGCCAAGTGCCAGAATTCCTCAGCCTTGGTTCTGCCTGTGGAGGTGGGGCCAATGATACTGTCTACCTCGCAGGAAGGAGAGGAGTGAGATAATTTGTGGGAAAGTCAGGAACAGATAATGAAGCAGGAGGCACAATAAGCATTTCATAATTACTTCACATTAGCTAAGAGTTTATAATTATCTGAATCTGCATTATTTTTATGGGCTTCAATCCGGTTGTTCCCATCCATTGCCTCATATCCTGCCCATGCCTTTCTCTTAGGTCAAGGCCACCTCCAGGCAGACCTTTCTGTCTATCTTCACAGCCACCTTTTGGTCCAAACCACCACCATATCTCACCTGAACTAAGGCAAGATGTTCCTCAAAGGATTCACTTATAACTCACATCCCACCCATCAACCAGTGACAATTGAAAACACAGAGCTGTTACGAGCTGAGAGCTTGGTGGGAAATTCTAGCAGGGAAGCCCAGCTACTGGTGTACCCTTGACTGAGAACAGTCCTCCTCTATCAGGGAAGGGCATCCTATTTGACATAGCTTCAGAGGGTCACATATGGAGCAGAGACAGAGGAAGGGGACACCCTCCTAGCCAGGCAGATCAGCCAAATCAAGCCTGGTGATCAACTGGGTGACAGGTGTTGCAGTCAGATCATCCTCACATCTAGAAAATGTGGGACATATGCACAATGCAGTTCACTCAGTCACAAAGAGAAATGAAATCATGGCGTTTGTTGGCAAATGGATGGAACTGGAGAACACGGTGCTAAGTGAAATAAGCCAGGCTCAGAAAGTCAGTGGTTGAATTTTTCTCTCATATGCAGAATCCAGAGAGGGGAGGGTCAAAGAATGGGGGAGTCTCACAAAACTAGAAGGGGGACCAACAGGGTAGAGGAATAGGATCAGGGGGAGGGGGGGTCATGGGGAAGTGCTGGGAGTGGAGGGTAGGTACCAAATTATACTGTGTCCATGTACAGACAGAGCACAGTAAATCCTGCTTGGACATGTATAATTATAGCTCATTAATTAAAATAATGATAATAATAGAAAGGAGATCAGTAGAAAGAGCAAGTGGATCAGGGGAAGGGTGGAGGGAAGGGAAAAGGAAGGTACTGGGGAATGAGATCAGCTAGATTATGAAATTATGTAATGCATATGTACAAATATGACATAATGAATCCCGCAATTAGGTATGATTGAAAAACCACCAACAAAAAGTGAATTTAAAAACTGTTATGTTTTGATTTGTATCCCTCCATAAAGATAGGCTAAAGTTCTAAGCTCCAGTACCTCAGAATGCAACCTTATTTGGAAATAGGATTTTAACAGACATAAGTAAGCTAAACAAGGTTATAAGGGTGGACCTTAAATCAATGTTATAACAAAAGTATTTACCAAGATAATAAATTATTTCTCTTAGCATTTATTCAACTTGGAAGACTATATGGAATCATATATATATATATATATATATATATATATATATATATATATATATATATATATATATTTACATATATATTTTTGTTTTATATAGAAATAAATATTAATTATGCTTCTTACCTGACTCATTATTGTTCTTTAGAACAATGTGAAAAATCCTGAATCAAAATCCACTGGCCAGTTGTTTGGGTAACTAACATAACATATTAGTGTATGTTAAGTTGGTTCACTGGAAACATTTAACTTTTCATCTCATCAGAAGAGGATATCTCCACAGAGATTCCTCAGACATGTCCTAGGAGCCCTAGGACCTGTTAACATGAATTAAAAAATAATCAGAGAAGCCACCGACCTGTAAATGACAAGTGAGAACGTTAGATCCCACCTCAAAATACCAAAGACATTTATAACCAACTTCGAACTCAAAGCAGGGGCTTCTCATCTCCATAAACATTGTAGAAAGTTTCGATTTTACATAGTAGGAACTCAATACATCTGTGGGCCAGCTACTATCCTAAGCAAAGCAGAATCGTGGGTTTTATGGAGAGTTGACTGTATACATGGTCATGCACATTTGGGCATGATGGAGAGATTTCCAGTCCCCATTCTACGTTTCCGAGATAAACCCTAGCTGGCTAGATCTAAAGTCTGATCAGTCAACCAATGTCTGATCAAAATGCAACATGACAGCTGAACAGCATAGATAACTGGAGTGTGTTATCCCACAAACTTCTAAATTTGGGTCTTCTTGGAGCTTTTCTCAGGACCCATACACGTATAATATAATTTGTTATAATCATGAAATACAATTTGGTTTTGACCCGTGGGAAGTAGGAGAAGTTCAGCACGCCCTCACCAAGACCTTCTTGATGGCCAACCGCACCGCCAGAATGGCAACAGAGACCAGCGCCACCTCGTCGGTTGCCTGAAGGTCCCTTCTTAGGGCAGGAGAGACGAACAGCAAGTAGATGGCTCCACGGCCCCAAGAGAGGCCTTGACACATGAAAATCCATCTTACACTTGAGACAGATCAGAGGGACTTCATGGTCCCTCCCAGTGATGCCTGGGGCTCCAACTCAGTGACAGGAACTAAGACAAACCCGACTTAGCCAAAGAAAGACTTTATTCCAAAGGAAGATAGCAACGAGTCAGATGCTCCAACAACAGGATTGGCTACTAAGTGTCTCAAGGGCCAGAGAGAAAGGAGCTTTGTTTCCAGGGTGCTGGACAGAGGCTGGCAGGACTGAAGGTGAGGGCTGGGCTGGGCTGGGTGACCAGGTCACACAGGCAGTGTGACCAGGCGGTTGACCGGGAATGCACTTCCTTGGGGTCAGCAGATTTCCTGGAGGGTCCAAAGGGTCTTCAGGAGGGTTGTTCTGCCTTGCAACGTTACCCTCGGGGGTGAGTCCAAGCGCACCATCCTGTGTGAGGACAGAAGCTTAACGAAGTGTGGTTGAGCCAACTGAGGAGCGGTTCATTCTGGGAGAACAATCATTTATGAGTAAAAGTAGAGAGAGAGAAAGAATAAGAATTCAGGAGACAGTGTCTAGGTTGTCCTAGAAAGCGAGGGGTCAGCCCAGGCTTCTCAAAGTCAGGGAAGAGTGATTCTTTACAGGGAGCCTCTCCCTGAGCACAAAGGGATGGGGGTATACTTTCACCTTCCCCTTTCCCAGTACCGCTGGACTCAGGTGAAGTCCAGCAATGCCAAGATGAAGGTGCCCACCCTGGGGCTGCCTGGGGTCAGCTGTGCTCTTGTTGTGCAGTGCCTAGCTCCTTGTTTCTGCCTAGTTGAGCATGAAGCAATAAACACACTTAAAGTAACTGCGTCTCCAGGCCAGCTCCCCGCCCTCCAGCCCGCGCCTCACGCTGCCTTGTCCCCTCTTCCTTCCGTGCCCTGTCCCCTCTTCCTTCCGTGCTCTCGTGTCTGCTCTTGCAGATGGAGCTGCCCTCAGCTCTGCCCACTCCAGGCCCCTAGAGGTCCTGCTGCAAGACAGGCTCTATGGAGAGATGGCGCCTTTCCCTGCCTCCTGAGGCTGAGCAGGCAGAAGGGCAGAGGGGGCTCCTGAGGTTGTCCATGGGATGGGATGGATATAATTGGAATTAAAAATTGAGATTGGAAAGGAGGATTTAAGGATGGTTAAAGCTGCAGCGGTTACTACTTTGTTTTTGGCCATGATGTGTCCCTGGTGCATGTATCTCCCGATACCATTTAGACTCCGTCCCAAAGCACATGCCCTCCATGGGAGGCGATGGAAAGCATGAAATAATATGGCCACACTCACCGTTTGCTTGTTGGGTAAACAAAATGATGACGAAAATCTGTCTAGACAGGAAAAGAGAGAGAGAAGAAACTGGACTTACTGACAGTTTCAAGGAGGAGAATGGACAATAGGCCTCCCGTGGAGAGGGGCCCAAGTGCAGAGGGCAGAGCGTCCCAGGAGCAGCCCTGGGTCACATGAGGCAAGGGGGAAGGAAGGCCTGGCTCTCAGCATCAGACACCAGCTCATTCCCTGCTTTCCCCACTTTTTGTGATTTCACTCAAAGTGCAATGTCACCACTCTGGAGTCACAGTGAGAAAGCTCACCCTGATGAGGGTGACCCACCTGTCCTCAAAGCCTCCTGTCTCAGAAAACCCTCAGTTCTAGGCAAACCTAGACCATTGGTGACACGCACTCTGATCTGGACATTTCCTGTTTAAAATTCTGTAATGAGATTAATTATCAATTTGATGTAAAAATAAACTGATCAAATACAATTTTATAGTGAGGAGAAATCAATATTCTCAATTTATGGAAGTTATACCCTTTGTGAGACCCAAGTACAGCACCTGAGATGCCCAGAACTGCACAGGCGTGCACAGGTGTGGTACGAGGTGAACTTTCCTCATTATCTACTCTGCACAGTTTAAGATGCACGTGGCCCTGGGTTCAAGATCTAATTGGCACTACTAATTGTGTGGCCTTGGACAAGTCATTTACTCTTGCTAAAGCTCAGCTTCCTTACCTCTAAAGTCAAGATATATATACAGCTGGAGAATGGTTTCTATGTAAAAGAGATGCCTCCACGAAGTCGCTCAAGGTAATCCCACCCGGGAGGTCCATAGGCGTCTTTGGCCTCTTTACTCACCCAGGGGAGGCTGTTGGGGTAGAGGAAAACACAGCCATCGGCATATGGAATCATCCCGCCCCCCGCAGCCTGTTCACAAATGACTGGACCCCAGATCTCACTGGCTTTGTTTATGAGAAGAGCCGGCCAGGTGTGGACAAGAGAAGAAAAGCCTTGGTTCTTAGGAACGGAGGACCGTCATCCGGAACCTTCCACCCCGCTTGGCTTCCAGATCTCAAGGTTTCCAGGAAGCTCTGCTGTGGCCCTGGGATTCTCACACTGGCATTTCTGTTCTAGAGACCAGGTTGGGCTTCAGGCCCCTGGTCCATCACAACAAAGGCAGAGCGGTGGTGTGTGTCCTGTCAGCGGCAGGATGAGAAGCCCTTCAAGTGACTCCCTCCCCCTGGCAGGTGGGGCATGGAGCAGAGCTGGCTGGTCCAGCAGCCCAAGCTCCCCTCCCTGAATATGGGCACGGAAAAGAGGTGTTCCTCCCAACCTCCCGAAAAACGAACTTCTCAGGGGCACTGTGGGACCTGGGAGGGCTCCTCACGTCCCTCTCACCCTCTGCTTTTACAAGCTCTCTTCCATCCCTCATGTACCCTCCACGTCTCCTGCTCACAGGAAAGAAGCCAGGGCCTTTCAGTAGCATAACAGGACAGCAGTGTGACATCCCTCCAGGGCACATCTATGACATCCTTTATACTCGTCACACTCTTGACCAAGCCTGGGTTCCTCCTTGGTTCTAAAGATGGTCAAATCCAAAAGCAATCTTTGAAAAGTAGAAAAGACCACTAGGAGTGTGAGAGGCCATCTTCGCAGGTGATTTCAGTTCCCTCCCTGGCTGGGCGAGAGGCGCTTAGGCACAGCTGTGTCAGAGCTTTCCCCACCCTTCTCCAGGTCCGAGGGCTTGTCTGTGCGGAGGCGTGTCTGGCCACTGCCCCAAAGATCCAATCGTCGCCCCTGACCTTGGGATGCTGCCCCCCTTAACCTTCATTGGATGGGATTTTCCCCAGAATTTTTTGTTCCCCAATAAAAGTCCACTCCCTGGCGTGTTCTCCCTCTCTCACTAGCCTCTTCAGTAAACCTCGCTACCACAACAGGTGGCTGGAGGCTGGAGGTAGGAGAAGCCGTCCTGGAGCTGGTTTAAAGGTAATTAGAGTCTTGTCTCTTTAATTTAAAACTCCCTAGTGGTTTCTCACGACTCAAACCTTCTTTCATGAAGCCAGCGCGGGTCGCAGGCTAAACTATGAGGACATTTTGAGAACAGTGCACACTCTGATATTTGGAGAGAGGGTAAAGCAGGAAATGCCTACTTATCTCTAAGCCTCTCACAAATCTCCTCCTCTTAAGTACCCACCTGGTCTTCTCCACTACACCTTTTTTCATAATCCCCCAGTTAAGATTTGGTAGATAGAAATCTTACCTTTTTTTTTTTTAATACAACAGCTCTAGGTTGTCCTTACAAAGCAGCTCTGTGACCTAATGGTGGTTTTACTCCTGCATCAAGTCTAGAGGGGCAGGAGCCCTTTGAAACAGAATTCACATCATTTGTAGCCCACCATTTCAGGCTCTAGTTGGCTTTGATCATAATTGATGAAGAGGGGAATTATGCATTAAATGAAGAAGACTGCCTGGGATATAAATGCTGCAATTGTTCTTGTGTTGAGAAAGACATTTGTGGCTGCATAACCACTGTCTGGATTTCTCCTTTTTTTTTCTTTCTTTCATCTCTGTACTTCCTTCCTTCCTTCCTTTCTTCTTACCTGCCTTTCTATCTTCCTTCCTTCAATCATTCAAGAAGTATTCCTTGAATCCCAAAGATAGATCATCTATTCTGTTAGAGACAAAAAAATAAGCAGACAATTGCATGCTTTAAATTCTACAAGGAGAATAAAGATAAGCATAAAGAACACAGAGACTGTTCACCTGGGAAGAGAACCAGGAATTATTTTGGAAAACTGAGCCTCAATCATAAGGTACAAACAGAGGCCCCTAAACATAGAATGATGAGTCTGGTAGGGCTACGGGATGCATTCCAGGCAGACGGACAGAATGAGTCAAGCTGTGGACCTTTTACAAAGATGGAGACTGGGGGACGGGGAATCCAGGAACTGGGTCATGAAGGATCCTGTGATTCATCCTAAGAAGAGTAAACTTTATCCAAAAAGCAGGTGGTCATTGAAAGGTCTTCAGCAGGGAGTCAAAGAGTGAGTCAGAAGAGTGACCTAATGGAAGGTGACGGACCTGGAGCCCCAGGTGTTGTCCCTCCATTGCAACAACGGCTGAGCTTGCCACATGTCTCAGGAGTAACCACATTAGGCTGTGGAGTCCTTCAAACTGCAAATGCTGGGAGTGTTGGATGAGGAAAGAGGTTAGTGTTGGAGGAAATCTGTGCCAGGACTATGGCTAGTCGAATAAAACTGGAACAGATACTCCAGGAACTTTACACAAAAAGGAATAGAGTCTTTGCAGGTACAGTTTGGAAAAAATCACTGAACATATTGACTGCTGTAGCCCTCAACAGAAATAATTTCAGCCCCCCAGGGAAGGGAGAGAAACCTATATCCATGGTTAATACAGTAAAATATTCAAATGTCCATTATTCAACAGAACTTGGAAGTGTGTGTGCATGTGTATGTGTGTGTGTGTGTGTGTGTACTTGAAAGGAAAGTATGATCCACATCCATAAATTTAATAAAAAAGAAGTAACAGTAGCCATCCCTGAAGAAGCCCAGACTAATGGCTTACTAAACAAATATTTTAAAATAAACTTCCTAGATATGATCAAAGAGATAGAGGGCACCATGGGTAGAGACATAAAGGGAATCAAGAGAACAATGCAAAAATAATCCTAGAATATCCTAAAAGACATATGAATTATAAAACCTAGAGTAGATAATCTGGAGCCAAGAAGCACAACACCTGAAATGGAAATTCACTAGAGAGAAGAGCAGCAGAATCGAACAGGAGGAAGAATTGCTGAAGCTGAAGGTAAAGCAATTGGAACCATCCATTCCAGGAAAGAGTGGAATGAGGAATTTTCAAATGAGGAATAGAGAATAGAACCTAAGGAATCTATGAGAAACCATCAAGCATACTGACATATGCTTTATGGGTGTTCTAGAAGAAGTAAGGAAAGAAAAATATTGAAGATATAAGAGAAGAAAACTCCTCAAATTTGATCAAATGCATAAGTACATTCTTTGGAGAAAGGAAAGTCTCTTCAACAATTGGTTCTGGGAAAACTGTATATTTATATATAGAAGAAAGACACTAGACTCTCTCATTATATGCAAAAAGAGTCAATTCAAAATGGATCAAAGACTTAAAGATAAGAAACTTTGATTTAAAGGACAATTATGTCTTTTAAATCCATCATTGAATGTTCCCTCCATTCCAAATCAGCTCGTCACCTACCATTCGGCAAATGTTCTTCCTGGCGCGTAGCACAGCTCTGGGGTTCTAAGTCAGCCGTTACCCTGAAATCCTTTCCAACCACAACTCTTGGGTAATAGGTCTCCATGTTCTCACCACACCAAAAACTTGATAACTATGCTCATTAACAGGGGCAAAGGATAATGGCAAAATCTCAAAATGAAAATCAGTAACAAAAAGAAGGATGGCTCCTTTGGCCACCAAGAAACCAACAGCACCAACATGACCAGGTGGCCAAAGTTCAGATCACCACAGGAGTGGTGGGTGGACGTCATGTGCCCCTGCTATGATGCCCTGGAAGAGCTGAGCATCATTGCTGTGATTTTTCCTGCCAAGGATGCAAGATGAGATCCACCATCAGGAAACAGTGAATGGACCCGAACAGAGGGCATCACACACACTCCAAGCCTTGACTTTTCACAGTCAGGAGCAGATGGAGGACTTCTTCTGAGTGGGTCAGTACTGAGGAGACCTTGTAACTAAATGCAATGTGTGCTTTCCAGTGGAATCCTGGACCCTGAAAATGAAAGAGACATTGTGGGGACAGTTGGCAATATTGGAACGGGGTCTGTGGCCTGGATGGGAAGAGTTGATTTCTGGAATTGGTGATGGTGCAGAAAGGTGTCTCTGTTGGGGGGAAATGCTGGCTTGGCTTATTCAGGGCTGATGAGGCTTCTTGTCTGCAGCTTACTCTCAGATGGTTCAGGAAAAAAAGAACTGATGAAAATGGGAATAAACAGAAACCGAGAGGGTGGTGGAGCCAACGCAGGGAGAGTCCAGTGGAGGGGATCTGCCTCGTGTGGATCTGGGAGTTCTCGGTGCTCTTCTTGCAACATTTCTGTGCGTCGGAAAGCATTTCAAAACAAATTTAAGAAAAAGAAAACTCAAGTTGTGCGTTCAGTGATACTTGGGTCATCTTTAACATTCTTATTAAAACCTCTATGGGAATGTTCTTTAGAGTTAATCTGGAGTGAACAGAGTGAGTGGGTACCTCGTTGACACAGAAAGCAGATTAGTGGTTGTGGGGCCTGCGGGGAGGGCAGTAGGAATGCCTGCTGAACAGGCACAGGGTTTTACCTAGAGATGATGAAATACAAAAAACAAAAAAACTGGAGCCAGAAAGAGGAGGGGATTGCACAACATTGTGACAGTACTAAAAACTACTGAACTGTATACTTTAGAGTGGTTAAATTTATGCTGTTTGAATTTTAACTCAATAGCAAAGCTGCAAAACAAATCTGGGGTAAATTTGCAGTCCGACTGTTGGTTTTGCTGGCTGTCGTCTTTAACATTTTATTCACATGTTTGTATTTTGTGCTTTTGATTTACAGCCCATTTGGAGTGGGAGGTATTTCATCATCAATTTCCCTTTGTCTCTTCCTACGTCTGTGCTCCCCCCAGTTCTCCCACCCTCCCACTGGTGCGCTCCTCTCCTGGTCTCAGGGTTTCACTTGGGCCCCTCCTGGGCTCCTAGCCTGGAACCAGCGGAATCACCTGCCATGGCGGTGGGGAGAGGGCAGATCTGCCAAAGATGGGTGGGTGCCTGGGCCCTGTCTGTGGCCTTTGCCTCCCGCAGCTCTGTCCCTCAGATGGACAGGATCACATCAGCCTCTCTTGCTCGCTGGGTGGGTCGGCCCACTGGAGAGCCTGTCTAGGGAGCCTTCCCAGCCCCGTGGGAACATGGAGCTGGCCCTGCAGGCCGAGCGTCAGCCCAGCTTGCCACTGGGCTTCCCGTCATTTCTGGACCTTAGACCATTGCAATTCCTAGTCCCATCTGGAACGTTGCTTTCCTATTGAGCCTGTTGACTGATCAGCTTGTTTTTTTTTTTTTTTTTTTTTAATTTTGAAAATTTCCACCCTCTGTCTTTTCATAGGCTCTCTCTTACCGCTAGGTGTTGAGTGCCCAGGAGATCGTCCCAGCAGGGACTCACGGCTGCATCTGCATCAGACACCAAATAAGTTATCTAGAAGTGGCTGGAGAGTCACCCCTCAGAAGCTCGGGTGGGTATGGCAAGGGCTGCAAGCTGGTGTTGCAGGCCAGGCTGCCAGAAGAAGCTCCCCACTGGAGGCTAAAGTTTGAAAACTACTTTCTGATACAGTTCAGCCTTTTTTAATTCCCTTGCACCATCTTTATATTTTACTCAAACAGCAACACCTCAGTTCAGCATCCTTTATCTCCAGGGATGATGTTGGTTTTCCCCTCCATGTTACAGGAAGAAGAAGGCACATGTTTATAGACCTATATATGATGGTGAGAAATATTCAAAGACAAGCCCAAGGCCTGGTTTTGGACAGCATCTTAGGACAGAGTCCTAGAGCTCCCAGCCCTCAGGGTGCCCTTGGCCTCTGAGACAATTCTCTTCCATTTCTCCTGGAGGTCAAAAACTGCCATCACTGCCTGCATTGAACACAGTGAGTCACAAATGTTCCTAACAGCTCTGCAAGTGATGTTAGAAGACATTTTCCAGTTGTTATGGGCTGCACGGAGCCCCACTCTGCCAAGATACATATGCTGAAATCCTAATTCAAAGTATCTCACAATATGACTGTATTTGGAGACAGAGTCTTTAAAGAGGTAATTAAGGTTAAAGGAGATATTAGGAGGGCCCCATACCTAATGGGACTTCACAAGAAGAGGAGATTAAGATAGAGATGCACACAGAGAACCTGGACTTCTGAATTTATGTGGTTTAAATTGCCCAATCTATGATATTTGTATGGCAGCCCAAACAAAGGAATTCACCAATTCATAACCCACACGCACGTGCGCGCGCGCACACACACACACACACACTAAGGCTCACATGCTTTTGCAATTCCTAGTCCCATCTGAGAATGCCTCCCTAGGAATCAAAATAATTAAAACAACCCAGACACTGACTGAGTCAAGCACAAACCCCTAACAACCCTATATGAGAGCCTCCCTGTGATTTTATAGGGCCAAATGTCCAGCAGCTTCCTGGTCCCTCCCACCCACTCCACTCCTCTCCTAACATCTCACCAGTGATACCCACAGGGGAGGAAGGTGACATGTGAAGGTCTCTGTCCTAAGAGTCTTCTGATCCCATGTTCCCTGTGAGCTCCTGACATTTCAGTCTACAGCCCACCCCCACCCCTGAGGTTGGCACTCCCCATTGGCACCTCAGGCACCTTGGTCCTCTTTCACTTAGGTAGCCACAGAGGACAAGCATCAAGAGGCGAGTTTTCTTCACCTTTGCCCCCTATAATCCCCGCCCCCAAAGCCTATAATGGGTGCAAGCGGTGGAAGCAGATGGGTTGAGGGGAGATTCTGACGGCATTGGATCACGGGACAGTCTGGTGGGAGTCGACCAGTTAAGGCTCTCTTGACCTGAAGAGCTCCCCATAGGCTACAAATGAGGATGCGGCAAATTTTGAAATTTTCCACCCCTCTGTTGACTGCCTACTCTTCAAGAATCTTAGCCCCATGGCATGAGCCTCATCTCCACACAGTGCTCTTGCTGTGTGTGCTTTGGGCCCTCCTTTTCCTCCTGAGCAGCTGCCCTGGCTGGGCGCTCCAGTTGCCAGAGGCCATAGTGCCCCACAGGCTCCGTGGCTCACTCTTGGAGGTTTAACCTCCAGGGGATCCTGTGGTACCATTTTTGTGTCTGATCTGCAGGGATTCTGGTCCTCACTTCAGGTCATAGACACAAAAATATGGCTCCTGGCCAGGAGTTCCAGGACAAACAGAACTGTCACCTGCCAGTGGCCTCAGGCCAGAGATCTGAGTTAGGATTGAGGGGCTTCAGACTCCTGCATGGCGAAGAGGGGCCCGAGAGGGAATTTGGTGCTGAGCTCAGGGTGGGGAAGAGAGGGCCAGGCCTCAATATCTTCATGG
Organism: Marmota monax; assembly: GCF_021218885.2. NCBI lineage: Eukaryota > Metazoa > Chordata > Mammalia > Rodentia > Sciuridae > Marmota > Marmota monax. The sequence continues at coordinate 728,271 of NW_026692843.1, read as the reverse complement.
CACAGCCCCTCCTCGGGGCTCCTGGTGCATGCCTTGTCCCTCTCCTGCCCATGGGCAGCTTGCCCCTCCTCACGGGCGCACAACCATGGTCCACCTGGGCTTTGTGGGGTCTTGCTTTCCTCAGAGCCTGATGGAACTTGCCAAGACCTCTCCTGGCCCAAGTAACCTTAGATTTTACACCTACTCAAATAAGATGCCCTTCACAGGAGGTAATGCTCATGGAGGAAGTTTGAACATAGTGGCAGCCCAGCAGAGAGTTTTTCCCAGCTCTCCTAGTGTGTGGATCCCTAATGGATGAGCTGTGGGCCGTGGCACGTTGGGAAATGCTGACCAACAACTTCTGGGAATGATAGAGCCCTGGTTTGGAGCATGATTTCCATTCGTTGCATGTCCCCCCCACGATGGCCATTTTATGCTAACAATATGGCACTACTGTATGTGGAGCTGGGACTAGATGGGCTGTCACTTAGCACTAGGTAGTCTTTCCAGCAGACAGAGACGATACATGCAAATAACCTTAGGCAATGATGGAAGTCATATGAAGCCAAAGAACGAGGAAGTGGTGAATAGACCTTTGTTCCTAACATGGTTCACTAAATTGTAAGTCTCTACAACGGAATTCTTAGTAACAGCTGTTTATCAGCTGGCCTTTAAGATTTCCAAACACATAGAATTCGCTTTCTGAGGGCTTTCCCAAGGCGGCTGCCTGGGCAGGTGCCTGCCTTTCACTGCATTGCCACTGAGTTCCATGACAGGCTGGCCCCACAGCCTGACCTCCAGTCTCTTCTGGATCACCTGGGAGGGCAAGTGGGGTATGGGCAGGGATGGCCAGGAGAAGGACACTGGCAAAACCCGCCCCCTAGCTCCTCTGCTCCCTAGAAAGGTTCAGGAGCTCACCCTGCAGCCCACAGAGAGCTGGTGGGCAGCTCTCAGTCAGCACCGGTCAGAGCTGCAGAGCTGTCCCTTTGTCCTGGAGTATCCCCAGCAGCTGCTGACCTACTGGGCTTCACCCCACTCAAGTCACAGTACAGAGTTAGGCTTGTCCGAGAAGCTCCCTCTCTGGGGAGGGGTCCTGAGCCTGGTCCAGGGGTGGATGCCAGCACGGTACACAAACGTTCCCATTCCTGTGGAGTCCAGCTAAGGGCCTGGGGTCTGCCTTCTCTTCTGCCTTCCAGCAGATTCACTGCCGCCTTGGAACCCATCCGTCTCTTCTGAGCTTCTGGGGTCACCTGTCAACCCCATTCTCCCTGGAGACGTTGTGCAAGCAAGACTCCTCTCCTAGGGGCCCTCGGGGTTTGCATGCCCACTCCCCAACCCTCTATAGCCCACAGTGTGGACACAGTGTCACAAACAGAGAGATGCAGTCTCCTGGAGGAATGGAGCAGTCATGTTTGATTTTAAGTCACAAGCACGAAGAATCACGGTGTGGCAGCATTCTTGTCTTTTTCTGGTCTTCATCCTTCATATCCTGCTCTGGACAGATCCCAAACAGGCCACACGGGGAGGACACACTATCCATTCCCTGGAGGGTTCTGGAAGCCCTTTGCTGTTCCTGCTGACAGGGTCCAGTCGAGAGGTCCAGTATGCAGGTGAGCCTCTGGAAACTCTGACCAAGCGGACACTCACTTGCTTACAAAGGGATATTTTGTTCAGTTTGCCCTATCGTGCGGAAAGTCGAGACTTGTACTGTCGTCCAAGGAGCTGATTAATGAAAGACCAGACAAGGGTTTCTATCTAGAGAGGGTTCTGCTGCCCCTAGGTTTTGGCTCACAGCGGCACGTAGGTGTAGCCGTTGGCACCATTCTTCTGTGACATTCTGCCCAGCCTGAGCCTGTGGATCTGGGAAAGCCCTGACTCCTGCCTTTCTTCACTGCCACCTCACCCTGCCCCCGGGGTCAGAATGCTGCTGGGCACCAAGCTGGGCACCTCACTCCTTGCAGCCTCTCTGGGTGCCTGAGGTCACGGGCCCTCGTCTGAGCGAGCTCTGGCTTGCGTCCTAGTGCTCCAAGGGTGGCTCTGAGGTCACTTCATCCTCCCCAGCACGACCTGCCACAGCCAGCTAGGGCGACCCCCTCGAGGACGGCCGTGCTGTGACAGCACCCCGGGAGTGGCCAGCTTCTCTACATCCGCCTCTGCCGGGTCTGGGGAGAGTGGGGACCTGGATGGAGCCTAGAGGACCCGGAGAGGGCAGGCAAGGCAGGGCGGTGACCCCCTAGAGCTGTTCTGTGGGAAGGGTAGAGAAATCAAGGAAGTTGCCAAGGGGAAGCCGAGGCCACGCCCCAGATGGCCGTTGAGTTCAGGCTGAGAGATTTATTTCGCATAGTCTTGTTAGCCACGGAGTCAGGGAAGGGGTTTGGGGTAGGAACTGAGAGCTGGGCTTTGGGAGAACAAGACCGGAGGGGAGGGGGTGGGGTATTTTCGGAATGGTTGCAAGAGTCCCAGGCAAGAGGCAGACAGAACCTGCCCCACTGCGGTGGCTGCTGGAGTCGAGTAAGAGGAGAGCTGGCCCGGCCCAGCCCCTCCTGCCCCGCTCATCTCCGTAGCTCCAACCCCGTCAGGTGATTGCATCTTGCCCCACTGGAGTGTAACATTTTAATCTTTATCTGTTTATTTTCTTGCCTCCTGGCACACAGTAGGCCTTCAGTAGATAAATGCACTGAATGAATAAGTAAGGAAAGAGTCTAGAACCAGCGGGCCACGGGGATGGGCTTAACCCAGGGCAGGAAGAGGAGGAGCTGTCAGACACCCACCCAAGGTGGGCACGCTGATCGTGAAGAGGATTCGTGGCCATTACTGCCCCACTCCTGCCCCTGTCACCACGGCCAGCACATCTGCTGACCTGTCTCCAATCTGGGAAGATATCCTGAGAAGCCCGCAGCGAGCCCTGCTTCATCCACCCCCCTGACCAAACAGCAGGGCAGAGACTGTACTCCCTGCTCTAGGGGGGAACAGGATCTGGCTTGTGCAGTGCCACACCCTGCCAGCAGTCCCTACGAAGCCCTGCTGCTGTGTCTCCACAGCTGCCCAGACCTGATTTCAACACACCCAGTGTTACATTATTATCATCAGGAGGAATGAGATTGTCACTAACGCTGTTCCTCTGGGTAACAGTGGTAATCATCACAAAAACTACTGTTCACCCAGCACTCAGCGACTCACACCAAGCAGGGGCCAAGGCAGTTTGATTAACATTACTTTATTGAACCCTCTCAACAGTCCTAAGAGACGTGCTAGCATTTTCACTTTACAGATGAGAAGTGTGCGTTCTGGCAGTTCAGACCCAGAAGAGACAGGGGCCAGGTCTGTCTGTTTCCAGGCCAGAACTCTGCCCAAGCCCTACACATGGGCCCCAGAGACCTAGAGCCCTGGGGGAAGATAGCAACCAGGTCTAATTCTACTCTGTGTGGCCAGGCATAGCACAGTGCCTGGCACATAATAGGTGCTCAATTTGAGTGGGAACCGGCAGAAGCTTCCCAAGTCCTGGGGAGTCACGGCCTTGGGCGCTGGTTGGAAGTGGAGTCTGAGGGTGGCTGGTTCTTCTCTTTGGTAGGGGGCTGCAGCTGGATGGGTCCCAGGACGACATCCACCTTTTCCTGGTAGGAGCCCACATCCCTCTTGGATCTCACCACGCAGCCTCTGTAGCAGCGCGAAGAGTAGTCGTACGCTCTGCACACCACCAGTTTACACTGCAGGTACACTGTGGGGAAGCGGTTCAGGAAGTGGAAGGAACTGAATTTGAAGCGGGTGATGCGGGGTGATGGCGAGTAGTAGGTTTGGTAGGTTTCATCCCTTACACACCTGGGAGAAGAGAAAAGAAACTTGTTAGCTCTCACCAGGGCCCGGGATTCATCCTGACTCAGTTGCACCAGGAGCAGAACTCCCAGAAGCCCAGGCCTCCAGTGTCCCCTCACTGAGAGGCGTGCAGACGGATCCCGGTGGCTCTGGTACATCTCCAGCATCTTTAACTAGAAAATACCCCTGGAGTTTCCAGATAGACAAGCAAGCCCCACAGTGCCCAGTGTGGTAAAGCCCAGTCCCAATGACCATGTGCTCCATGGCCCCCTACAAGCTGGATAAGCCAGGGAAATGGCTCAAATGTGGAGCCCATAAGCAGGTCAGAGATAGGCCAGGAAAGAAAATGACTTCATCCCTCTTCTGGTTGCAGGGCCCTGCAAGGTGACACTGGGCTGCACTCTGGGTACTGCTGACATTCCCTGACCTGCCTGGCCCCCCCACTCCCAGGGTCTGCTCCTCCTGAGCCACTGGGACCCATGTAGCTATGCTTTCCACACTGGCCTGAGTAGCTCCAGGACCCTCCTCCAGGATCAAGCACTTCCTGACCCCCCAGGCGCCTCCTCCCAGCTGGTTGGTGCTGGAAGGAAAGCAACCTGAGTCTTTGCCTAAGGAACTTTGCTAAGAAATGGGTGAGGAAGCATCTCGCTGGTACCATGTGATGGGGCAAGAGAGAAGAGGCAAGGAAAGCTGGCCTGGGCTGGTGACAGAGCAGCCAGGCTGTCCTGAAGTCCTGACCCTGCGTCTGCTTACCCTCCTATTTCCACTTCCAGAGCTTTCTTCCTACCTCTGTTTTCAACTCAGCTGGTCTCAGACACCCAGATTTCGGTTTCCACAGCAGCCCCCTTAGCCACCAGGGTGAGAGAAAATACCCAGGGGTCCATTCAGAGGTGGGACGTTTGTGGAAGGTCAGGGTAACCTGGGAGCTGCTAGGCCAATGACTGCATTTCCCATAAAACCCTGCCAGTCAGGGGCTCTGTGGGGGCCAGAGCTGCAGAGCCCAGGCTGCTCTTCAGAATCACCTGGGGAAATTGTTTAAAATACAAGAACAAAATTTAAAATAAAATGAAAATGCAAGATACCAAGTGTGACCAAATAAGGAGAATGTGTGTGGACAGGAAAAGTCTGAGCCCAGTTAATTCTCATGGGCCTACAGGTGGATGATGTGGTTGAGGGCCGGGTGACTCCTGTGCTCCAGACCCATTGGGGACACTCTCCCCCAAGTGCAGCCCTCCATTCTCCAGTCATACTCCATCAATCACATATATGGCAGAATGTCACCACAGACAAGAATCCTTTGGCCAGGGGAAACTGAATCACTCATCAATTGCATGAATTTTGACCACTTTACACCACTTGAAATGCCACTTTGTTACTATTTGAGGAATGGGGTTCTGGGTAAGCCTTCTCCCCATCTTTGCTACTGAGGGGGTGGCTATGAAAAGACAAGCTTCAATTTCTGTTTACTGAACTGACATGTGTTCAAATTGTGCCCGGAAAGAGATGTGTCTTAGGACCTCAGGGAAATGAGATGCCTAGCTGCACCCCTTACCCTGTTAGCGTAACTTCTCTTGGAAGCAATGGCTATGAGGTGTAAGCCAAGAGGTGCCATGCCATCCGCCAGCAGAGACTACCGAATGGGGATTGGTTGGGAGCCCTGCAGGAGTGCAGAGGAGTCAACCCCAGCTCCAGCACGCCTCATGCCGGGAAGCTGGAGCACAGGAGAGCAGATCTCCCTGAGCTGGACCGCAGAACTTCCCGGGCTAAGGGAGGTCACGAGGACCTCCCGCTGCCTCTGGTGTAACAATTCTGTGGACCACCTGCTGGGCCCACTCTATGCTAGGAGCCCATCCACTCTTTTCCATGTAGTCCTCCCAGTAGCCTTCTGATGTGAACGTCACCGTCCCCAGTTGACAGATGAGGAAACTGGCCCAGAGGCACATACTTCCACCTTGGTCTGCTCCACATCCAATGATTTCCCCACTGCTTGTAGGGCTTTCTAACCCTAAGGCTAGAGTTGGGTCACCTGGGGCTTAATCCCAGTTGACAGCCAACCTGACCACTGGTGGGTTCTTCCATTCTAACATGTAAGCAGGAGATGGGGCAGGTCAGGATGTGGCCCAGGACACAGCACAAAAGCACCTCAAGGGTAAAAGCCACATGATGTGACTGCATACAGCATGGATCGTCTGCACTTGAACTCCTAAGAACTCTGGTTAACCAAAATCTGGAGTCCTCAAAGCTTCAGGGCTACTCATTGTTTGACTTTTCAGGCAAAGGGTTAAATCTTGCCCAGAAAGACAGCCCTTACCCACTTCGGATGAGAACGTAAGTCAGAGATGAGAAGTCGTTGGGGTTTGGAGAAGCCACACAGGTGTCCACAAACAAGGCCAGCGAGGCGTCCGAATGCAGGATCTCAGCCTGAAGGTACAGACTCTGGTCCAGATCCACTAAGTACGGGCTGCTGGTCACAGGGTAGGAGAAAGAGGGGGATGTGTAGAAGGAAATGTTCACGTCGAAGTTGCCGTACTGCACTTCCTTGACCTGGATGGTGTCGTTGGTGATGTACATGGTGTGGACCCAGGTGTTCTGCAGCATCTTGCAGCTGACATGAATGAGGAGGTCCTTCTTCCTTTTGATGATGCCATTTGTCACAGCTGCTTTGAGGACGTTGGAATAGTTGATGGTGTCATTGTCTACCTAGGAGAGGCATGTCGGAGAGCAGAGTCAGGCATGTGTCACCTGCCAAGGGAATCTCATTGCTGATTTTCAGGGTTAGAATGAGAAGGCAGTGACAATGAGATGTCAAACCCTTCCACAGCCACAGAGATGGCACATGCCTACTGCCACGGTGACTTTCACCAGGGCTGGATGTCCGGCTCAACGAGCAAGACCCCCTCCCTGCACAATCCCTGCTTCCCCTGCCACATGATGGGGATCTCAGTGTGGGCCAGTGGTTGGCACCTCTTGGAGCTCCTCCTCATGGCACAATGGGCGTGTCTGGATGGTACCTTGACCTGCCATGCAACTAGCCAAGTCGGCCTGGATTCCACGGCTTAGGGCTCAGAACAGAAAGTTCTGCTCCATGCTCACTGTTGCTGGGGTCTCAGAGAAGATAGTCACATACTTGTTGAGGGGAGGGGCACACGTCGGTGAGCTCGGTGTTAACTGCTTTCTGCTTTGGTTGATTGGTAACTACCACCATGTGGTGATGGATTCCGTGGGAGCTGGAAGCCGCAGAGATCCAGAATCGCAGCTCTTGACCTCTGAGGTTGGGACTCCTTTGAGGCTCATATGGACAACTGAGTGGGTCCCGGAAACCCTGGAGTCCTTCCTGTCCCGCCCACCTGTACCACAGGACCGTCTGCTGCCATGCCTTTCACTAAGCAGCTAAGCAGCATGTTCATAAGAATGTTGGTGCCTCCTGCCATTTCATGTGCCCACCATCTACAGAGAGTGGCTATCTCCCCCCAGGGCTTGGCAGTGTATCACCAATAGCTTCAGCAGCATCTCTAGGGACCTATGGAGTGAATGGAAGGAACAGGAGCCAGAGACCCAGCAGAAGTATTGTAATGAGTGGAGCAGGGGCAGCTGAATGGCCAAGAGGATACAGGTGGACAAGGTCCCCAAGAAGCTCCATGGTCGAGATCATCTGGCCCCAGCAAGGTGAGCACAAGCGTACCATCACCAGGCTGCAGTCTGCAGGACTTCCTCCCTGCCTGAGGAACAGGTCTGAAGTAAATCTCTCCGGGTCCCCTATGCTACACTTCCCAGCATGCCACAAGTGCTTTTGCAAGAAAGGGCAGGGGAATAACATAATAATGGTCTAAGCAGAAGGTCTAAAGCAGAGAGAGAGAGAGGTTTTCTGTGTTAGTCATGATCCTATCGAGGGCCAAAACTCCATTCCTGGCTGGCTGGGACACTGAAAAACAAAGTCCCTTCTGAAGCCAGCGTCTGTGCAGCTCAAATATTCAAATGTAATTGTCCTTCAGAATGGAATGTGTTGGAGAATCTGCCACGTCCTGCCTGCAGTTGCAGAACTCTGAATATGTCTCTTCCAGGTGAAACATGGGAAAAGAGAAAAGCTTGAGAAGATACTTATTGTGGTTCTCGGCACCTCTCGGCCCTTCCTCTCCTCTCTGATCAGTTCCTTTCCTTTTCCCCAGACCAAGAGCCTGGGGCAAGTCATCTAAGCCAGTTAGGGGGTGCCAGAGAGGCTTCACTCTGGGCCCAGATCTGGGGAAGAGCCATAGGAAAGAGCTCTATGGATCTATCTGCTCAAGAAGCACATATTTTCTCTTTCCATTTTCTAAAAGGAAATTTTTTTTTACTTTATAATTCAGTACCAACAGTTGTCACAATCAGCCATATGAATTGTGTTCAGCATTTTTAAAGTGGATGACAATAGGAAACTACTTAATGAGAATTTGGGGAAAGAGACAAACCACAGAATCTATAACCCGTAGGAGGACAACCATCCCAGTTTGCCCAGGATTGAGGGGTTTCCTGAAACAAGGAACATCTTATGCTAAAATCTGTAAAGTCTTGGACAATCCAGGATGGCTGGTCACCCTAGATGGTGACAGCTCAACAACCATAGCTGCAGAGACCAATTCATTGTGAAGCCAATGAGTCCACAGGCCTCTGCCAAGGCTTAGCAACGGGTTTGCAATGTGTTTCCTAAGTTTTCGTAAAACTTAGGAAAGTAAAATATATTTGCATTCTTTGCTCAATGACAACCCTGCTGCTCTCACTCACCTCAACCCTACACTGTATAGGCTTCAGGTCCTACAAAACCCAGAGCTGCCCCTCGGAGCTGCTCTGGGGATCACTAATGTGAGTGACAGCCTGCCAGGTGCCCCCCCCCCGCCCCCGTTGGACACAGCTGGAGGAACAACCTGCGGAGCTTCCTCCTCCTACTTGGAGGCAGTTGCCGCTATTTCACGTACCAGAGATGTCTATCTTCCTTTATTCTGATTACGTTCGGGTTATACTATGATAGCATTTCTGGATTCCCAGTGTTCAAGACGCTTAGCACTTGATCGCTGTAAGGAAGCAGCTAAACAGGAAACAGAGGCAGCCCCGGGCTTACGTGCTTGAGGGTTCCACAGCCTGTGTAGGGGATTGTGAATATCACGTGGCTCCAAGTTATCTGGGGCTGACACCTGTAGTTCCCATTCCATCCAGAAATGACAAGGTCCCCGGCAGAATAGCCCAGGGACTGGAGGTAGTCCCTGTTCACACTGGCTTGCATGTGATTCGGCAGACAGAACAGACCTGATGGACAAGGGAAGATCATGCACTTGGTCAGATCCCCCAAACCCCTCCAGTCCTACTAGGTGCTCTTCCCAGATACAGGTGGACAGATAAAGATGGTGACCCAGGTGGTCAGCATGTAGGATACCTGCACAGAATATGCTTCACTGCAACCTCCAAGGGCTCTTGAGCTCCACCCAGCCCCATCCTCAGTAAAGCTCAATGAGGACACTTGGGGTTTCTCTAACGGAGTGTTGCAGGCAGGAAACGAATTGCCAAGTTACCAATTACCCACAAATTAAAGCAACTACAGTCAAATTGCAGAGACGTCATGGAGTAAAGTCATTTAGATATGAAGAAAGCCAATGCTTTCAATCCTAACTACATAAAAAGCCTTGGACGTCACCTTGCCTAGTCCTTGGGCAAGGTTTACATTAATTCATATAACATCCTAAATCAGCTCCATATGGCCTTTCCTGGAAGTGCCTATGACCAGCTGCATCCATCTTCAGATAGAAGCCAAATGTGTTAGGTCTCAGGACATGACCAGTGTCTCATACTCGGGATGGTCACAAAACTTCCAGCAGAGTGGTCACTCTGCCTTGGGCACTGACTTCTCATTTGCTGAGACCACCCTCTTGTGCCTTCTACTTAGTCCCTGCTGACTGCCTAAGGCCCGTCCACCTCTCATCAGTCAGAGCTAACTGCTGACCTCATTCAGGCAGCCAGAATCCCAAAACCTCCTGCACGTGGCCTCTCCCTGCAGGAAATCGAGCCTGGGGGGCTGCTGGGGCTGCTCTAATTTCTTATTTCACAACCAGAGGGGAACTGAGCCGCAGAAGGCTCCCAGGGACCTCCCCCCTCCTAACCCTGCACTCCCCTGGGCACTTACTGGTGCTGTCGTTGGAAGGGATGGAGTAGAATGCGGCCTGGAACCCGCTCTGCGTGACGCTGCCATCACTGATGAAGCGGACTGACAAGAAGTTCGAGGAGGACGTGAAGGAGCCTGTGGCCCCATCACACACTTTGGCAATGAGCAGGGAGCTGCTGGAGGGGCCGTCGAAAACCTCAATGTAGTCGTAGTTGCAGCCTCCTTCAAGTCTACAGGGACAGAGCACACAACGTTAGCCCCAACTCGTCTGCAACTTGACACAGGGGTCCATGCCTGGAGGGGAGGGGAGGTGTGCTCTAGGGACTCTGACAAAGCTCATCATTGATTTTCTTGAATTGAGGGGGTCTGTCCCCCCACGACCACTCTGCTTGGATCTGTGTTCAGCTTTTTGAGATGGCACATATGAAATCTGCAGCCTCTCTGCAACCCTTTAAATCCTAAAAGAAAGTATTCACATCCTAATTTAGACCATCTTTCTTCCATCAAAGGATTCCCGCTCCCCCAGAATAAAACAAACGTCCAATACAAGTAACAGTAAATGCTGGTGAGGATGTTGGGGGAAAGGCACACTCATACATGGCTGGTGGGGCTGCAAATTGGTGCGACCACTCTGAAAAGCAAAATGGAGATTCCTCAGAAAACTTGGAAGGGAACCACCATTTAACACAGTTATCCCATTCCTCAGCATATACTCAAAGGTCTTAAAATCAGCATACTATATATAGTGATGCAGCTACATCAATGGGCTGCTGCTACATCAATGTTTACAGCTACATCAATGTTTACAGCAGCTTAATTCACAATAGCTAAGCTATGAAACCAGCCTAGGTGCCCTTCAACAGATGAATGGATAAATAAAATGTGGTATATATACATAATGGAATATTACTCAGCCATAAAGGAGAATGAAATTAAGGCATTTGCTGGTGAATGGATGGGACTAAAGACTATTATGCTAAGTGAAATAAGCCAATCCCAAAAACCAAAGGCCGAAATGTTCTCTGATATGCAGGTGCTAACACACAATAGGGGGAGGGAAGAACAGAAGTTCATTGGATTAAAGAGGAATGAAGGGAAGGGAGCAGGGATGGAAATGTGAAAGATAGTAGAAGGATTGGACATATTCCTGTATGAATGCATGACCAGTGTAACCCTACATCGTGTACAACCACCAGAATGGGGAGTTACACTCCAAGTATGTATAATATGTCAAAATACATTCTACGGTCGTGTAAAACTAAAATGAACCAATTTTTTAAAATGTAAATAAATAAATAAATAAAAACAAATATCCGTGAGTTCATAGTGATGGAAACAAGTAATTGAATAAATAAATATTGGGTAAACCTGTCCCTGCACATGGAAGGGGGCTGTTGTGAGGCTCCAGTGATACAGCCTGAGGACAAGTGCTTTCTAAGATGTCACTGAATGGTGGCCGTCGCTGCTATTGAGATGATGGCTAAAGAACCAGTCAGGTTGAGATGCAGCCCTTGTATTGTAGTGAGATCCAGATAATATACCTTTTGCAAAACCCCAAATGGATTTCTAAAGCAGAGACTTCCGACTTCTCTGTAAGTAGAACTCAAGAGGGAAAACTATTTTGTTCTGCAATGGCTGCTGGAGGAGAAGTCATGGTTTCCCGTGTCCAGGATTCTGAACATTAAGGGTTCCTCTTCCTGGTCAGCTTGGCCACCCCCTCTCTGAATAGATCATATATTAACATGCTTTTGGTGACGTCCCCTTCTGCTTAGAACAGTGATTCCCACTTGCAATTGGATGAGGAACAGGCCACCTGGTGTCCCAGCGGGCTCCCCCCTCCACCTGATCACGGGAAGATGGGGAGAGGCCAGGGAAGGGTCCCAAATGGGTGCAGTTGTTAAGGGGAGGATTTGAATTGTTCCCCATTACTCCCACTGGGTGACATTTTCCAAGTGTTTTTCACATACTCTTGCACCTGTCCCGGAATCACCAGGGAAAGGAAAATATATTATTCCCCTCCTTGGGTTGACCCTTGGGAAGGTTGAGTGATTTCCCATGGTCACACAGCAAATTAGTGACAGACCTGGAACTTGAAACCAGAGCCCTTGTCACTCCAGGGATCTTGGCTCCAGGCCCCCCTCCCCATGGGCTGCTGCTGTTCTAGGTCAAAAACAACTAGTAATAAAACCTGTCCCTGGACAAGCCTCGCCCCTGAATGGCCCATGTCTTCTCTCTCTAAATGTCTGTGGGGTCCCCAACTCATTCTGCTGGTGCCCACGCACTCACCGGACATCTATGAAGATGACAGTCACCAGATAGTTGTTCGGGACCTCAATGTCCCACACACACCTGGCATTGTTTGGATAGTTCCCTGGGTAGAATGGGCTAGAAAAGTTTCCTGACGATTGGGCCAGGAAGCCTCCGCAGGAATTCACTGTCAGAACAAGAAGGAAACGTGATGAGCCCGCAGCACCTGGCTCAGCCACCTGGGAGGAATTTCCTACTCAATTTCTAAGGCAGAAACCCGACAAGAGGAGCCCGGACTTGCACCACCCACTGAGGGCAGGGGAGAAGCCCTCCCGGGAGGCTGCGCCCAGGGAGCCCGCTCCCTGTCATTCTCATTGTCCCCCCACAGGAGGGGAGGGAAGGAGGTTGTGGGCACCTCTGCCATAGACTCGTCAGGGAGCCCAGAACTTACCGTTTGGGTAGCTGAGGGTGGAAGCAGCAACTGTTGACAAACAGAGAGGATCATGATCAGTTTTCTAGCACCTTCTACATGGTTGTTGATGCAGGCTGGCTGATTTGCACTGCACCAGCCCTGGGCTTACAGTGGGGGCTGAAACCGGGCTTGCCCTCCTTGTGGAGGAGAGGACCAAAGGCATGGACCGAGGCCGAGATGGAGGAAAGCCCAGGGAAGGTGGGGCCAGGGGCTTGGCTCCTGACCCAGATGAGTGGGGAGCAAACCAGGCAGAGAGGGAAAGAGGGGATGCATGTCATAGGGACCCAGCAGGAGAGATTTGAGGACGTCAGTGCAGATGGCAAGGAGGACCCTGAAAAGATGCAGGGAGCGCACCCCTTGTCAGCTGAAGTGTCACTTCCAGAAAGAACGGCCCCAGCCCCCAAGGAAGGAAGTTCTCTGGCACCCCAGCCTGTCCTGGGAAGCACCTTCAGAACTGGGACTTCACAGCTCAGTTCAGACAAACATTTAGTCCTGTCAACTAACTACCTGAGGCAGGTAATGAGTTTATCTTTTTCACCATTCCATACTGCACAACCATTCTCAGAGGCACCGTGGCCAAACACAGGGAAAACCCTTCCAATGGGAAGAGTTGATATTTTTACCAGGCACACTGTATACCAGGCACTGTGCTACCATTAGCCTCCTAAATCTATTTCTATCCTAAAGAAAAAAATTGATGATATATGCAAAGATTTCTCTGTGAAAATAGTCCATGTCACAGAATCATTTATAATAATGAGATATAAACCACTTAAATGCACAGAGACTGGGGATCCATTGAGCAATTCACGCATAGTGGACAATAAAAAATAATATAGGTGTTTCAAACAACGGTGAGGAAAGGATTCATGATACAAAAGTAGCCGGAGCCCTTGTTTTAAGAGCAAAAGGGAAGGTTTTGAAACATACCCATATTGCGGAACGACAGGAAAAAGCACCATCACTGTGAAATGGCCCATTTACAATCTGTCACCCTTCTTCCTTCCCAAGTTTTGAAAATACTTCAAGAAATAAAATTATGAGCCTATTTGTCTAAGGATATTTCTCTCATTGAAATGAAGAAGCAGAACTCCTTAGTCAAGATCATCCTCCAGGCAGGGGAGGTGGGAAGGGTGTGTGTGTGCAGGGGTCCCCAGGGAGCAGGCAGGTGTGGGCAGACAGAGATGGCCTCAGGGGACAGGCTTAGAACAGGACATCCCTCCCGGTCCTGTACGTAGGCAGAAAACGTGATACTACGACCAGTGGTGGCAGAGATGGTGGTGGTTGGGTGCCACCAACCTAGAAAGACAATGTTTATTTTTTTATTTATTTATCTGTTTTATTTACCAGATAAATTTTTAATTCCATGGTCATTAGCTGGATGAGCCAAATTAGGTCATTTTCCTGGTTACAGGCTGGAGTACATGGACTCCATGAGGCTGCACTGGGCACCAACACACGGGGCACAGAAGATTATCAATGCAGCACAAAGAATGCTCTGGAAGGGATTCTTTATCAGACAGACATGTGCAGTGGATTTCCCGGCTCATGTCCCTCAATGAAGGTCCCAACTCCCCATGCTCTAATTCAGACAGATATTTACGTCCAAAGTGACCGGAGGCCCAAAGCCCCTTCCACAGCAGCATCTGGACAAACGCTGTCAACAGCAGTAGCAGGAGCTGCTGGGACTCTGGGAAGCTGGGCCTCGGAGAGCACCCCCTCCTGAGAGCACCGCCTCTGTCCCACTCCTCCTCCTTCCAGAATCCCACAGAGGAAATGCAATCCCAGAAGGGGGCTGGGGACACACTCACCTGACGGAGTAGGAGAACTTGTAGGTCCTACAGGAAAAAGAAGAGAACGTGAGTCAGTCCCACGGACCAGATGTGTTACAAGGAGCCACACAATGATGAGCAAGAAAAATGCTGGAGTGATTTCCCTCCTCCTCTCTCAGAAATGCTCCTTGGGAGGCCTGAACACACTCCAGAGGGCCTGTCTCCAAACTGCAGTCCTGGGGGAATTTGTTCTAACAGGCTCCAGAAGACTCAACCCCTGTCTGCTTTAGGGACCAAACTAAGGAAGAAGCCACAGAACACCAACCAAGGCCAGACACCAGTGACATGAGTAATGTCATTACCTTGGGCAGGTCTCAGGGGAACCACTATCTCCCAGAAAAGCTCAGGGTGAGAGGAGGCCAGTTCAAAGGAGCCGTTGCTTCAGCAAAACTGCACATGACTCTAGAGAATTGTCACCTAAGCAGATGACTCCGGCATCCTCAGCATGGACACACTTATGGGAGAGCCAACCTCGGTTGGGGCAGTTCCACAGATAGGACTCATGCCCAAAGCAGGCCACATCATCCAGGACAATTGGCCCTGAGCCCTGACCAAACTGGGCATGCACAGGGGCAGACAGAACCCAGCCACAGCCCAGCTGCCTGCAGACCACGTTGGCATCGTTGATGTCCCAGCCATCATCGCACACGGTGCCCCAGGAGCCTCTGTAAAGGACCTCCACCTGGCCTTGACACCGGTTACCTCCATTCACCAGTCTCAGGTCCAAATCGAAATCATTTGTTTCTAGAGATGGGCATCATTTGTCATTAGGGAAGTGCTGTCAAAATCCCTAAGAGAGGGCTGGGGATGTGGCTCAGTGGTAAAGTATCTGCCTGGCATGTACCAGGCCCTGGGTTTAAACCCCAGTACTGGGGGGAATAATCCCAATGAGATACCACCTCACTCCACCCAGGACACCATGATGAACAAGATACACCATGACCACTGCTGGGGACATATGGAAAGACCAAGCCCTCAGACACTGCCAGTGGGAACAGCAACACTCCAGCTGCTGTAGAAAATGGTTCAACGTCCCCACAAGTGACACACTGAATCAGCATAGGACCCAGACATCCCACTTCTAGGTCTATACCCAGAGGAACCAGGAACAGGCAACCCAGCCAAAATTGTATGTGCCTGCTCTGGCAGCACTATTTACACAGCCAACAGGCAGAGACAACCTGTGCCCATCCACAGGTGAATGGGTAAACAGAACGTGGGTCAACAATGGTGGCATATTCGTTCCACGGAATGGCTTCCGGCAGTGAAAAGAAAAGACACGCTCCTACATGCCAAATGCAAGTGAAAACCTGCTGAATGAAATAAGGCAGCCAAGAGAGCCAGGGCTTCCATTCACGGGAAATAACCAGGGGGGCAAATGCAGACACCCAGAGCAGAGCTGGGCTTACCAGAAGCTGGGAAAGAGTAAGAGCTGGGACACGTCGGTGGGGTTTTAGTTGGGGATGATGAAAGTTCTGGAACTAGATGGTGGTAATGGTTGCACAATCCCATGGATATACTCAATATCACAGAATTACACAATTTAAAAAAGGTAAATGGAAAATTTTAAATGATACCATCTAAAATGTTAAATCTGGGCTGGGGAACATTGTTCAGAGGTAAAGGGCTTGCCTATTCAAAGTCCTGGATCTGACTCCCAGTATGGGTGAAAGAAAGGAAAATGAGAAATTTTATGTTGTGCATATCTTTTACCAAAATAAGGTAACCAAAGGGAAATAATGTCAATGGGAGCTCCACATACACACATCTATGTACATGTGTGTACACCTACATATACACACATGAATAGTACATATATATGAATATATGCATATTCCTATACCCAGAGTCATCTCCCTTTGTCCAGGGTCTCCTCAGTTAACCATCCTGAGAAGAATGACTGCCTCAAGTGATCTTGTGGACCAAGGAGGAGGGGAAGGGGACAGTCAGTGAGACAGGGGCGCGTCAGAGAGCAGCACTCACAGGACGGGCAGTGGAGGGGCTCCTCAGGGAGGGGAGGTGCAAGGCAGCAGGGACCTCCTGGGGCCCTTGTGAGGAGGCCTCACCCAGCCTGAGGGGCAGTTCCCAGCCCAGGGGGTCCTTCTCAGGCTCAGCCTGACGTCACTCCTGCCAGCACACATCCCACGGGAGCCACCTGTCTGTTCAAGGGGAGAACCACAGCGTCCCCACCCAGGAGCCAGGGCTCACACATGAAGAGCAAGGCCAGGGCTCTGATCAGAGTCCATTCACGAGGTGAGAGTCCAGTGGGGCCAGAGGCTCACCTGAGCAGATGACTCCTGCGTCCTCCTGGTGTACACAGTTATGGGAGAGCCAACCTCGGTGGCGGCAGTTCCACAGGTAGGACTCATGCCCAGAGCAGGCCACATCATCTAGAACAATCGGTCCTGAGCCCTGACCAAACCGGGCATACCCTGGGGCAGACAGAGCCCAGCCACAGCCCAGCTGCCTGCAGACCACGTTGGCATCGTTGATGTCCCAGCTGTCATCGCACACGGTGCCCCAGGAGCCTCTGTACAGGACCTCCACCCGGCCTTCACACTGGTTACTCCCATTCACCACTCTCAGGTCCAAACCGAAATCAGTTGTTCCTAGACATGGACATCATTTGTCATTAGGGAAGTGGTATCAAAATCCCTAAGAGAGGGCTGGGGATGTGGCTCAGTGGTAAAGTGTCTGCCTGGCATGCACCAGGCCCTGGGTTTAAACACCAGTACTGGGGGGAATAATCCCAATGAGATACCACCTCACTCCACCCAGGACACCATGATGAACAAGATACACCATGACCACTGCTGGGGACATATGGAAAGACCAAGCCCTCAGACACTGCCAGTGGGAACAGCAACACTCCAGCTGCTGTAGAAAATGGTTCAACGTCCCCACAAGTGACACACTGAATCAGCATAGGACCCAGACAACCCACTTCTAGGTCTATACCCAGAGGAACCAGGAACAGGAATCCCAGCCAAAATTGTTTGTAGGGGCTGGGAATGTGGCCAAGTGGTAGCGCGCTCGCCTGGCATGCACGAGGCGCTGGGTTCGATCCTCAGCACCACATAAAAATAAAGAAAAGATGTTGTGTCCACCAAAAACTAAAAAATAAATAAATAAGTTTTTTAAAAATTGTATTGCCTGCTCGGGCAGCACTATTTACACAGCCAACAGACAGAGATCACCTGTGCCCATCCACAGGTGAATGGGTAAACAGAACGTGGTGTCAACAATGGTGGCATATTCGTACCACGGACTGGCTTCTGGCAGTGAAAAGAAAAGACACGCTCCTACATGCCAAGCACAAGTGAAAACCTGCTGAATGGAATAAGGCAGCCAAGAAAGCCAGGGCTTCCATTCACGGGAAATAACCAGGGAGGCAAATCCAGACACCCAGAGCAGAGCTGTGCTTACCAGAAGCTGGGAAAGACCAAGAGGGGGGACAGGTCAGTGGGGTTTTAGCTGGGGATGATGAAAGTTCTGGAACTAGATAGTGGTAATGGTTGCACAATCCCGCGGATGTACTCAATATCACGGAATTGCACAATTTAAAAAAGGTAAATGGAAAAATTTTAAATGATACAACCTAAAATGGTAAATTTGGGCTGGTGATATTTTTTAAAGGTAAAGGGATTGCCTATCATGTGCAAAGTCCTGGAATCAATCCCAAATATGGAAGCAAATAAAAGGAAAAACACAAATTTTACTTTATGTATAGATGTTATCAAAATAAGGTAACAACAGGAAAATGATGTCATTGTGAGCTCCATATATACACCTCTATGTATGTGGGTATACCTATACATACACACATACAATGGAATATGTGAATATATGCATATTCCTGTACCCTGAGACAATTTTTAGTTTATAGAGAAATAAAAATCTGTATTAGGAAATTAAAAAAAGAGGAGCAGGCCCTGGACGAGTTCTTCAGGCCACCATCAAGTGTCTCCCAGTCTCTCCTCTGAGGGAGAGAAGCTTCCTGGTTCTCACAGCCCACATGGGCCCCTCTGCTTCATTAACGGCAAACAGTGGTCATCTCCAGGCCCGTGGACCTGTGCAGCGCCCTGGGCCCTGAGCCCAAGGGAACCTTCGGGAGCTTAACACAGCTCAGGCATGTCCCCGTGGAGGGTGTGAATCTGCTGATGTGGGTTTGGTGTGAGAACAGGAGAGCCCACTATTTGTCACCCTCTCAGAAGACCGGGGAAGCCAGGATGTCAGGGTGGAGGCGCAATGAAAGTGTGGGCGCTTTTCCCGTCCCGGGCTTGCTGGGTCCAGGACCCCAGTCTTATCACAGAGCCACAGGCAGGAGGAGCTGTGCTCCTAGGGTCCCTACGGGAGACAGGTGGACAGGTTTGGAGGACATGGAGAGGCCTCTGCACTCCTCCATGGACACTCCACTGACAGCTCAGGCTCTCACCCAGGGACACAGGACAGCTGGGAGCAGCGCACAGACACGGGAGGACACCTGGGAGAGGACAGGTGTCAACAGGAAGGGGGACGACAACCGGCTCTCCTTGGGGAGGGCTTTCTCTGCTGCTGCTCTGGTTTTGTTTTTTTGTGGTTTGTTTTGTTTGTTTAATAAATTTACATACAAAAGGAATTTACTATTAAAAAAATCCCCAAAGCCTCATACTACAAATTCCAAAAAGAGTCTGGTACCAACATCTTCCCCATCTCCCTACAGCTCTGAAGGAGGACATAATGTCCTGGACCATCCCAGCACACAGAGGTGGCTCCGCAGAGGGATCTGGAGCCACCAAGTTCAATATGAGTCCCCCTGGGAGAAACTGGTCCGACCTATGGAGCCTGATGGGCTCTTTCACCTAGTGGGGTATAGATTTGGGCCTCAAACAACCATTGTTCCCCTACTCACAAAAAGCAAGCTGAGGGTGAACCCCGCACATGGAAACAGTGTGCCTAAGAAACTCGAGGGGAACAGGCACCTCAGAAACTTCTAGATCTAGCTCTACCTGGAGCCCCTGATCTATAAGTATGCATCTTACACAAGTGAGTCAACAAATTCTTTCTAGCTGACTTTGAGTTGGGCTCCTGTCACTTGCCAACAAAAGCATCCTGACTCAGATCCATTTACAGCACAATGCACAACAGCTGGGTGAAGGGAGCCCTTCACAATAGAAGAGGTGGTAAGCAGCCAGAGACTTCATGCAAAGTCCAAGAATCCCCCAAATCTGAGCTGTCACTTAGAGTTCAAAGCCTTGACTTAGTCAAAAGTGCTTACCAGGGGGAGTAGTTGTTGGATGCCACCAATCTGAAATGGAAATGGAAAACAAAATCAGATTAGAGGGCAAAGGTGTGGAGCCAAGGTTACACTTAATTCAAAAATGCTTACCGTAGTAAGGAGTTGTTGTAGTCCACCAATCTGGAAAGGAAAACAAGATCAGATTAGGAAGCAGGGGGTGTGAGGTCAAGGTTGAACTTAATCCAAAAATGCTTACCATAGATGGGAGTTGTTCTAGGCCACCAACCTGGGAAGGAAGACAAAGCCACCTTAGAAGGGCAGGGGGTGTGGAGTGGAGGTTGGGGAGGGACCTGGTGCTGGAATCAGGCACAGGTGGTCAGAGAAGTTCTGTGCCTGGGGGAGAACAAGCCTTACTAGAGAGCCTCAGTGAGCAAGACCATGACCTGAATCACCTCCACCATGGCAATGAGGTACACAGTCCCAGGGGAAGCTACAAGCTTTTCTGAAGGATGGCTCTCTGGTTAAAAGAATTTCTCTGTACATGCCTGAGGTATATGACATGAAAAATCCCTGTGCTCCCCTCCCACACGAGTCTTGGCCAGAGGAGGTGTTCCAGGAGCAGTGGCCCAGGAACTGCCTGACTGCTCCTCAACACTCAGGTCAGAGCTGGCACTGTCCTGTCCCTCCAGGCTAGGAAGGAGGATGAACACTCTGTGGGCTCTGCTGCTAGAACACTCCACAGACCCTCTCAGAGCTACCAGCTGGAGCTGTGAACAGGAGCAAGGAGTGAGGGTCACCTAGAAGTGAGGAGGCAGATGGACTCACCTGGAGTGGGAGTCTCTGTGGAAGACGGGACATCTGTGGGAGAGAGAAGGTTGGATCCAATGTATTACACAGGAGGCGGCAAAACTGGGACTCAGGTGGAAGATAAGGAGCAGGTCAGGCATTCATTCATGCTGGTCCCTTCCCTCAAAGGGGGAGCTGATTGCCCAAAGGATGCTCCTTGGAGGTGTCCAGGCAGATCCTGTCCCCTTCAGCCTCAAGGGGAGGGAGACCCTGTCTAGATGTGGTGGTTGAGCTCAACCCACTCTTCCTCCACCTTGTGGCTTTTAGCCACTGACTCAGTAAAGCAGGGCCCCAGAACACAGGTCAGTCATGCACATGTGCCCATCTGCAGTCATAGCCCAGGAGCCTCCCGATGGACCACCCCACAGGGGTGGCCTCAGCTGAAGACCTCCCTTCCCAATGGAGCATTTGGATGCAGATGTGGCTCAGTGAGCAGGTGCCTCCCTCACCCGCTGTGCTGCATCACACTCACCCTCACCCTGTCCCCTTCAGTGGGGTAAAGGAACCCAGGAGCGGAGGAGGGGATATGGGGCTTTTCTCCTTGACTCTTATTTACACTTCTTCAAGGTGTGTAAGGTCTTGATTTCACAGTTTATTAAGAACCCAGACCAGGAGCTAAACTGCAAGACCAAACCCGATTCTCAGCAAAGAACTAAGATGATTTCAAGAAATTATGAAAATCATAAAACTTTCACATGAGGAGAGTAACATGTCAGAAAGTCTTCCTCTCAGAGCAAAGCCCACCACAAAACACAGAGGCCATTTTGAGAGTACAACAGGATGCCCCGACGTGAGGCAGGACAGAGGGATCAAGTAAGGTTACCCCAAGGACAGAAGTCCCTGAGTCCCGACAGAGACCCACATGACTGCTCTTGTGGAAGACACTGGAAGTTCACTGGAAGTTCTTTCTTATGTTCAAGCATGAAGTTGTTCACCTGTGAATAAGAACTCCTCCCTCTCCCCCATCATCATGGGTCGGGTGGGTGCCCCTGCTCAGTTGCTATCTGCACTGATGTCATACTTCAGAAATCTGAGCTTTGTCTCTGCTGGTCTCCAGGACTCAGGGTTTAAAGCAGATATCTACAGCATAGCTTTGGCCCTGGCCTGAGCCACTCTCTCTTTAGATCACAGAAAAGGAGGCAGGCAGAGACCTGTTTGGTTTAAAACTCTGATTCTCCTTACAGGTGCCAACTGACAAGGCACACCGTCAGCGTGGCCGAGAGGCTCAGCCATTGCTGTAGGAATCTTCTAAAAAGGTAGCACCTTCAGCAGGCAGCAGGGCTCAAATATCCACCATTCCTGCCTCCCTCCTCCATTCCCCCAGGCAGCTGCTTTGCAGAAAGTCGAGGAGAGCATCCGCGCTTCCATCCTTCTGTGAAGACTTTATTCAAAAATCAAGGAAAGCTGGGTGTGGTGGTGCACGCCTGTAATCCCAGCAGCCCAGGAGGCTGAGGCAGGAGGATCTCGAGGTCAAAGCCAGCCTCAACAATGGTGAGGCACTAGGCAACTCAGTGAGACCCTGTCTCTAAATAAATACAAAATAGGGCTGGGGATGGGGCTCAGTAGTTCAGTGCCCCTGAGTTCAATCCCTGGTACCAATGACATCAACAACAATATAAAATGGAGAGAAATGAAAGAAACATTCAACTTGAAGTCAAACTGGGCCACCCAAATGTGCAAGGAAGTGGGCCAAAGACATAACTTGCAAAGTTTCAATAGGGATTTTACATGTCAAGGTACCAAGCCTACAACATGAATTGTGGGGAAATGCGCATGACCAGAAGTACACCTGTAAGCATGGAAACTAGCTAGCAAAGGGGTTTCTCTGCTTCCCTAGCAGCCCTGCATCCCTGAATAAACTGGGAGGGACAAAGCCCAGGCTAGGGTCCAAGGTCACATGTCAGAGGCTATGGCTTCATGTGCAGAAGTGGCAGCCGAGGTGCCCACCAACCCAGTGCTCCCCTTCTCCTCAGCTGCCAGGTGCTGCGAATCTGGGCAGGACACTCAGTGCTGTGGCACAGAGCAGGCACTGGGTGGCATTGGGGATAGGACAGGCCACCCATGACTGCTGGGAGTCCCACAATCTCTGCCTAAGACCATGGACACAACCTGTCCCCAGGAAAGGTCTCAGTGCTCTCACTATCACTGGGACACAGGAGGCATCTCACGTGGACAGCTGGGGGGAGGCAGAGACATGGCCCAGAAAGTTCCAGGTGAGCACAGCAGTTCCTGGGGGTGGGTTTCACACTAACCAACCTGGCCTCCCACGGACACTCTCTTTACAAGGGCAGCCCCTGTCCACTCCCACACCCACCCCAAAGTGGGTGAAGATTCCTCGTCTCCCTTCTCCCAGGGTCTCCCCAGTTGACCATCCTGAGGAGAATGACCGCAGCAGCCCTGGCCTCCCATCTCCAGCAGTTCTGAGGGTCTGGAGAGTCCTATCTGTGGACTGCAGGGGCCTGGGGCAGGGCCTCCCCTTTAAGCTGTCTTGCCCAGGCAGGTGGCCCCACAGGTGGCACCTCAGCGGGTGCCATGACACACCCCAGAGTTCCCTGGGAAATGGCCACTGTGGAAAGCCAATGCCCTTCTGTACGTCTGCAGACCCACAGCAAAGGGGGCACTGGGCCCGACTGATGGGCCAGTTAGAATGACACCTTGGGCCAGGTGACCCTGTGGACCAAGGAGGAGGGGAGGGGACAGTCAGTGAGACAGGGGCGCGTCAGAGAGCAGCACTCACAGGACGGGCAGTGGAGGGGCTCCTCAGGGAGGGGAGGTGCAAGGCAGCAGGGACCTCCTGGGGCCCTTGTGAGGAGGCCTCACCCAGCCTGAGGGGCAGTTCCCAGCCCAGGGGGTCCTTCTCAAGCTCAGCCTGACGTCACTCCTGCCAGCACACATCCCACGGGTGCCACCTGTCTGATCAAGGGGAGAACCACAGCGTCCCCACCCAGGAGCCAGGGCTCACACATGAAGAGCAAGGCCAGGGCTCTGATCAGAGTCCATTCACGAGGTGAGAGTCCAGCGGGGCCAGAGGCTCACCTGAGCAGATGACTCCTGCGTCCTCCGGGTGTACACAGTTATGGGAGAGCCAGCCATTGTGGCCGCAGTTCCACAGGTAGGACTCATGCCCAGAGCAGGCCACATTATCCAGGACAATCGGTCCTGAGCCCTGACCAAACCGGGCATTCCCTGGGGCAGACACAGCCCAGCCACAGCCCAGCTGCCTGCAGACCACGTTGGCATCGTTGATGTCCCAGCTGTCATCGCACACGGTGCCCCAGGAGCCTCTGTACAGGACCTCCACCCGGCCTTGACACCGGTGACCTCCATTCACCAGTCTCAGGTCCAAACTGAAATCAGTTGTTCCTAGAGATGGGCATCATTTGTCATTAGGGAAGTGCTGTCAAAATCCCTAAGAGAGGGCTGGGGATGTGGCTCAGTGGTAAAGTGTCTGCCTGGCATACACCAGGCCCTGGGTTTAAACCCCAGTACTGGGGGGAATAATTCCAATGAGATACCACCTCACTCCATCCAGGACACCATGATGAACAAGATACACCATGACCACTGCTGGGGACATATGGAAAGACCAAGCCCTCAGACACTGCCGGTGGGAACAGCAACACTCCAGCTGCTGTAGAAAATGGTTCAACGTCCCCACAAGTGACACACTGAATCAGCATAGGACCCAGACATCCCACTTCTAGGTCTATACACAGAGGAACCAGGAACAGGCAACCCAGCCAAAATTGTATGTGCCTGCTCTGGCAGCACTATTTACACAGCCAACAGGCAGAGACGACCTGTGGCCATCCACAGGTGAATGGGTAAACAGAACATGGGTCAACAAAGGTGGCATATTCCTACCACGGAATGGCTTCTGGCAGTGAAAAGAAAAGACACGCTCCTACATGCCAAATGCAAGTGAAAACCTGCTGAATGAAATAAGGCAGCCAAGAGAGCCAGGGCTTCCATTCACGGGAAATAAACAGGGGGGCAAATGCAGACACCCAGAGCAGAGCTGGGCTTACCAGAAGCTGGGAAAGAGTAAGAGCTGGGACACGTCGGTGGGGTTTTAGTTGGGGAGGATGAAAGTTCTGGAACTAGATGGTGGTAATGGTATCCCATGGATGTATCTAATATCACCAAATTGCACAATTTAAAAAAGGTAAATGGAAAAATTTTAGATTATATAACCTAAAACAGTAAATCTGGGCTGGGGAACATTGTTCAGAGGTAAGGGCTTGCCTTTCATGAGGAAAGCCCTGGAATGAACCCACAATACGGAGGATAAAAAGAAAATAACAAACTTGATGTTATATATACATTTTACCAAGATAAGGTAACAAAAGGGAAATAGTATCAATGGGAGCTCCACATGATACACGTCTGTGTACATGTGTGTACAGGTGTATATACATAGTGGACATATATGAATACATGCATACTCCTGTACCCTGAGACAATTTTTAGTTTATAGAGAAATAAAAATCTGTATTAGGAAATTAAAAAAAGAGGAGCAGGCCCTGGACGAGTTCTTCAGGCCACCATCAAGTGTCTCCCAGTCTCTCCTCTGAGGGAGAGAAGCTTCCTGGTTCTCACAGCCCACATGGGCCCCTCTGCTTCATTAACGGCAAACAGTGGTCATCTCCAGGCCCGTGGACCTGTGCAGCGCCCTGGGCCCTGAGCCCAAGGGAACCTTCGGGAGCTTAACACAGCTCAGGCATGTCCCCGTGGAGGGTGTGAATCTGCTGATGTGGGTTTGGTGTGAGAACAGGAGAGCCCACTATTTGTCACCCTCTCAGAAGACCGGGGAAGCCAGGATGTCAGGGTGGAGGCGCAATGAAAGTGTGGGCGCTTTTCCCGTCCCGGGCTTGCTGTGTCCAGGACCCCAGTCTTATCACAGAGCCACAGGCAGGAGGAGCTGTGCTCCTAGGGTCTCTACGGGAGACAGGTGGACAGGTTTGGAGGACATGGAGAGGCCTCTGCACTCCTCCATGGACACTCCACTGACAGCTCAGGCTCTCACCCAGGGACACAGGACAGCTGGGAGCAGCGCACAGACACGGGAGGACACCTGGGAGAGGACAGGTGTCAACAGGAAGGGGGACGACAACCGGCTCTCCTTGGGGAGGGCTTTCTCTGCTGCTGCTCTGGTTTTGTTTTTTTGTGGTTTGTTTTGTTTGTTTAATAAATTTACATACAAAAGGAATTTACTATTAAAAAAATCCCCAAAGCCTCATACTACAAATTCCAAAAAGAGTCTGGTACCAACATCTTCCCCATCTCCCTACAGCTCTGAAGGAGGACATAATGTCCTGGACCATCCCAGCACACAGAGGTGGCTCCGCAGAGGGATCTGGAGCCACCAAGTTCAATATGAGTCCCCCTGGGAGAAACTGGTCCGACCTATGGAGCCTGATGGGCTCTTTCACCTAGTGGGGTATAGATTTGGGCCTCAAACAACCATTGTTCCCCTACTCACAAAAAGCAAGCTGAGGGTGAACCCCGCACATGGAAACAGTGTGCCTAAGAAACTCGAGGGGAACAGGCACCTCAGAAACTTCTAGATCTAGCTCTACCTGGAGCCCCTGATCTATAAGTATGCATCTTACACAAGTGAGTCAACAAATTCTTTCTAGCTGACTTTGAGTTGGGCTCCTGTCACTTGACAACAAAAGCATCCTGACTCAGATCCCTTTTACAGCACAATGCACAACAGCTGGATGAAGGGAGCCCTTCACAGTGGAAGAGGTGGTAAGCAGCCAGTGTGTCATTTGTGGGGACGTTGATCCATTTTCTGCAGCTGCTGGAGTGTTGCTGTTCCCACTGACCCCAGGGACAGAAGTCCTCTGAGAGACTTCATGCAAGGTCCAAGAATCCCCCAAATCTGAGCTGTCACTTAGAGTTCAAAGCCTTGACTTAGTCAAAAGTGCTTACCAGGGGGAGTAGTTGTTGGATGCCACCAATCTGAAATGGAAATGGAAAACAAAATCAGATTAGAGGGCAAAGGTGTGGAGCCAAGGTTACACTTAATTCAAAAATGCTTACCGTAGTAAGGAGTTGTTGTAGTCCACCAATCTGGAAAGGAAAACAAGATCAGATTAGGAAGCAGGGGGTGTGAGGTCAAGGTTGAACTTAATCCAAAAATGCTTACCATAGATGGGAGTTGTTCTAGGCCACCAACCTGGGAAGGAAGACAAAGCCACCTTAGAAGGGCAGGGGGTGTGGAGTGGAGGTTGGGGAGGGACCTGGTGCTGGAATCAGGCACAGGTGGTCAGAGAAGTTCTGTGCCTGGGGGAGAACAAGCCTTACTAGAGAGCCTCAGTGAGCAAGACCATGACCTGAATCACCTCCACCATGGCAATGAGGTACACAGTCCCAGGGGAAGCTACAAGCTTTTCTGAAGGATGGCTCTCTGGTTAAAAGAATTTCTCTGTACATGCCTGAGGTATATGACATGAAAAATCCCTGTGCTCCCCTCCCACACGAGTCTTGGCCAGAGGAGGTGTTCCAGGAGCAGTGGCCCAGGAACTGCCTGACTGCTCCTCAACACTCAGGTCAGAGCTGGCACTGTCCTGTCCCTCCAGGCTAGGAAGGAGGATGAACACTCTGTGGGCTCTGCTGCTAGAACACTCCACAGACCCTCTCAGAGCTACCAGCTGGAGCTGTGAACAGGAGCAAGGAGTGAGGGTCACCTAGAAGTGAGGAGGCAGATGGACTCACCTGGGGTGGGAGTCTCTGTGGAAGACGGGACACCTGTGGGAGAGAGAAGGTTGGATCCAATGTATTACACAGGAGGCGGCAAAACTGGGACTCAGGTGGAAGATAAGGAGCAGGTCAGGCATTCATTCATGCTGGTCCCTTCCCTCAAAGGGGGAGCTGATTGCCCAAAGGATGCTCCTTGGAGGTGTCCAGGCAGATCCTGTCCCCTTCAGCCTCAAGGGGAGGGAGACCCTATCTAGATGTGGTGGTTGAGCTCAACCCACTTTTCCTCCACCTTGTGGCTTTTAGCCACTGACTCAGTAAAGCAGGGCCCCAGAACACAGGTCAGTCATGCACATGTGCCCATCTGCAGTCATAGCCCAGGAGCCTCCCGATGGACCACCCCACAGGGGTGGCCTCAGCTGAAGACCTCCCTTCCCAATGGAGCATTTGGATGCAGATGTGGCTCAGTGAGCAGGTGCCTCCCTCACCCGCTGTGCTGCATCACCCTCACCCTCACCCTGTCCCCTTCAGAGGGGTAAAGGAACCCGAGGGGGAGGAGGAGGGGATATGGGGCTTTTCTCCTTGACTCTTCTTTACACTTCTTCAAGGTGTGTAAGGTCTTGATTTCACAGTTTATTAACAACCCAGACCAGGAGCTAAACTGCAAGACCAAACCCGATTCTCAGCAAAGAACTAAAGTGACTTCCAATAAATGGGAAAAGCACAAAAACCATCATGTGAGGACACTAACATGTCAGAAAGTCTCTCTAAGAGCAAAGCCCCCCAAGAAAGAGGGAGGAAAAGTTGAGGGTGGAACAGGATGCCCCAATGTGAGGCAGGACAGAGGGACCAAGTGAGGTGACTCCAGGGACAGAAGTCCCCTGAGTCCTGACTGAAACCCGCATCAACTGCTCATGTAGAAGACACTGGAAGTTCACTGGAAGTTCTTTCTTATGTTCAAGCATGAAGTTGTTCACCTGTGAATAAGAACTCCTCCCTCTCCCCCATCATCGTGGGTCGTGTGGGTGCCCCTGCTCAGTGGCTATCTGCATTGATGTCACACTTCAGAAATCTGAGCTTTGTCTCTGCTGGTCTCCAGGACTCAGGGTTTAAAGCAGATATCTACAGCATAGCTTTGGCCCTGGCCTAAGGCACTCTCTCTTAGTCATGGAATCACAGAAGAGGGACCAGGCAGAGGCCTATTGGTTTAAAACTTGTGATTCTCCTTACAGGTGCCACTGACAAGGCACAATGTCAGCGTGGCCTAGAGGCTCAGCCATTGCTGTAGGAATCTTCTAAAAGGGAAGGACCTTCAGTAGGGAGCAGGGCTCAAATATCCACCATTCCAGCCTCCCTCATCCATTCCCCCAGGAAACTGCTTTACAGAAAGTGGAGGAGAGCAACCACGCTTCCATCCTTCTGCGAAGACTATTCAAGAAATCAGTGGAGAGAAATGAAAGAAATACCCACTTGAAGACAAAATGGACCACCCAAACGTGCAAGGCAGTCTGCTTAAGGACATAACTCAGAATTTTTATATTAGATTTACACGCCAAGGTACCATGCCCACAGACATGAAGTCTGGAAAAATGCATGGGACCAAAAATACATCTCTGCACATGGAAAAATTGCTAGCATGATTTAACGTATGTGCAAAATGGGTTTCTCTGCCTCCCCAGGAGCCCTGCATCACAGAGTGAACTAGGAGGGACAGAGCCCAGGCTAGGGTCCAAGGTCACATGTCAGAGGCTAAAACTTCATGTGAAGATGCAGCAGCCGAGATGCCACATCAACCCAGGGCTCCCCTTCTCCTCAGCTGCCAGGTGCTGCGAACCTGGGCAGGACACTCAGTGCTGTGGCACAGAGCAGGCACTGGGTGGCATTGGGGATAGGACAGGCCACCCATGACTGCTGGGAGTCCCACAATCTCTGCCTAAGACCATGGACACAACCTGTCCCCAGGAAAGGTCTCAGTGCTCTCACTATCACTGGGACACAGGAGGCATCTCACGTGGACAGCTGGGGGGAGGCAGAGACATGGCCCAGAAAGTTCCAGGTGAGCACAGCAGTTCCTGGGGGTGGGTTTCACACTAACCAACCTGGCCTCCCACGGACACTCTCTTTACAAGGGCAGCCCCTGTCCACTCCCACACCCACCCCAAAGTGGGTGAAGATTCCTCGTCTCCCTTCTCCCAGGGTCTCCCCAGTTGACCATCCTGAGGAGAATGACCGCAGCAGCCCTGGCCTCCCATCTCCAGCAGTTCTGAGGGTCTGGAGAGTCCTATCTGTGGACTGCAGGGGCCTGGGGCAGGGCCTCCCCTTTAAGCTGTCTTGCCCAGGCAGGTGGCCCCACAGGTGGCACCTCAGCAGGTGCCATGACACACCCCAGAGTTCCCTGGGAAATGGCCACTGTGGAAAGCCAATGCCCTTCTGTATGTCTGTAGACCCACAGCAAAGGGGGCACTGGGCCCGACTGATGGGCCAGTTAGAATGACACCTTGGGCCAGGTGACCCTGTGGACCAAGGAGGAGGGGAGGGGACAGTCAGTGAGACAGGGGCGCGTCAGAGAGCAGCACTCACAGGACGGGCAGTGGAGGGGCTCCTCAGGGAGGGGAGGTGCAAGGCAGCAGGGACCTCCTGGGGCCCTTGTGAGGAGGCCTCACCCAGCCTGAGGGGCAGTTCCCAGCCCAGGGGGTCCTTCTCAAGCTCAGCCTGACGTCACTCCTGCCAGCACACATCCCACGGGAGCCACCTGTCTGATCAAGGGGAGAACCATAGTGTCCCCACCCAGGAGCCAGGACTCAGACATGAAGAGCAAGGCCAGGGCTCTGATCAGAGTCCATTCACGAGGTGAGAGTCCAGCGGGGCCAGAGGCTCACCTGAGCAGATGACTCCTGCGTCCTCCTGGTGTCCACAGTTATGGGAGAGCCAACCTCGGTGGCCGCAGTTCCACAGGGAGGACTCATGCCCAGAGCAGGCCACATCATCCAGGACAATCGGCCCTGAGCCCTGACCAAACCGGGCATTCCCTGGGGCAGACAGAGCCCAGCCACAGCCCAGCTGCCTGCAGACCACGTTGGCATCGTTGGTGTCCCAGCCGTCATCGCACACAGTGCCCCAGGAGCCGCCGTACAGGACCTCCACACGTCCCTGGCATCGGTTTCCACCATTCACCAGCCTCAAGGCCAATCCAGATATAGTTCCTAGAGAAAACACATGATTTCTCATTCCATGCTGTTCCGTAATGGCCAAGGTTGTGTAGTTATATGCAGACAATACCACTTCCCAGGGGCCAAGCTCCATTGTGAAATTTGAAGCTCACTCACATCCTGGGCCTTGGACACCTTGCCCTGTAAAGGTCCACCCTGTGACACCTCATTCCCCTGACCTCTTTGGGATGCACATTCCAGTTCCATAGTCCTTTGACGTGAGAATGGCCATTGCTCTGTCAACTGCCATGACCTGTGCAGAGTCTGCCCTGGATTTTAGCCAACCTTGCCACCAAGGCCTTCAAGTACAGATGACCCAGCCAGTTGGATCCCCAGTGACATCAAAGGCTGGAGATGACTTAGAGTAGGACCACCTAAAACAGGACATCAGTCCCACCCTCATATACCTGGAGACTTTTCTGGAAGATCATCTTATTCTGATCTTTCTAACCCCACGTTTTGTTTTGATTCAAAACTAACCTGAGAGCCAACAGTATTGTGACCCAAAGAGACAGAGTGGGGGAAAAAGACCTGTTGCCACTGTATCTGCAGGAGGCAGAAAAGAAGTGAACATGTGAAGGAATTATGCTTGGCCTCCAGATGGTAGGAAGTATCCTTCCCACTTTGCTTGCTGGAGAGACTCTAGAGATCATTCAACATGACCCTTCTCTAGTAAAGGCCTGGGCAGAGGCCTGATTCCCTCTACAGGGGACACATGAGGCCCCTGCTAAACAGAAGCCTGCTGATGTTAGGATGTCCTGCGAGAAGCTCTGGCATCTTTCTGGGGCTCCAAGGATGACTTGGAGTGTATTTTACACAAGCTCCTCTTGATTCTATAGGCAGAATGGTTGAGGTCAGTACAGAGCCATGGATATGGAGGAGCTAGCACGCTAGACTAGAGAAATGATTCCACTGATCTCTGTCCCAAAGTACACAGGCTCTTGAAGGCCCCCATATTCTGACTGATTCCTTCCCATCTACAAGGAAATGAGCGATGAAGGAGACTGCCAAGCTTTCTGTTGAGAAGGCATCAGTCCTTGCACTAAGCATTTGCAACACACCGATCACTCTATCCCTAAAAGGTTTCCTGAGGAAAAGCCAAACCCATGGTTATACTTGGCATTGTGACCTACAGAGAGGGACTCATACAAAATTATTCATTACCTATTGCAAAGGAGGTCTCAGAGTTTGCTATTTTTGGCTCTGTGTGTTATAATTGTAAAAGGTGAAAAGCAAATAAGACAAAAAAAATAACAGGAAAGATAAGTCTCGGAGAAGAATCAAGACCTGGAAGTAGTGGGGCTGGGGCTAGGGCTCAGCGGTTGCCACTTGCCCGGCATGTGTGAGGCACTGGGTTCGATTCTCAGCACCGTATATATATAAATAAAATAAAGGTCTATCAACAACTAAAAAAAAAAATTTAAAAAAAAAACCTGGAAGTAAACTGAAATCTATTGAGATGTCATTCCTGATCTGGATTTTGTCTTGCTGCATGAGAAATTTAAGAAACCTGTCTAGCCTTGGGCCTAAAAGGCTATTTAGGGAGAAAATATCTCTGTTCACACCTACATATGACCTGTACAGAACTTCTGGGGATGGAACCAAAAATAACTTATCCTACTCTTGTCCCTCTGATTTCTCTTGTCTGATTGCATTGGCTAGTATTTCCAAAACAATATTGAATAGCAATGGGGTTGGAGGGCATGCTTGACTTGTTTTTTGCTTTCATGAAAATGCTCCTAATGTTTCCCCTTAAAGCAAGTTATTGACACTAAATCTATGTGTTCAAATTGCTCCAAAGACAAGAGCTGACTGGTGCCAGGGCTTGGAGAGGAGACAACTGGAGAGCCATCCTAACCTGCTGCACCAGAGCTCTCAGGTCCAAGTGACCCACCTGGGCTTCTACATGAGATGCCTGGATCTAGAAGAAAGTCGACCACCCTCCACGTGGAGGGGCAGCTCTGAGTAAGCCCTGTCCTGTGTCGCAGGCAGATCAGCCCGGCCCCTGCATTCCCTCACGCTCATCCCTAGTTGGTCCATTTGCACCCAAGGACTTTTCAGGCCCAGCTGCCGTTTCGATTACATAACAAGGTCCTCAAAGGAAACCACGGCAGACAAGGGAACAGGTTCTCCTCTTGGAGCTCCTGCAAATAAGAAAATGTGGACTCTTGGGAAGGGTTGTGGCTAAGTTTGAATAAAGCCAGTCTCACCCTCAGCTCTTGTGACATTTATGTCCTTAACCACAGAGAAGAGAAAGAGAAGGTAAGATCCGGGACACCCCATTGGCCTGACACACAGATCACTGGCATTCCTCGCTGCGCTTGCCAACACCTGGGCAGGCCAGAGGCCTTGGGATGAAGATTGCCCTTGATCTTGGCTTATCAAGAAATGGGAAGTGGGACGTGCCTTCCCTTCCCTAAGGCCATACTGCCAGAGTCTCAGGCTGTGTTGACTGAGCTTCCCAGGTGTCTCACTGAGGTGCCCCCAGGGGAACAAAAGGGCCTCTGATGCCCACAGTCTGAAGGATCATGATTTCCAGGGTGGCTTGATAGGGGCTCAGAGACAGGGCGTGGGTGAGGATGCGGTCTGAGCAGGTTTGTACCTGGCTCTTTGGGCTCTGTAACCCAAGATCCAGCACCTGAGGCTGGCCAGAGGTCAGCATGGATGGGTGAGAACCACAGGGCACTGAGCACAGCAATGAGACCCCTGAGGACAGGACACAGGGTTCCACCTTAGAGATCCTTGGAGATGCCTCTCAGCCTCAGGGACATGATCCGTGAGAGAGAGGTCCACTCAGGCCTGAGGCCTTCTTCAGAAGGAGGGCTGATCACCCCATTCCAGGTACCCTCAGAAATGGACCCCTAGGTTCACGGGGGCCTGAGCCCACAGGGATCCCACGTGACAAACATTACCTTCTGTCGGGAGTGTCGTGGAGGGCCTCGAAGCAGCTGCAGAGGCAGAGAGGAGAGGACATTGGTCAGGTGCCGGCCCTCACTTCAGGAAGGGAGTCTTCTGCTTTCTCAGCCTTGGGAGCAGGGGCTGGAAGCTCGCACGCTGAGGCCCCCTCCTTTGCGAAAAGGCTGCATATTTTTCCTTGTCAAACCCAACACCCATCTGTCACTTGGTCACCCAGGATGCCCCTACAAGCATTTTTTGCTCTTGTCACCACCCTCTCCCTCCTCTGCTTCCAGTGTCCACCAGTTCAGACGTCAAACCTGAAATGACACCCTGAAATGATAACTATTTGCCATCACTCAGATATTCCTGAAAAGGTGACCCCACCCAGGGAGAAAGGCAGTTTCCAGAGTCGTATTCTGGGCAACACTCCCTCAGGGCAACCGTTCTTAGGTGGGGTCACAGTGACACCCTGCAGAGCTGGACTGCACAGTCCAGACCACATGGTAAGTGCCAATGGACAGTCTAATAGAAACCCCTCTTCTGGGGGACACAATAGACCAGCATCCCTGAGCCTTCTTGTGCAGTAAGACCCCTTGGTGTTTGACAGGTTCCAGCACCGTGTGAACCAGGAGATGCAGCCCGGGATGTGCTGGGCTGGGTCAGGGTCTCTCTTTTCCACCCATGGTGTGAGCATCCTTGTGTTAGCATTTAATTCCCAGTAAATAGAACATATTGGCCAAACCTTGATGTGATTTTAGTTCACATTTAAGTAGTAAGGACCAGCGGCTGGCCCATCCTTCCCCACCTTTAGAGGAAGGGAAACTGCCACTTAGGCTGGTGATGGTCATGCTGCTCCTCATCAGAGCCAGTCCACTGTGGGGTGGCATCAGCAAGCTCTGAGGCTGAAGCTGGCCTCCATCACTTCCCAGCTGTGGACAATAGGCGGGTCCCTTGATCCCTCTGACCTCAGGGTCTTTGTGAAAGGGATAGTAGTTCAGATCCTTTACCACCAAATAAGGAACCACTGATGGCAGAGCAGGTAACTGCCAAGTGTATGCACACACGTGCACACACACGCATGCAAGCCCGCCCACACGCGTGCACACGCGCACAGGGGCTAGGCCTTGGGGTGGCTGCGGTGCGCTGATAGTTGCTCTACCTGAGCACACGACTCCCGCGTCTTCCCTGTGGCCACACTCGTGGTTGTACCACCCATCATGGCGGCAGCTTGACAGGTAGGGCTCCCCTCCTGAGCAGTACACGGCGCCCAGGAGAATGTTCCCCGAGCCCTGACCAAAGTGAGCCCCGCCCAGGGCTGACACGGAATGGCCACAGCCGAGCTGCCGACAGACGACATCTGCATCCTGGGTGTCCCAGCTGTCGTCACAAACAGTGCCCCAGTAGCCTTGGTACAGGACCTCCACCCAGCCCTGGCACCGGTCACCGCCATTCACCAGCCTCACAGGTAAACCTGCATCAACACAGCGGGAAGCCCGGGTCTTGGCACTCTCTGCCCCCTGCCCTACGCCACCTAGCGCTCCCTTTTCTCATTCTTAGAGCACCTTGTGCTGTCCCCATCACTGATTCTCCCCCTCAGGACCTTAAATGTCACTGTCTTTGCCGTCCTCCCTCTTTCCCCCTGGAGATCCTCATGTCCTCTGAGAACTCCCCACACAGAGGACCCTCCAAAGCCACCACTCAGGTCCTACCCAGCCCTGACAGTCCCAGCCCTGAACTCCACACCAAAATTTCAGTGGCCTCTAGGATGTCCCATCTCCATCCCACTCTCCCAAACCCAGCAGGGTCTCTTTCCTCTCCTTGGATTGACAGTGCTGCCCCACGGCAGCAGCTGGGCTGGAATTCTGACGTTACACCCGATTCCTGCTCCTCTTCAGCTCCACTCCACTGAGCACCCAGGCCCCTTTCTCTTTCCCTCCCACACCCATCACTGGGTTAGACCTTCACCCTCTTGAACCTGGCCTTCTCCAGGGATCCAGGTGATCTCTCTCTGCTCCTCCCTCTCTCAGGCACCACATTCAGACCCAACAGAGCTCACTCTGCCCTCTGTACCCAGAGGACTCGTCTGTCTCCACTGAAGGCCCCCGGGTTGAACCTTTTCAAAGAGCAGACATGTCCAAGCCATTTCCCTGCTCACACTGCTTCAACTTACTCTCCACCACCCCCAGGGTCAAGCTCAAGATGGCGTGTGTCGGGAGCAGGCCTCGCCCAACCCTTCAGCCTCCTCTCCCACAGTAACGACGACCACCACGGCTGGGGAATCCACAGGTGCCCTGCTCCTGCAGCACGATGCCTGCAAATCACCCTCAGTGGAAAGCCACGCTGATGTAGTCAAGGGAATACACAGCGGGTCCTGAGGGATCTCGGCCAACATCTGACATCAGCAGCTAGATCCTGACTGTGGCTCTTCCGTGGTCATCTGAGGTTCTGAGAAATCTGTGACAGGTTGAAGTGAGGTGCAAGGTAAGGGGAAAGGTGGTTGCTTTCGTTTGGCAGGCGATGTTCAGAGAACAAGGGAAGAAAGGCCAATTGGACTGTTTCCTGGGTGTTCCTGAGGTGTTTTCTGGGCCTGTTCACCCCTTTTATGACCACCCCTTCTGGCACTCCTGGGATGATGTGTTCCTGTCTCAGCCTGACCCTACTCAGGTCAGTCAAAAAGCGGCCTCTCAAGTCGACTCCCAGTTCACGTTTGCAAATTTCAAGGCATGACTTAGAAAGGGGGATAGCTCAAGAGTTCCAGGGATCATTTGTCCTAGATGACCCTAACACATCAAAACTCGGTCACAAAGGTCTGTACACGTCAATGCAGAAAGTGTGTGCATGTGGGGGGCTCACTTAACAAGAGCCACAGACAGGGTTCCAGTTCCGGGTTCAAATCTCTGCCCTGCCACTCACCAGCCATGTGACTTTAAACTTACAAGTATTGGCAAATTACCCCAAAATTCCCTAGTTTTCATATCTGAAAAATAAGCATAACGATACTTACCTCAAGTGTTGGGAAGATTTCATTTACTATATGCATTATGTGAGCACTTACTTTGTGACAGGTAGTCATATACTTGTTATATAGTAACTCATTTAATGTATGAAAACCATTTTGTGCTAGGGACATAACAAGTGCCTCACAGAGGTCAATTGTCTTTGAGATAATGGCCCTTATTGTACAGAAGGAGACGCCCTGGCTGTTCTCAAGTCTCTTCTGACACTAGGCTGAAGCTAGGTTTATCCAGCAAATGGTTTAGAGAAAAGAAGGAAGGAAAATGACAGACGGGATTAACTGTGCATCTGGGACATGGCCAGGGACTTGGCATCCACAACACTTGTCCCCACTCCATCCCTGGGCATTTGTTCTGCGGTCCTGACTAGCCAATGGCAGCAGCAGTAGAGCTGACCATCCCAGGCAATAACCAAAACTGTGGAAAGAAGAGTAAAGAGAGGAAAGGTCTTGCCAAGTGCGGTGGCACATGCCTGTAATCCCAGTGGCTTGGGAGGCTGAGTCAGGAGGATCGAGAGTTCAAAGCCAGCCTTAGCCACAGCAAGACGCTTAGCAACTCAGTGAGACCCTGTGTCTAAATAAAACAATAAAATAGAGCTAGGCATGTGGCTCAGTGGTTGAGTGTCCCCGAGTTCAACCCCAGGGACAGAGAGAGAAAGAGAGAGATTAGGTCTTACCATACTCTGTAGTCACCAGGTACCGTTGATCTGGAAAGAAACCAAAGGTGTCTTAGAAAAGGGTCCCACCATTTGGAAGTCATTTCTGTGATCTACAGCTTTGCCTCACAATCCTGCCAGGGGGCGCTGTGGTCCAATCTTGCGAGTGTGCCTCCGGCATTCTTAGTAAACATGTTTGTACAACACATGAAGGAAGTGGGTTGGAGATGAGGCACTCAATAGTTTCAGATAAAATGAACAAAAATAGCTAGCAATTAAAATATCTACACATACACACTGCCACTTTCCTTAGAAATTCTTAGCAAAGTAATGCTTCGATAACCATCTTGAGTATACCAAAGTCTCATTCTAGCCAAGCAGGAGGGTTTCCCAAAGTGTGGTGGGCAGACTAGCCTTAGGTACGGGTCTGCAGAATTGCAGGTTCCTGAGCCCCACCTCAGGCCTCCAAATCAAGTTCTCTCAAGGGAAGGAGTTGAATGCAAAGACCTGCATTTATGTAATTATTCTACCTGATTCTTGTGTGCCCTGAAATTTGAGGCAGAGGCAAAGCAAAATTGAAGAACATAACTGCATCCCACGAGGTCCTTTTATGCTATGGCTGAAGGAGGTCTCTATTGCCTCTGCGTTTCTGTAGGACCAAATCACACCTTTAGTGAGGTGACTTTTATTTGAAAGACAAAAATAGGTAAATAGGGTGGAAAACACTACCATCTAATATAGAACATTCTTTTCAAAGTACTTACCAGGTGTCAAAACATCTGATTCCGTACCTGTAATGAAACAAAAGAAAACTGAGATGTGTTTGTGTTTCACCCACAGGGACCCTGAACAACTCCTCCTGTGAAGCCATACAGTTGACTCTGAAGCAGAGACAGCAACTGGCACAATGGTCAGCTGACATCAGGGTCCAGCACGTTGACCTGAGCAGGTGTGTTAGACAACTCTGCTCTCTCCCCCGCCCAAAGCCAAGTTAAGGCAAAGAGGGTCCATTTTAATTCGTCGTAAAGACAGAACCCTCTGAAAGAGCAGAATGTACCCCTGGGTTCCGCTTCCACAAATTCAACAGAGTGGATCAAACACGCTTGGGGGAAAGTGCATCTGTACTGAGAACGCAAAGGCTTTTTTCCTTGTTGTTATTCCCTGAACAGTATAGGGTGACAACGATTTATAAGCGTTTATACTGCACACAGTACGTAGTCACCTAGAGGTGGTTCATGGTGTGCAGGAGGAGGGGTAGGTCAGGAACAAATACTGCAAATCTTGGGTAAGGGAATCGAGCAGCCGGGGATTTTGGTATTTCAAAGCAGGAGGCATAAAGTTGGGGGGTCCCAGGCACGCCCTGCCAAGGCCTGGCACTGGAGCATTCAGCCAGGCACCCTGTTAGGAGCTGGGCTAGGCACTGAGTGGGCAAGGCATGGTCCCAATCCTCCAGGGACTTCCTGCATAGCACCATCCCTAGAAACATCTTGTCTAGTGCAAGAAGCACTGCCAGCCAAGATGCTGTGGGAGGATGTGGGTGGCACCCAGGTGCCCATGGACCCATTGCTGTGTTTTTATCCATGTGGCCCAACCCTGTTTGTTGCTTGTACCCCTGTGTCTGTACGTCTGTGTGTGTAAGCATGTATGTGAGATGCTTTGTGAGTGTGAGATATACGTGAGTGTGTGTATGTGTCTGCTTGTGTGCCTGTGTGTATCGTTGTGTGTCTATTATCTGTGATGTGAAGTTGTGTCTGTGTGTCCACAGATGTATCTGTTTGTAGGTGAGAGTGTGTGTACAAATGATTTTGTCTGTGTGTCTGTCTTCATGTGTGCAGCTTATTTCAGGGAAAGACAAGGTCTGTGGCCTGAAAAAGAGAAGTTAGATGTAGCCTGGTGGGGCGTGGAGGAGAGGAGGGCAAGACTGAGACTGCTCAGGTGCTGACAGCAGCCAGCGGGGAGGCCGTGGCTGGAGGCCCGCTGGCTGGAGGCCGAGGGTTAGAGTGTGGGAGGCGGCAGTGGGGTGTTCGTGGTGGGAGAGAGCAGCAGCAAACTGTCCAGAAAAACAAGAAGGTGGAGGCAGAAACCAGCAGGAACCTGTGGGGGACCGACCCACGGTGTTGGCAAGCCGGGCGTGAGGACCTGAAAATCCACAGAAGACTGTGGGGTCCAGGATGCTGGGCACCAGGCTGCTGCGCTTGCTCTGGACCCCAAGGTGAAGCCTCGGGCTTTGTTCTCATTCGGCAGCGTTTGGCAGCTGCAGCGGCTGAGTTTCATCACACCTGGTGGTGTGTTTGCACATTTAAGAAGATTAAAGAACTGTACCGAAGAGTGACTAGACTGGACCGTTATTTAAGTGACTCAAAAGTCCCCCATCCAAACGTCACCTATGTTAAAAATATCTTCACAGCGCCTGAGGTCTCTCCACTAGATCTCCCGTCTTTTTAAGGCACTAGTAAGGGCTGTGATCCAGCCGCAGTGCAGAAAGGCCGAGTGGGAAGGTGACTGCCAGGAACGCGCTTAGGAGCAGAGACTACCTTCTTGTTTTGCAAAGCATTGGACTGGAAGAGATGGGACTAAAGGAAGTGAAGGCAAAAATGTCTGGACAAATTCAAGACTTAAAGACAAATGGCAAAGGTACTACGGAGAGTCCCATGTGGCCCAACCCCCTCGATGACATCTCAAGTTCACAGCTCCTCGCGCTGCACACGTCCACCGACGACACTGCAGACCTTACTTGGGTCCCTCCAGTTTCCTTTTCCAGGAGCCAATCCAAGACCCACATTGCATGTTGGAAATTACATTTGGATAAAATGTCAGGAGACGCCTGGAACGGGACCGCTGACCGACATGGTCTGTGGCTGCCCCTATGTGCCAGACCCTGCCGGGGGCCCCTCATTCCTCACACCCTGTGTAGAACAGGAACATAACCCCACCTACAAATGAGGAAGCTGAGGCTAGCAGCGGCCCCACACAGGTCAGTGACAGAGTCAAGGACATCACTGGGACCAACACTGGGGGCCACGGCCACTTCCACCCAGCCCAAGCCTCCATACCCTGCCTGTTCTTCAAGAGTTTGTACAGAGACAGAGCTGAGAAGGGGACGTGCCATGGCAGGGCCCCAGGGCTGAGCAGAGGCCCCTGTTCATCTCTGCTCCCTACAAGGAGCAGTGAGGGCTGTGGCCACACTGCTGCCCAAAGGCTAGCAGACCTGGCTCAGGTTCACACCCTGGCCCCATCTCCTACCAGCTGCGGCCCTTGGACAAGCCACATAACCTTTCTGAGCCTCAGTTTCCCTGTTTGAAGTGTGGAGATAATGGCATCAACTTTGTGGTGGTTAGCAGGGTGAAATTGGAGAAGCAAGACACCCTTGGTAGAGGGTGACTCCCGCCTCTGCACACAAGCACGGGCACGCACTGTGGATGGATGATGACCAGTTCCCCCCCCGGTCCCTGAGCACTGCTGCCTTTTGTCCCTTTTTAGATAAGGATGGGGCACCTGGCTCCCTGTCCTCCAGGGCTGACTGACTCCATGCCTCCATTCAGAGCCAGTGCAACTCTGTCCCCATGAAGTCAGGGACTGAGGCCCAGCCTCCCATTTTCTTATGTGATCAAAGGAGACACCCCAAGGCAGGACCTGAGGCCTCCTGACAAGAGAGGACAGTGGCTGTCCCCAGTCAGTTGCCCACCACATGTGCACACTCACCACACCTTGTGGGCCCTGAGGCTTGACTTTGGGGTGCTGCTTTCACGAATGCCATCTCCCAAATGAACCTTCAGCTTCAGAGCTCCCCCCACCAAGCCTGGGCTGGCCAGAGTTCTGGGTTATCTGTGATCTTTACGTCGCCTCCTGGAATCCATGAATCCGGCAAATTCATCGAAGGAAAGAGAATGGGAGGGGGATAGAAGAGGAGGAGGAGGAAGAGATGAAGGAAGAAAGAGGGAGGGGCAGAGGAAGAGAGGTAAGGAGATGAGGTGCCAGAGGTCAGAGAGAGAGGGGAAAGAGGAAGAGAGGCCAGTCAGACTGACAGGGGGACAGAGGAAAGAGAGGCAGGAAGACAGCAAGCAGACAGGTGTCGGTTCTTGCTCTCACAGCATCTCCGCAAAATGACACCGAGATTCAACCATCACCATGACCGGCCGGTGGCCCTGTCGATCATCTGACACTCTGAGACTCAAAGTTGTGCTCAAGTAGCTGGGCTTCAGCCCGGCTGTTTGAGCAGCTGGTGGTCGACACAGCCTTGGAACCTTGGCATATCATTCCTTGACCCGATTTGGCTCAGCTGATACAGGTCATCACACCTGACGCACCCGCAAAGAGAAGTCACACAGGAGCATCTCCAGGAGAATCTTTCCTGCCTGTTTTCATTGCATACAAACTGTTTACCCCATGTGGTGAAGCTTTAGGGCCTCTTACACTCTCTCTCTCTCTCTCTCTCTCTCTCTCTCTCTCACACACACACACACACACACCCCTCTCCTAAACTTTAGGGACTTTCCTAAGCTCAACCAGTCACTTCCCCATCAAAAAACTCACTGAAAACATTAACATATGATTGGCATTTTCTAACTACAACAACCATTTGAATTTCCTAACCACAAACAAAACAAAAAAGAAGGATTCCTCCTAAACACTGGCAAACGTTGACTATGATCATCAAAGAGCCACCTTCTCCCCAGTACAAAAATCCCCAAGGGATGAAGTCCCTTGATCTACTAAAAGAGTAGATCTGACTTGGCAGGATTTGGGGTTGCAAGAGTACAATCAAAGAATATAACAATTAAACAGAATACCTGCAGATAGAACTGGACCCCACAAAAGACAAAGTTGGAGGATGACAGTGAAGATCCCCATTTTGCTGGGTCCCTCTCAACTTGATTGGAAATTCCTTGATATTTATAGGTTCCTGGATGAATGAGGCGTGTCCCCCAGGTGGTATATTTCTATGGCTACCATAAATCAATGTGAAGGAGGGACAGGACTTTGTTAAGTCAGTGGCTAATCTGTAGGAACAATTGAGGTGTGTTTGATTGATTGCCGTATGAACAACCTGGCCCCGGCCCAGCCAACGGCAAAAGCTCTGACATTA
The DNA here is from genome assembly GCF_021218885.2 of Marmota monax. Classification (NCBI taxonomy): domain Eukaryota; kingdom Metazoa; phylum Chordata; class Mammalia; order Rodentia; family Sciuridae; genus Marmota; species Marmota monax. The sequence goes on along the minus strand of NW_026692843.1, from coordinate 686,170 downwards.
GAGATACCAATTCCAACTTCCTTCTAGGTGAGCCTCGAAGACTCCCAAGTGCTCCCTGAAAACGAGTTGGATTTTCATCTTGGAGAGTTTGAATTAACCTGTGGGAAGCAGGATGTGGGTTGCTGGGCAAATAAGGGACATGGTGCCAAGGGGCAAAGCATCTCTTTGGGATGACAGGTCCTGGCAGGACCTTCTCTGGTTGCCCTTGTGTGCATACCCTAGGCTCAGAGGAAAGAGATGACATTTTTGATGACCTGACTGGAGAGTAGAAGGCATGAAGGGTCATTCTACAGAGACCATGGGCCCATTCTGGCTTCGGCCACCACCTTCTAGGTCTCACGGTAATTCCATCACACAGGGGCTGAGAAACACATGACCTCACACTGAACCACCTCCAAACATTTCACACGGCTTTGATTTCTTGCTCTTGGCATTCACACTGTGTGACGCTAGGAGCCTCGAAAACTCACAAAACCTGCCTCCAAGCTTTGCTGCCTTGCACACAATCCCTCTCCTTGGGGTTGGTGATGTCAATACCACCTCACTTTGCAAGATCCCCCAGTCTGTACCCCCAGTCTCTGACAATCCCCAGCCATCTATCAAGAAGATTGCTTGCATTGCATTTGTATTGAGACACACTCTATGGGTGAGGAGTCCCAAGGGAGAAGCAGCTGGCTTTGCAGGGTCATCTATTACACCATGAGGGTGAGCAAGGCCCTCCCTGGCAGAAGGACCTTGACTTCTCGCCATGTGCTATCAATCCCTAGTCTCCATGTTACATTCTAGAAGGATATCTTGAACCCAGGTTTATGTCAGCCACCATTTGGATTCAGGACTGGACATCTGCCTCTGGCTGCATCCAGATAAAAGTCACAAAGCACATCTCTGCAAGGCAGGCCCACAGTGTTTTCTTCTCCTGCTGTCAGTATGACAGTTGAAAAGTATCAGGTGACAGGAGAATAGGGAGCACACGTGCTAGGGAGCCTAAGACTAATCCTGGAGTACTGAGCTGACCATGATTCTGAAGTTGGGTTTGGGATCATCAAAGAAGAGTGCGGTGATAGGTTAGCAATGCGTGCCTGACAGCAGGAAGTGGTGGAGGACTCCTTCCCACACAGAGGCAAGGGCCTGGTCTGAGACCTGGATCAGATGGTACACTCGCACACGTTGCTATGGAGACCTACAGAAAAGCATCTAGCCAGATGGCAGAGGCAGTCTCAGAGAGGTGGTGCCTAAGCCGAAATGCCAAAGGCAAGCAGGTCAGCCAGCGACTGAGACTGAGAAGACTCGCGGAGCACAGGAGGGACTTTCCAGGGCTGTGTGGGAATGAGAGCAGAGGCTTCCCAGTCAGTTGGTCCCGAGGCCACGGAGAGTCATCAAGCTCTTGGATCACCTGAGCATCCCCCTTGGATGATTTTCCCAACTGCATGGCTTGGGAAGCCCATTTTTGTTATTTTGGTGACCACCTCTTTTCTCCATGGTGGTCAGCAGTAAAATCCCAAGACAGGGGTTGGGAACTTCTTGTTCAGGGAACCCCAGGGAGAAGGAAGTGGAGAGAGCCTAGCTGTCCTTTCAAAGCCAGCCCAGGTAGGTGTTCTAAGTGGGAAATGGGTGCCATCAGTGGGTCAGAAAGGATGGGTGGTCCTGGGCATGCAGGGCAAACACAATTGGACCGCTGCCACCTGCCACCACATGGTGCCTTGGGCTCATCACCAGGCACCCCTCCTGTCCCACTGCCCCTTAGTAAGGCTCTGTTAGAGAGGCCTCCTCTGTGTGGAGAGGAGAGCTCTGGGGAGCACAGCCCTTGGGCAGCAGCCCTCACTGCTGCCCCTCCCTCCTACTGCTCAGAGCATGTTTCAAGGCAGGTCAGACAGAGCCCCACAGCCCAGATTCCTCTTCACTGACACAGTGAACAGAAGGAAGCCGGGCATGGTGGCTCATGCCTGGAATCCCAGCAACTCAGGCTGAGGCAGCAGGATCACAAGTTCTAGGCCAGCCTCAGCAGCTCAGCGAGGCCCTGAGCAACTTAGCGAGGCCCTGTCTCAAAATAAAAAAAATTAAAAAAAAAACAAACAGGGGCCTGGGGATGTGGCTCAAGCGGTAGCGCGCTCGTCTGGCATGCGTGCGGCCCGGGTTCGATCCTCAGCACCACATACAAACAAAGATGTTGTGTCCGCCGAAAACTGAAAAATATATATTAAAAAAAAAATTCTGTCTCACTATCTCTCTCTCTCTGTCTCTCACTCTCTCTTTAAAAACAACAAAAAAAAACAGGGCTGGGAATGTGACTCAGTGGTTAAGCACCCTTGTGTTCAATAATCAATACCAAAAAGATAAATAAACAAAAGAGAACAACAGGAAGAAAGATTTTGAAGCACCTTCCCCAGTAACAGAGCCCAGTGACACAAGCACCAAGGCGAGGCCACTCCCTGGAATCCCAGTGGGAGGCCTTCAAGGGGAAGGGGCCATTCAGGGCTTCCCCCACCCTGAAGCTGGGCCATTCCGCTGCCCGCCTCCCACCTGCCTGCTCAGGCAGCTCTTCTTTCTGTCTCTGCCACCCCGCTGCCCACAGGGTGGCCTGTGGGCAGAGTTTAGGTCCCTCCCCCTTCCCAAGGCAGGAGGCTGAGACCCTCCTGGGGCTGCCTCTGTCCTATAGCTGAGCGGGGCTCCCGGCTGGGCTTGTCCTTTCCTAAAGTGGTTTCTACCCACATGTGCTGAGAAGCTGGAGGGAGACCAAGAGGCAGCCAGGGCCCTCCCGCCTCCCTGGGGTCTCTGATTTCTGAGCCCAGGAGCCAGGAGACCTGACAGATGGGGCAGATGAGCTGAGGGAGTGAGAAGGACCAGGAGCCTCTATGGGGTGAGGAAGTGGCAGCTTGGGCTTCCAGCCACTGGAACCCAGAAGGCCCAGTGATGGAAGCCCCCCTTTAGGTGTCAGGTGGGGACCCCACAATCTCACGTTGCCCTGTGGAGCAGCACGCCATAGCTGTTAGCCACTGAGCCATCTTGGATCATGGACACAGCACCTACCGTGTCCCCCGGTTTGCAGCGAGCCCACCTTCCCCACCACACTACAAAGCTACCCGCCTCCTTCGCCCCACACCACACCACCCCTGCCATGCTCAGAGGAGCCACAGGGTCTCGGGTCTCATTGTCCCTTGCTGCTCCCTGATGTCACAGCCCAGGTGGAGCAGGTGCTCTACAGGTAAGGGCTGTAAAGGGCTACCAAGAGCAGCTGGCCCCTGCTTTCAGGTCACCAACATGCAGCCCTCCACTGAGGACCTGAGGTCCTAAGGGAGAAAGTGACTGGAAGAGTGGCACAGTGTCCATCTCCGCACTCTCTGTCGAAACCACTTCCCATCAGGATGAATGAGTTCAGTGCTCACCAGGATGCACCCCAGCCACAGACTTTCAGCAACAAACACAGCCCTCCAACAGCCCTTGAAAGAGAGAAGTCCGATGGTACCCTGGAGTAAGGCTGAAAGCCCTGGTGAGGGTTCATAAGGCCCCTGTGCAACCAGATCCCATGGGCTCTCTCCCTCCCCACTCTAGCAATAGTCAGCCTCAGGACCTTTGCACTTTCTTCTGCATCTACTTGGGAAACTCTTTCTCCAAATAGCTGCAGGCTTTTGTGCCTGCAGATTCTTTGCAATGGATCATGTCCCCATGCAATCATTTGTTAGAAATACCAAGATGCCACAAGAAATCAAATACGTGCTTGGAAGTGGGTCTGCCAGGCAAAACTGTATTTCTGCAGAAGGGTGCGCCCCCAAAGGGAATCCAGTGAGCAAGCACACCTGGGTGGGCCGTCTGCCTGCTTTTATCCCTAAAGCATACTGTCCCTTGCTCAGCTAGGAGGAGTCAGGGGTTACAATCTATGCTAATTTAAAATTGGAGAGGACACAGGAAAAGGGACATCCAAAACATGTTTGTGTATTAAATTATAGCTTTAATAGAAAAGAAAAACATTAATATCACAATTTCCCCCTCTTCTGTGATCAATATAAATTATTTTCTTCAAATTTGGAGATCTTCTGACAGTCTTGTTCAACCATATCTCATACAGGAAGACTATTTTGATATGAGATGGTAGTTTGATGACAGTAGTCTCTATCAGTTGTTGAATAACACCTCTCATTCATGGAATCTTGCACCATCTCACTGTGGTCATGACTCCCGGTATAATAATGAATTCGGTAATGAATGGGATTATTGGTTCTTTCCAGTCACCAAACCATTGCTGCATTAGGTTAGTGAATGGGTGTAATTCCTGAGTTTTCTGCTGACACCATACTAAAGCCATTCTGTTCCCCATGCCATTGTACTAGGAGAATCTATTTGTTCTGCAATTCCCTTGAGAGCATCTCTGGTATCATTAATAATCCTTTGATGATCATGATAAATGTAATTAATTTATGTTTTTATTTATCATTAGAATATCATTAGAATCTTTTTAAAGTTGATTTGAATCTGAATAGGATTGGAGTCCATTCTTCTCCCTGCCAGAGACCGAAGCTCGTTTTACACGTGGGTAGTGAGTCCAGCCTCCTCCTGCAGCCCAACCAGCTGTCGCAGTTGTGAGCAGGACTTGGTAGAGCCCTTCCCAAGCAGGGTCAAGCTGGTCTTCCTCCCAAACTTGGGTCAGGACGCGGTCACCTGATTGATGTGAGTTTACAGGGAATTGCAGAGGTGGTATCTGGGCCCGGAAGCCCTGGAACCTCGGGATGGTAAAGTAAAGAGACCTAATGGGTAATTCTTAAGAAATTGATCCTTTGTTTCAGAAGTGGGGAACCTGCTGTTTTCCTAAATAGGGTGGCCCACGTAACAGTTCACATGGGGATAGCCCTACATCTTCCAGGACAGACGTTCTAATTCAGAGGAGAGCAATGAGGGGGCACTTAGTCCAGGGAGTTTCATTTCTGATATTAGCTTAGTGGTTTGTCTTAGAGTTTGGTTCATTCTCTCCACCTTTCCCAGGAAAGCTGCATGCCAGGAAGTGTGATATTCCCATTTTATGTGTAAGATTCTCATGAGTTCTTTAATAACGGTTATAGTGAAGTGGCTTCCATTATCTGAATCTATATTTTCTATCAGACCAACTTGGAGAATTAGAGACTCCAATAAGACCATGGTCACGTTTTTGGCAGAGGTTCTGGGTGGGGGGATGGCTTCTACCCAATTAGTTAATGATCCACTCTTACCAACAAGCATTTTAAAGATCCTATTTTGGGCATTTCAGCAGAGTCAATCTGGATGCTTTGGAAGGGTCTTAATCCAGGGTTCCTCCCTGCTGGGGGCTGTTTTCCCAAAGCCTGTATATTGGCCCTTCCACAGGTGACACAACTCTACTGCCTTGTTTGGCAATGGTCTAGATTCCCACGCATCCATACGTTCTTAACAGAGCATCACACTTGGCTTGTGGGCCCCTGTGGACCCCTATATAAGTGGGTCGTCATTTCCCTCATAATAGGTTTTGTGAGCATCTCTCTGTCATCGGGTAAAAGCCATTTTCCCTTCGGCGTTTTGGAGGCTCCCAACTTATTAGTTGTTTCTCCTCCTGTGGCCTGAATATTGGGATAATTGAGGGAGGAGACAAAATAGGGGGCTCTTTAGCTGCTTCATCTGCAGTCTCTTTCCTGGGCCACCATGTTATGGCCCCTTTGATGTCCTGGCACATAGCTTTCTCTTCTGGTAATAATAGGCTTTCCAAGATTTGAGTAATTAATTCTTTAGGTACTAAATCCTTTTCCTTACTATTAATTAAGCTTCTTGTAGTCCAAATTTTTCCAAAAGTGTCGACAACTCCACAGGCATATTTAGAATCTCCTTTCCTTTTAGAAATTTTAGGGCCCAATTAAGAGCAAATAGTTCACAGGTCCAGACACCCCCCACCTTGGGTAGCCTTCCTGAATCTGTTATTTTTTATTGTGTTCCATCTACTACAGAATATCCATTGTGTCTCTTTCCTTGAATAACTCAAGAAGGCCCATCTTCAATGATTCTAAGGCCAGTTGAGAAGGGAATTTCTCTAAGGTCAGACCTGACCTGGTCTGGTGTTCTATTAGATCCACTCCCTGGTGTTCAATGGAGTCTGAGGTTTTCCCCCCAATTAAGAATTCAGCTGAGGTTGGACAGCTATCAGGAGTGAGTGTTAAGCTGTCATTTTCCAGAAGAATGGCCTCATATTTTAGAATTCTGGAATTTCACATTTTGGTGGAGGACAGTCCTGACCTGATGGGATGTGCTCACTGTCAGGGCTCCCCCAAAGGTCAATTTTAGATTTTCCTCCACTAAAAGGGCAGTGGCGCTACTGATTGGATGCATTCAGGCCACCCCCTGGAAGCTGGAAACTAGGTTCTTCAACTGGAAGTTTAAGATCCAACCCCTTAGTTTTAAGAGCACAGGAGTCTATCCACAATCTACAATATCCTGTTAGTCCCAAGAATTTTCTGAGCTCCCTTTTAGTGTTAGATATTGGCATGTCAATTATCCCTGAGATCTGTTCTGGATTTAAACTTCATTTCCCTTTGCTAATTGAATATCCCAAATGTTTGCCCTCTTGTCCCACAAATTGTAATTCAGTTCTTGAAATTCTTAATTCTTGTTGTCCTAAAAAGATAAGGTCAACATCTGCCTCAGTTACATTTTCCTTCCTATCTCCAGAGATCAACAAATCATCTACATATAGGAGGAGCTTAATTTGTGGTGGGATCTCAAATTTTTCTAATATTTGTTCGAGAATTTGTCCAAATTCACTGGGGGACTCTGTAAACCCTGGGAAAGGACTGTCCATGAATATTGTTGTTTCCTCCCCTCTGAGGATTCTCCCATTCAAAGGCATACAGATCTCTACTGTCCTCAGCCAAAGGACATGCCCAGAAAGCATCTTTCAAATCTATGACTTTAAGCCACCAGTCATCATAAGGTATTTTGCTAGTAGGAGTGTAGGAAGTAGGGACTACAGGCTGTCTGTCTTGAATAATCTGATTTGTCGCCCTCAAGTCTTGGACTAATCTATAAGATCCATCTGGCTTTCTCACTGGTAAAATGAGAGTGTTGTGGGGGAGTGGCCATCTTGAGTACCCCTCTACCCAGGTCCTAATCCTGGTCTCTCTTCATGAGGGATCAGGTATCGTTTTCTCTGACTGATTCTCCTTTAATTTTTTATGTATTGGGGTGACCTTTGATCCTCCTAGATGCCCCTCTTTTGTCCAGACCTCAGGAAGACTCTTCCCTTCTTTAGCAGTTAGAAGGTCTAGGGAAATCTGAATTCCCCTGTCACTGATCATTAATCCTATTCCAAGTTTGGACAGTCAGTCTTCACCTAAGAGATTGGTCCCTGCTGCAGGCACAAAGAGGAGCTCTGTTTGAGTCTGTCCCTATTTCTGTCTTACCTGAGTCTTTTTAAAAACAGGGACATGAAAACACTCCCCCTTTACTCCTGACACGAGCAGCTGTCTGTGGGGCATGTGTGGAAGGACGGGGTGATACACTAAAGAGGAACGAGCTGCCCCAGAGTCAACCAGGAACGTTCTCTCTCCCCCTTTGGGTCCCACCTCCAGGTTTATCAGGGGCTCTTGGTAGGACCCCTTGGTGTGGAAGAGCCCCGACCTCCCTAATCTTCATCAAGGGTATGAGGGGTGTCACCCTTTCTTCCTCTACCCATTTGGGTCCTGCCCTCTTGAAATGGCCTTCCTTTCCATATTTGTAGCATTTGTTTCCACCTTTTTCCCTCCGTGGTCCTTTGGCCTGTTGTCTCTTGGGTTGTCTTGATTGAGACCCCTTGTCCCTGATTTTGGGGCCTGGTTTTTGTTGAGTTACTTGTTCTATAATTTTAGCCTTTTGTTCCTGATTCCTTTGCTCTTTACAGATACCTTCTGAACTTCTCTCACTAATCCCTCTAGACGTCTATCCTTCCAATTTTCTAGTTTCTGTGATTTTTTTAGCAAAGTCAGGCCAAAAAAATGTAGTCTTAACATTCCTTGCCCTAAGAAGTCACATAATCCATCTAATCCAGAATATTTTCAAATCTGTTCCTTCAATCTATCTAAAAAAAATTTCTGTTGGCCATCATCTCTTTCTCATTGTATAATAAAAGTCTTGGCTATGTTTGGAACCCCGGGACTTCCTCCTAGACAGCCCTCCGTTATTCCCTTACAGTCAATCTCTGAGAGCTCTGTGGCCCCTGTGTGTCTCATTATTATTATCCCAGTGGGTTCTTGATTTGGGAGTTTTACATCAGCCAGCAGAAGTTCAGGTCCAACCGATGCTCACGTTCCCTCCTGATCATTCCTCCTTCTTCCCCAGAGAATAAGATACTTAAGATAGACATGACTTCAGCCCATGTATAAAGTTGAGGGCTGAGGAATTGATCTAATTGTTCAGCTACCCCATGTGGGTCCTCTAACAAAGGTTTAGTTCCTGTTTTAAGTTCCTCACCTCTGAGCTAGTAAGAGGGGCATTTACAAACCCAATTTCACCCCCTCCCAGAAGAACCTCAGCTAAAGGATAAAGGGTTGGGGTCAGGGGAAGGAATCCAGTTTTTTCCTCCCTGGGGAAAGGGGAAACTTTGAATATCTTGTTTGCACTGCTCTGATTCTTTTCTTAGCCTAGGTAGGAAGGGTCCAAAGCTGGGGACGGACAGAAGCCACTGCAGCCAGCCCTGGTTGCCTTCTGCTCTCTTCTGAAACATTCCTGGGGGCAGGAGGAGTTGAATTTTGTTCCTCAGTTGGATCAAGATCTGAACCTGCAGGAGTTGATGATGGGGGAAGACAAGTTAAGAGATCCCATTCGTTTGGTTCTTCCTTCTGAGTTTTACCCTCTTTATTCCTATTTTTAGTAATTTTAAGAGGAAAGAGGACTTTAGGCCCCTTTCTCCACAAAAAGCATAATCTCTCTCTTCCTGATTACAAGGGTTTTATCATTTAGATATTCTATATAATTGATATATCCAATCTTCATCTGCTCCAACCTTTGGCCAAAATGCTGAAGGCTTTAGGAGAGGTTCCTGAGTCCATATAAAACAACAGTATTTTACCATCTTTTCTTTCTCTTTCCCTTCTGTCCTGGGATTATCTTTCCAATATTTTAGCAAGTAGCCCATAGTGCTCTCTGGGGGAATTTTGGTGTCTTTTCCCCTGTGGGCATCCTCTTTCTCTAGAGTAGGATTTTCACTGCCCACCCCGTTTCCCTGGGTCTGGTCTTGTATTCCTGCATCTCAAGAGGCTTAGCTCCCCCTTCATTGAAGGCTTTCTACACTCCCCTTCCCAAGGCTCTGTCTCTGCCCCTGCCAGCTCCCTCGCAGACTGGGAGTCCACACTCACCTTGTGGCCAAGTCACGTCTCAGTCACACTCACATGGCCTCCAGGATGTCCTGACCACCAGGGAAGTACTTCCCTCTTGAGCTTGAGAACAGATTTTCCTGCCTTGGTCCATGCACAAAGTTACCTGTTCACCTCAGTGCTGGCCAGGGCCCTGTCCCCCCATTGCTGGTCCACTTTCTATTCTGAGTCTGTTACCGCCATCAGAGATCACAGTTTGCTCCCCGAACCCAAGGACTCTGCAACCAGGCAGGAGGACACGTCTCCTCTAGGAAGAAGACCCCACAACCCCCTAGACAATGTATGGAGCCCCACGTTGGGTGCCAAAATTGTTAGGAATCCTGAGGTGCAGGGACAGAGGAGAAGGGAAGGGGCATGGGGGAGGAGAGACGGTGGAATGAGATGGACGTCATTACCCCAAGTACATGTTTGAAGACATCAATGGTGTGACTCTACTTCATGTACAACCAGACATGAAAAATTGTGCTCTATATGTGTAATATGAATTGTAATGCATTCTGCTGTCGTGTATAACAAATTAGAATAAACAAATTTAAAAGAAAAATAAATAAATACCCAGGTACCCCAAGAAATCAAACACATGCTTGGAAGTGGTTCTGCAAGACAAAACTGTACTCCTGCAGAAGGATGTGACCCCAGAGGGAATCAGACCTGGGTGGGCAGTCTGCCTGCTTTTATCCCTAATGCAATAATACCCCTTGCTCTGCTAGGAGGAGTTTGGGGTTACAATCGATAGGATTAGCTAATTTAAAATTGGGGCAAGCACAGGGAAAGGGCTACAGTTGTGACTGGATACCAGTTAGGGAATTTTAAAATGGCTACATTCTGAGCTCCTGGTTTCCTAACTTAAAGTGGTTCCATTATACATTGTGAAATATAAGTTATAGTAAACACGCTGTGTGTTACATTCCAGCTTTAACTTGGATAGAAAGCATTAACCTTGCACTTTCCTGACCCCCCACAGCACCTCCTAGCCCCTCTCTCACCCTTCTCACCATCCAGCTCCTTATATCTTGCTTCTGAATTCTTTTGTCTCTTCACCTCCACTGAAGTGCAAGCTTCTACAAACCAGGGAATCTGGTCTGCTTTGTTCTTTGCTGCATTGTAAATAACAGTGTGTGGCACCTAGCAAGTGCTCAAGAAATATCTGCAGACTAAACTGCCCGAGCAAGAGTCTATGTGGAAGGCAAGCCCAGGCTACTCTGCACAGGTGGACCACGGGAGCTCTGCGCTCACAGCCAGCCACGTACTAAGGAACACACTGTTCCTTCCTCCATTCATACAGCAAGTAGCTCAGAGCTCCAGGTGAAGATGGAATGATCCCTGGCCTCTTGGAATTTATAGACTAAGACAACCCAGACAGCCAACAAGGTATAACTAAGCTGGGAGAAGCATTTCAGGTGATGATAAGGATTATGAAGGAGATAAGGCAATAGAGTAGAGAGGATCTATGGTGGGAGGGCTACTTTGGGTAAAGTTGTCCAAACTGCATTAATAACTGCTAAGGAGCTGCGGCTCAGAGAGGTTAAGTTACTAACTCACACAACACAACTAGAAAGTAGAGACAGAGTTTGAAGGGAATTCTGGCTCCAAAACCTGGTATTATGCACTCTAGACTCTTAATCCACTTCCTTCTCCTCAAAAGACTGTTTGCATTCACATGGTGGATCCTGGATTTGAGTTCCTGCCACCAAAGGATGTTTTGCTATTCAGAAATGTTCAGGGGGACAGGCTGAGAAGGAAAGCCCTCTGGGCCATCAGAAGGGGACCAGATTTGCTTGACACAGGCCTTACAAAAGATGCCAAGTGCCTATCACCTGAAGAGTGTTTTCAATGGCAACACTAGATCCAGATTAACAACTGGGATGACTTACGCATCTTGTGGCCCAGGGTGAGCTTGCAGCCAAGTGGAGAAATAAAAGAAGGTCACAGCTGTGGCCCCCAGCCCCTCTGCTACCCTCGTTTCCCTCCCTCTCCCACCCTCAGATCCCAAGAGCCTCTCCCCTTCACCCACAAGCGCCATCTTCCCAAGGCTATTTTACACTCTTTCCCATTGGCCACGCCAGTGAGCCGCCTTCGGAGGGGTGGTTGGGACTGGGCAGGCCAGCCTGAGGGAGAAGGTGGAGGCCAGGGACACTGGGGCAGCTCCTCAGGCCAAGCATCTGTCTTCAGATTCAAGTCACCCAGGCGATCAGATTCTAGGAAACCCAGTCACGTTGTTACAGACACCAGGGAGTAATGGTGAACCAGGAAGCCAAGCCACTCACTCACAATAGGAGTATACTTTGGCTCCACAACTAGTCGGCTTAAGACACCGAATCATATACCAATAGTTTTCTTGGGAGCAAAGAATGAGAACAAGGAAACTGAATGGAATCCAAAAGAAACTCAATTTATTGAGTTAAAGGAGCCTGTCATGGTTCTTCCTCAGGGAGTTTCTGCATAAGGAACGATTCTGGGCACCTCCAAATGCGTTGTTACAACTGACCCCCTAAATCTCAGACATGTGATCCCTGGTTTGTAAGAGACACAGGACACCCACTTAAGCCACTTCCCAACCAGAGCACCCAGGGGCCTGAGTGCAGCTGATTCAGTTCATTCAGTGTCTGTGTCCAGTTCGAGATGGTCAGAATGGTGGCATTTGTTTCTCTTTCTGCTAAATTAAGAGATGGGCTCAGTTTCTGCCATTGAAGTCTTAATGTTCCAGAGGGGGTTGGCGATGTCTCAGTGTCCTCCCTGTGGGTGCACACAGCTGCAGGGCTTCCTCATCCCCTCAACACCTTCACCCCTGACTGGGAAAGGACTTTGAGAAAGGGATGAACAGGAATCCAAAAATGCCCCACTATGCATAACCATCTGGAAAGACAGAAACAACAAGCCAACTCAGAATGTAACCAAGCACACCCAGGTCGACTCAGTCCTCCTGTCTAAAATGTGGCGGCACAGCCAGGCATCGGGGCACAGGCCTGTAATTCTGGCTGCTTGGGAAGCTGAAGTGGAAAGATTACAAGTTCAAAGCCAATCTGGGAAATTTAGTGAGACCCTGCCTCAAAATTTAAAACAACTTTTAAAGGGTTGGGGTTTAACTCAACGGTAGAGTGCTTCCCTGCCGTGCGCAAGGCCCTGCATTCAATCCCCAGAACCACACATACACACGCACATACACATGTACACACACACACACACACACACGCCACATAATTCTCTGGTAGTAGGGGTGGTGGAGTGTGGTTCATGGAGACACGTTAAGAACCACTGCAGGGTTAGAACTGACTGAATTGAGCAGAAGGCCAGTGGAATAGACAGATATTAGGGTGCCCTAACTGCCGCAGGGGTCCCTGTATGAGGGATCTAGATTAATACAACTGGAATGGATCAGACCATGCCTCCAGTATCAGCATACATTCATTCCATGCACTAAAGCCCTGGTTCCAAAGTGTGGGCCGTGGACCACCAGCATCACCTGAGAACTGTTAGAACTGCAAACCCTGAGGTTGAGAAGTGGGACCTGGCAACCCGCGTACCAGCAAGCCTCCTGCAGGCTCAGCGTGGAGAGCATCTCTGGAAGCAAACTTGCAAAGAACCTTTCTATGTGCCAGCTTGCCCTGCATCTGAGGGCACACAGGCGAATGTGCTTGGCCCCTGCACCCCAGGAACAAAGCAGAGCTAGAGGCCCAGGGAAAGGAGGGGATGGCAAAGATGGCAGAAATGGTCATCAGAAACATAAGCCAGTGGCCATGTGGCTGTCAGGAGGACAAAGGGGCCATGAATGGCCCCAGGTCTGGACTCAGTCATTGCCATCTCTGAGGTTGCCACATGTGATGAGGAACCCAGGAGGAAGGTGGGCACTGGGGACAGCAAGTGTCTTCCCAGCTCTGTCCCATCCCTCTCCTCCTCCTCCACCTGGACTCCATCTACTCCCGCAGCTTCAGCAATATCTGACACACTGCGGACCCCAAATCTCTCTCCTTCTTTTTACGGTCTGCCAGCCGTCTCCACCCCAAAACCCTCAACCTGCACATTCAGGGAATTTAGCCTCGGAGGAGAAGGACAGGGCCCTGACCAAAGGTTCACTGAAGCACTGACAAGTAGCAGGGTGACAGCTGGGACTGGGCCATAGATTAGAGGGGCCATGCCCCTTGATGGTGGTGTCTCCTGAAGCCAGGCTCGGGCACCCAGGATGAGGGTGGAGAAGGCAGAGCCAAGTGGCTCCGGGGCTGTGGGCCTGGGAGGAGGAAACCCAAGGTTAGGGTGTAGCAGAGACAGCACTGAGGCTCTCTCCTGTGGCTGGTGGACAAGGAGGGAAATGAAGTGAGGAGAGTCCCTCACCAGCCATGCGGTGGGATCAGAGCAGCAGAGGACAGAGGGCTTGGCTCCAGATGGCCCTGGCACAGCAGGCCTGGAAGTCACTGGGGCTGGGGCATAGTGGGGGGCCGAGGGGCCAGAGCAGACAAAGGGAGGGACACTGGGCACAGGAGTTTGGAGGACCTGAGAGGCTCACCAGAGCTCCCTGCTTTGGTCACGAGGTGGATTTGCTGTTTCCAAACTAGAGTCCACGAACCTGAAAAACCCAAATAAATTTCGTTTTGGAGACCAGCATAGGATACCTTTTTGTTTCTTTTCCAAATGAAGAGCTGTTTAAAGCCCATTTCATCACCACCATTTTACAAACTGGAAGACATCTAAACAAAAAGGGGCAGTTTGGGCAGAAGCTCAGAGTCAAGAACAGGCCTTGTGGAGAAGGGCCTCGCTTTCCGGCTTTGCCACAGACTGGCACCTCTTTGCCCTGGCGGTGCCCGTGAACGTGCTGGGGGTGAGTGACAGAGACTTTGGGAGCATTCCCAGCAGGGGCCGGGGGGTGGCCAGCAAGGGCTATGTTGCTCTTCAGCCCAGCCCGGGGACAGCCTCCCCTGTGCAGGCCACCCAACGTGCCTGTGTGAAGACTGAGCTCTGCCACACGGCCTTCAGCCAGAGGCCACTCGTCCAGGTGTCCCCAGCAGTGGGGGTTCCTGCCTCTCATCCCAGGTCGTGATTGCCAGAGCCTCTCCCCTCACACAGGTGAAAGGCAGGGCTATTCGCACCTTCTGCAAGGCCACCCTGAGCACGTCTGGCCCTGCTCGCTGTCCTCCAGCCCTGGCTGCCAGCTGGGCTGGCCTTCTCTTGGGGTCTGAATGTTGGGATGCGCTGCCCCCCTCCTCTCTTCACCTTCAAGAGGAACGTGTGCCTTTCAAGCCCGGGGAGCCACTTGGTAGAGTGAGAACAGCTGGAGGGGCACGGGGGTCATGGGTGCTGCAGCCACCCCCACTTCACCATGCCCTAGGGTTGGCGGGAAGACATGAAGGAGCCCAGTCCTGAGCAGGACCCAGCAGGTCGCAGGCAAGGCATCTGCCCAGATGACGCGCTCTCCAGCCCTGGAGACGCCATCCTGCTGGCCTTCCATTCTGACTCGGAGGATGGAGGCTACTCTGGGCTGCAGGCACAGTGGGCCGTGTGGAGGGGTCTTAAGAACCCCAGAATCCAAAGGGAACGCCTTTTAAAAAGAGGGGGGGCAATGAGCTGTTGCCCGTGTTGTGGCCCAAAGGGAAGCCAGGCAGGTGTGGCCTCGGGGACCCAGAAGCCGCCCCAGCCTCCCTGCTCCCGAGTCCTGGTTCACAGGGAGCTCAAGGCCCAGACCCGCTGCCTTGCTCATCAACAAATGAGCAGTTGAGGGGAGGCCTGTCGCGGCTTGGCAGGCAGAGTCGAAAACCACACAAATACTGTCCCTCCAAGGAAGCTGGGACAAAGGAGGAGTTTTAAATGGGTATAGGGCAATGACAAGAGCACATACTGGGCCAAACCAAAGAAAACAAGTGTCACTAAGTGTCACCAAGATAAAGCAGCTCGGTCATAATGGGGCTCTTATGCGTGGCCAGTGAAGGGGTAAACAGGAGGCTGGCTTTCTTGTGGGCCCATACTCGGGCGCCCCCCTGAGTGGGAACCACAGCTCACCTGCATTTCCTTCTTCCCGTTGGAGCACAGCCTGCAGAGCCAGGGGCTGTCTCTGAAGGTGTGGGTGCGCGGCCTGTGTGCCTGTGGGTGCTACACGCCCAGGTGCAATCACGTGTGTCCAGGGGCACATGTGTGCTCAGGCGTAGGTATCCATGGGAACATGTGGTAGAGGTGTGCACATGTGGGGCACGTGTGTGTGTGTGTGTGCGCGCGCTCACATTTATTCCCCTGTGATGTGCACACCAGGCAGTGACCCACAAGGCACATAAACAGATAAACAATTTCGGTGGTGCCACCAGATACCAGGGGCTTTCCCACTGCCTTGAAGGCCATCTTGTCGTGGTTTTGAAGGGTCTGAGTTGGTGCCAGGGGGTCCAGGAGAGTGGGCAGCTGGCCCAGGCACAGCCAAGCCAGCCCTTTCCCATGGTTGAGCAGATGTGCCTTTCACCACCTCTGGGGTCACTCCAAGACATGGGCAGCCTGGACTGGACTGAGACACACCCCAACGTCCTGCCTGTCCTTGTACTGTCAGTGCCAGGGCTTTGAGAGGCCTCTAGCCATTTCTTGTCCAACTGGATGGACCCATTCCAAGTCCTCTCCCCTCTCATGGTGGCCCCACTGTGCTCAGAAAGCAACCTCCTCCTCTTACCTCCCTCCAGGAGGTCTTTCCTGTCCAGCGTCGGCAGCACATGCAAACTGCCCCCCTCGTCCCCACATTTCCTCAGCTCACAGCCCCCTAAGCACTCGCACACCCATCCAGGTCCTCTGTGGGGCGCCAGCACTGTGCACCCAGCACCTGAGGAGGTGCTGCAGACACCGCCACCTCCCAGCACCCTCACTTTACAGCTAGGCTCAGTGTGACCACTGCTATTGTCATTTTGCTGATGAAGACACTGAGGATCCCAGAGGGGAAGTGGAGTCCCAGATGGTGGTTAACAAGTGGGAACCTCGGAGGCTCAGAGGCAGGCCTGGCTGCCTGCTTCAGATCCGGTGCTGCCCCCAGGATGCTCGCTGCTCTCCCGGGCTGAGGTCCCCGGTGGAATGTGATCCTCGGCTCCTTGTTCGTGCCTTGCCTTGCTCCAAAAGCAATTTGAGGCCATTTTCAAAAACACACGCAAAACAGCAGCAAAGAAATGGTTAGGAAGATCCCGTGACTAGGAAAATGGTGGCCGACTGGGCAGGTGAAGCCAGGGCCAAATCAAAACATAGAAAAGAAGAATATTGTAAGGGCCTCGCTAAAGTGTCACCAAGGAGAAAACTTCCCAACCACGTTTTGCCTCTAAGGATAAGCAGGAGGCCCTGTTTCCATGATGTGCTTCCTTCAGTGCCTGCAAAAGGACTTTCCTGCAGCCTCTCGTGGGCAGAATGCCGGGCTCTGATGCCAGATGACCTCCTGGGCTGGCCATGGGGAGCGCCTCTGCTGTCCTTTGCAAACAGAGTACAAATGCTCAGCACGCAGGAGCAGATCACCCACCAAGCACAGACCTGGGAGCAGAGCAAAACATGTGTGTGCAGAAGCGGGGAGCCCTGCTCAGTCGCTGCCAGGACACCTGCGCCAGCCACCTGTCAGCCCTAGAGCTTTGCTCCCAGCTTCCTCCAGGAGCCAGTCTGGAGCCTTACTCACTTGCTGTCTCTTTTGCCCTTAAGCATACGATTCAGCCAAGCCTTCTGGAATCGCTTGCCTCTTCATGATTTCCATCTTGAATTGAGCAAAAGCACCCAAGGCTGAGCTGGTGATGCTGAGGGCTGGACTGATTGGTAGCAGAGGGACTTAGCCATCAGAGATCAACTGGAATGTGGCCTTCAGCTGCCTAGCAGCCAAAGCCAGGAAAGAAACAAGATGTGTTCATAAGATTTAACCCAATCTTCTTCTGAGAGGTATCACCTCCTTGTTCTCAAGGCCTGAAAATGTCTCCACATGGTCTCAGAGAGGGCTCACCTGGGTGAAGGCAAACGACTGTCAGTGTTCCCACATTCCTTGGGCAACAAAGAGGAGGGTGCGACCTACGGCTGCAGCAGTTCAATTCACAGCCCTGGGTATTTTGGCTTTGGCTTTATTAAAATCTCTTCTGTCACATTTTCCAACATCCAAGACTCCCAGGAGCCTTGCCCTTTCATAAAAATGGGGTTCTCAATCACACTCAAGAAGCCTCAAGTCTAGGTCCTGAAGCAGACTGAACTTGCCCCCCTCCATCTGAAATTGGGAATGGCTTCCTCATGCTCAGAGTGGAGGCTGGGGCTGGGTTGCAACCCCTTATCCTGACAGCCCCGAAGAAGACGGAGCAGAGGTTGCCCACTCAGGCCTGTGTGACACAGGTCAACTGGATCTGCAGGTGTCCCTTCCCTGACATTTGCCTCCCCCGCACTCCCTGCCCTGTCTTCTCTCTGACCTCCTCTCCTTTAAAAGTTCTGCTCAACTTCAAGAATTTTGGAGACAGAACCTTCAAAATAATTGTTTCTTCTCTCTTCCTTCAAAACTGGCTGTGAATAAAACCTATTTTCCTACCAATTTCACTCCAAATCCTTCTGGAGCAGTGAGCAGGATGGTCCAGCCTCTTCCTCCCTGGTGGTATTAAAACTACCTGGGAACCATTTCTTCCTCCTCCTCCTCCTCCTCCTCCTCCTCCTCCTCCTCCTCCTCCTCAATGCTTGAAGCAGCATCCAAGCCCCAAACCCCCAGGCAGATGGTTTTTCTCCTAACATTATTTTTCTCTCAAGAATCATCCTGCAGTGATTTGCTGCCTCTCTCCTTTAAAAGCAAGAGGAGCGAGAACAGCTAAACCCTCAGCAGGGCGGGAAGGCTTATCTCTGAAGCATTCCTGATCATGGTGCACCTTGGAATAAACACAAGGCCGGATGGAGTCATAACCACAGAGAGACAGAAATGGAGGAGAAAACATGATGAAAGAGTGTCTGGATTGTAAGAGAACTACAAATTTCAAAGCTCTAGAAATTGGAAAAAAGCCATATACATCAGTATCAACCCAAAAGATGCATAAGAAAAGCTGTCTGTGGATACTTCTTCCCAGTCCAGGAAGTCAGGGTTCACCCCATCAGTGTTCCTTGTTCCCAAGGAGGAAACTGAGCCCTGAAAAGTTAGTGCTGTCCCCACCCCACTAGCTAAAGGTCTCCGCATTCCGCCTGCTTCCTCCTTCCAGGTTTCTCATTCTTTGTTACCTTGCAACTCCTTGATTGGGCTCTGCCCCTCTAGTATCTGCTATAAAGAAAGCCAGTAGATAACAAGATAAGAAGAGATAAGACTGAGGCCAAGAGAGCCAGGTTTTTCTACTCTGGCTTCCTGGTTGGACCCAGAACTACTTCCTTCCCCCCTTTTGCCTTGTGGGCCAAAGGTTAGGAGAACTATCCCCAGAATAGGGGAGAAAAGAAGGTGTCTTCTCAAGTACAGAAGCTGTCTAATTGAACCAGAGAAACCTTCATTTCTCCACAGTGCTTAATGCAGCATCAGACTAACAATCCCAAACTCAGAGGCAACTGGTGGTTATAGGAATCATCATCAGGGATTCTGGTTTAAAATGTGAACATCTGGGCCTCACTCCCCACAGATTCTACTGAGTTAAGTTTAACATAGGGTCTAGAGATTTTGTTTAAATTTACATAATTTTTTTTTCAGTGCTGGGGATCAAACACAGGGCTTCTATATGTGCTAAGCAAGCATTCCACCACTGAGCCACTCTCAGCCCTGATGGTGGAAAACTGTGCACAGTTTCCAGATGAGTTCACTGCATGGCAATGCGTTGAGAGGTGCAGACTCTGCGCATGCCCACCTACAAACCCAGTAGGAAATCGGATCAGAGCAGCCTCAGATTCATTTGGGAATACTGAGGTCCTCCCTCCTATGCATGATTTTGCTTAAAACTTAAGTGGCACAAATTTTAAATTGCACACTGTCTGATTTATCCTTCTTGTGACATGAATCATTAAATTGTCCAGCATATCCACACCAGCTAGCTGCCCACTGGTCACATAATAAGCATCTCGGCTATCAGATCAACCCAGTGCCATGAAGCTTATGTTCAAGTAACCTTATGGAGTGGCTTAAGGTCACTGCCTTCCATCTCATTGGAAGCCATTGTATCATCTCACATCATCACAAGAAGGCTAAAAATAGTACAGTAAGATATTTAGAGAGAGATCATAATCACATAACTTTTATTATAGTATACTGTTATAATTCTCTGTTTTATTATTGTTAAGCTCTTACTTGCCTAATTTATAAATTAAACTTTATAGTATTTATGAATAGGAAAAAACGAGTATATACAGGGTTTGGCACTATCTGTAATTTCAGGCGTCCTCTGGGGATCTTGAAACAGATCTCCCATGGATAAGGGGGACTTTATCAGGACGTTTTGGCTGCAACCAGGGATCTTAAATAGCTCCTGGAGGAGTATGTATTTAATTCATAGGAAATGGGAAGCTCTGGCAGGTTTGTGAGGAGGGGAGTCATGAGAGATGAGTTTTATACAGACAGAAGATAGAAGAAGAAAGAGTAGTGTGTCTGCCCTGGGAGGTATGGATATAAACATGTGTTTATTGAGCTCCACAATATTCAGCAGGCCGTGCCAGGGGTCTGGACAGCTACTAGGAAGAAGAAGACAATCCCTGCCTGAAGGAAGTAGCCATCCATCTGGTGTATCAGAAAATAAATAACTGGCGAAAACCACCCAGCCACTTCAAGACTCTGAGTCAGAAGTGACATTGGCAACGTGTAGTCTGGAAGACATCTAACTCTTAAAAAAAAAAAAAAAAAAAGACACAGGTGACCTCAAAGACCTCTGGAAGCATAACTATAGGGAACAAATAAGTGAGATCAATAATAATCAAAGATTTATGAGATTGCCTCTGGCAGTGCCTAGATATTTGTAAATTCCAATCTTTATCTACATTGTGTACCACTTTTTGAGAAATGGAAAAATCACTGATTGTTTTTGAATTATTAGTTGTGTACATGTTTTATTTAAAAGGTAAATATAAAATCACGAGCAGGTTGTGCTCACTGTTCTGGTGGTGGGTAAGCACAAGTGGGTGGCTCTGCAGAAGCCAGTGTCCCATGAACTAGAGGGCTCAAATGAGGCTTCAAGAGCAGTTGGGGACTTAGGGGGTCTCAGGGGGAAGCTGTGAGGTTATGATCTTCAATATTTTGGGGGAGATTTGTCCCAAGACCTTTTAAGTGTCTGATCACAAACCACTTTAGAAATTCCAATGCAGTAAAAGAAAAGCAGCCACCGTGAGTGAAAAATGAGGTATGATTTGAGCCATGAGTTATCCTTTGTGCTTCAATGTAAAATGGTCTCACCAACAAATTGTTGCAACAAGTGATCAGAAATTCGTTTCCAGGCCATTTTCAATTTTATAATGGAAGAAAAAGTCCAGTTTTTTTTTAAAGGGTAAAATGTTTCATTTTACTTAAAAGGATGTCAAGATAAGTTTTGCTTTACATTTGTTGTGAGTACCCCTTCCAAATAATGCTCTTAAGGATAATACATTTATATCTTTATCACATGCAATGGAGATAAATTGCACCACAATATTCTGATAGAAATTCCCTGTCGTTAATTTTTCTAAGTCCAATCTAATCCTGCCACAAGAATCCCATTCCACAATTTCAAGAAGACCAGCATCCATCACTCCTCAGGGTCCTCTTGCCTCATGCCAGAGTCGTGGTGGACTCCCACCCCAGGACCTCCCTGCAGGGCATGGTGACAGATCCCATCCTGCTCCTCCCACTGCCCCCATCACTGCGGCTGCTTCGCCTCCTGCCTGGGCCAGCTCCTGCCATGGTGGGTGACTCTCATGTCCAAGTCCCTGAACTTGGTGCTCAAGACTTTGCTGGCCCCCAGACAGCCATCCCCCAGACTCTGTGATTGAAAGTGACCAGAGGACGGGCTGGGGATGTGGCTCAAGCGGTAGCGCGCTCTCCTGGCATGCGTGCGGCCCGGGTTTGATCCTCAGCACCACATACAGACAAGGATGTTGTGTCCACCGAAAACTAAAAAATAAATATTAAAAAAAAATTCTCTCTCTCTGTCTCTCTTTCTCTCTCTCTTTAAAAAAAAAGAAAAAAAGAAAGTGACCAGAGGAGTCTGAAGAACAACCTGCTACGCTTTCTTTCTAGATCAGGGAAGATACCTCTACTGACAAAATTTTTAAGAGGCAAAGAAAATAGATATGAGTTTTGATTGTAGCATGGATTATATTTATTAAGTGTTTCAAGTATGCTAGCAAATTTCTAATGAACAAATGTGATTTTCAAATAAATTACCAAACAATAGTCTGAGTGGCTTCCCATCTTCTACAGATACCTACTTGTTCCTAAAGGACTTCTGAGTCATGAGCCATCCCTGGAAATGTCCTTCCTTACGGTTTTCTTTGCACAACAGAGCTGCTCCTGAAACCTTGTGCTTAGAACTGTGGATGAAATCCTGTGGGGGTCACGGGAACTGGGGAAGTTAGGTCACTGGAGGAATCCATCAGGACTCCCCTCCTGCCCCTGTTCACACCTCCCACGTGGGGTGTGAATCTGGCCTCTGAAGCACCAACTTGCTCACAAAAAAAGCTCATTTGGGCTAAGAAAATGGAAATTAAAGAGGTGGATTGGTTGGCCTTCAAGACAGACTGTAGGACCGCCCGGCCTTGAACCCACAGGAAGGCCCAGTCCCTTCGTGAAAGTTTCCAAAACATCTTCATTCTTCTACTTGGAAACTGCCACACCTGAATTAAGTGTCCCTTAGGTCACAGGATGCTGCAAGTGGCAAGTACCTCACACCATGCAAGTCCAGTCCCTCTCCTCCTTCCCCCCGATTCTACAGATGAGAAAACAGAGCTTCAGAGAGAGCAAGCTTCAGTCCAGACTCAAGGAAGTGGACCCAACAGCCCACCCGCCTCCATTACCCAACCTCTGAATGTCTCAGGAGGCGGCAGCACTGCTGGCCATTCCCAAGAGGAAGCCCATTGTGGGTTTCTCTTTTTTCTCCTCTGCATCAAGTTCATGAGGGACACACGTGATGGGAAGAGGGACATGAGGCAATGCAAGGCCACCTTGGGAAAGGAGCATGTCACTCAGCCTCTGCAATGGCTGTACAACAGACCATCAGCAGGGTCCTGTGTCCCAGCAGGGAGACTGAGCAAATTGTCTGCCTGCCTGTTAATAGGTACCCAGCACACCTCAGAAATCCTGGGACAAGGGACAGATTATCTTAGCTCTCTTTGTGTGGCAACAATTGTGGCCAGGGCTGCAGAGGAGCCGGGCAGCTTCCTGTTCCCACTGCCAAGGCAGATTGCTCAAGCACACGCGTCATCCTCAGCCCACACACTGCCTTGTTATTGCGAGCTGCAAAGGTCTTCCTCCTGCTGGCCCATCTCCCTTTCTTTAGGAGCTGGTCTCTAGAACCAGAGAAGCAAATTTCTTCCTCTTCCTTTTGCCTGGCTTTCTTCCAGGGCCTCCTTCCTCACCCTCTCTCCACATTAATCCCTGTCTGACTGCCTCGACTCAGAATTCAGACCTGGTACTGCAGAGCACCTTGGGCACCTTGCCCTGGCCTGGCTGCCAGGCCTGAGGCCTGCCTGCTCCACTGGCACCTGTCTTCACCCTAATTACTTTCCTGTTGACATGCACTGGAGCCAGTGTCTCCCCACCCCACCCCCCCCGGCACTCCTTCACAGCTTCCTATGCCAGTCCCACTCTGTTTTTCTTTGCCTCCAGGATGTGTCCAGAACATAGCAGTCACCTGTCACCACGAGCTTGTGAAATAACACCTAAAGCTTCAAGGTGCACCTTTAGATGCTCTCTGTTAGGGCATTTGGCTAGGGCTTGTTGGCCACAACTGTCCATCACAGAACATGTACATAGTATCTGATGATCTTTGGACAAGAAGGGACTCGCTGAGAAGCCAGCTGATACACCCTTCAGTCTTCTAGTTAACATATCGAACCACCCCAGACGATAAAACTTACTTGTTTTGAGACATTAAAAAATGAGGTTCCCTGTCTGACTTACTTCACTTAGCACAATGTCTATCATCCGTGGGGTGGAAATGCTAGGATCTCCTCTCTTTAAAGATTGAATAATATTCCAGTGTATACACATAGCACATTTCCTTTATCCACTTTCCCACCAGTGGATACCAATGTTATTTGAATATCTTGGCTACTGTGAATAAGACTTCAATAAACAAAGGAGTGCAGATATCTTCACGAGGTGGTAATTTCTTCTCCTTTGGGTGTAGAGCAGAAGAGGGATTGCTGGATTGTATAATGGTTCTATTTTTGATTTCTTTAGGAACCACCTTCTGTTTACCCTAATGGCTGCACCAACCTACTTACATTCCTGAGTGAGACAGAGCTCCCCTTCTCCATGTCTGGCTAATATTTATTACCTCCTTTTTGATAAGCCAGATATAGAATGAAAAAAAAAACTGCATTGTTTCACATATATGTGAAATGGAAAAGAAAAAAAGGAGATCAGATACTCAGAGATGAGTGTCAAACAGTGGGTACCACCAGCAGCAGGGAGGAGAGAAAACGGGAGATGTGGGTCAAAGGATACAAAAGTGCAGACACATAGGAGGAAAGTCTAGAGCTCAATCACAACACAGGAGTAAGGCTAATGCATTGTGTTGAATTAGGGAGTTTTGCTAAATAAGTTAATTTCAGCTATTCTTGTCATGAAAAAGTAACTGTGAGATGCTGGGGATGTTCACCTGCTTCACCATAGGAACCCTTTTGCTTTCTATATGGATCCCATAATGTCATGTCACTAATCTCAAATATGCACAATAAAATTTATTTAAAGAAGAGAAAGATACATAGGGTTCCACAACTTTTGCTCACCCTTTTTCATGGGAAACAAAGTACAAAACTGATGAGGATAAAAGTTGTTACACAGTCCCCGAAATGAGGAAGGGATGAGCCTTTGTCTCCCACTGCCAAGGCAAGAGCCATGGGGCGATGCTCCTCTGTCTTCCTCTGAGACCTGCAGGAGCAGGAGACCAGGTGCAGGAGACGGAGCAGGTGGGCACCGTGGTCCTGAACAACCACACCTGGGGAACCAGGAGACTTGGTAGACAGCAGATATGAAATCCTGCCTGTCATCCAGAACTTTCCCAACTGCATTGTGAAGTTCACACTTTAGCAGCAGCCTGTCTCAGGTTGACATGTTTCATTAATTACCCCACCCCCACCCCCACCCCAACACACACACACACACACACACACACACACACACACGGAGCGCACTTCCTGTTTCCTTACTTGTTCTAAACAGACCACGTTCATGGACTTCAAAGAATAACGCTATTTGACCATTTCACCTCCCCTGACTTTATAAACTTTTCTCCAATCCCATTCCAAAGTTTCTTTCTTGGTCTTTCTTCCCATGGAGGCACAAAATACATGGTCTTTCTTGACCATTCCCAGTGCCAGGAGTCCTTGAAAAGCAATGATTACAATGATCACAAATCTTGCCCCTGTCACTTTTGCGAAAGTACCGAGTGGCATTCATCCTTTGACCTTTTGGAAGCCTTTGCTGTTTTCTTCCTCCTCTTCCACTGTGGATTAGAGGAATACTGCTGACTGTGACAGCATTCACGCCGTCTGTCACAGTGCCTGTTATAAGCCCTCTTTTTTTCTGTTTGTATTTTTAAAAATTGGGAAAGAATTTTGATTGGACCTGTTAGGTGCAGGACAGGCTGAGTAAGCTGTCTGCAGGGCATGCCAAACAAAGTTAGCTGCAGGATGACCTGGCTTCTCTAACCCTCCGTCTTGCCCAAACGCCCAAGCCCCCGCTCAAGGCTGAACACTCAACCCCCTGCTCAAGGCCGAACACTTAACCCCTTGTGTGTCAACAAGGCAGCTTGCAGACCCAGAGACCCCCATTAGATTTGGGCTATAAAAACTCCCTCCTGCCAGGCCTCTCTCTCTCTTGCTCTCTCTCTCTCTCTCTCTCTCTCTCTCTTGCTCTTTTGCGCTCTCTCTCTCTGTCTCTCCTTCTCTTTCTCTCTTTTCTCCTCTGTTGCACTGCTGCAATAAAGATTTCTCTTGGTCTCTCCGAATATTGTGGTCACTGGATTGAACCCAGTGCCTCACACATGCTAGATGAGCACTCTACCACTGAGCTATAACCCCAACCCCTGTATTTTTTTTTAATCAGGGTTGTCCTGTCCATAAAAGTCACATCTAAAACAAAATGGCACAGATAGATTGGAAAGAGGTATAACATGGAGATACTAAAGCAAAAGCATACATAGTGATATTAATTTAGAGTAAATATTATTAACAAGGATAAAAGGGAATGCTACATAGTAATAGAAGAAACATTCTATCCAAAGTTGGCTGCTATCTACCAAAATAATCTTGAAACATACTTAACAAACACTAATATGATTGCAAGGAGAGAGTAAAACCACAACCATCATCAGGGACTTGAGCTCACCTGCTGTGGATCAAGTAGACACAACATTGTAAAAGCACAGAAGAGTCATAGTATATGAAAGGAAGCTGGACACCAAATAATGATTAAACCCAGCCAGTGGTGCCATCCAGGTGGATTACAAAAGGCAGAAGCTTTCACACTGTAATTTTATTGTCAACATCCTTTCTCTTATCACTCTGAAAATCATTTACCCATGAATAGCATAATAACAACAAAGAAAGATTGCTATGGGGAAATGATTAAGTAACCTGGAGTACAAGACACATATTGATAAAACTTGCCAAAAGGTGACAGTTCTGTAAGAACACAAAGAAAGCAGTCTTTGACTTTTCATTATGTCCTCAGTTTGAAAAATGGCAGCAGGCTTAGGGACCAAAACTGTCACCAACGTCTCCCACGATCTCTGCCCCAGCACTTGTGACCTGGCCACTCTTTCTAAGGAAGTGGTTCCCATCTACAATTCTGCAGGTACTTCTGCAGGGGGGAAACTAACTACAACACTAAAGATTTTATGATAGTATTTTCATGCTACCTATAAAGCATCACATTAGGGTGATTTCCCTTGACTGCTACTTACCACTGAATTTCTGAACAGGAGAGGTCATGGCCGTGTGTTCGTTTGGCCTTCACACCCACATGACTCTGACTCAATTCTACAGTGTCTTGTAACCTTCCTCTGAAGAAGGATCATGGAAAAAGCCAACTCACTCCAAAGGTCCTGCGTGGTTCAATGAGCCTGGGATCAGTGTCACCGTAACACATCTCTTACTATAGTAGAAATGTCTTTTAGGTGTGTGCCCAAATGTGTGGACCCTCCCGAGAAGAGTTCACAGCACACTGAGGTCCAGGGCCCAACCCTGAGAATGCTGACATCTTTCAGGCACTTGGCATTAGTGCAAGCCAGTCCTGGAAGGGGAAATGAATAGTCAACCTGCATCATTCCTTTTCTAAGAATTTGTAGACTGTCTACCCTATGTCAGGTCCTGGGCTGGGTACTGGGATTCCAAATGAACAAAATGAGGTCTCTGACCTCGAGGAGCTGATGATGGAGTGGAGGAGAACTATACAGCAGGTAATAACATTCTGGTGTGATAAGGTAGCTGAGGGCGCCCAGGGGAGGCCCCTTGCTGGAGGAAGGGGCACAGAGTGAGGATATCAAGTCATAAAGCCGACGGGTGGGAGTGGCGGCAGGGAGAGGCGGAGGGCAGAGGGATCGGCACGTGAGGGGCGCGCCGGTAAGGGCAAGCAGGAGACCTGGGAGAGTTGGAGCTGCAGCACTGAGTGGGAGCGGGTGAGTGGAGAGAGATGGGGCTGCACCGCAAACAGGGCCATGCCCAGCTGTGGGGGAGGCTCAGCCCGGCCACAGCCATTCCTCTCTGCTCTGGAGGCCCTTGATAGATACTTTGTTGCTTGATTTTCCTCCGGCTTCGACTCACCTTTGAACTTTTGGCCTCTTCCAGAAGCCTTCAATGCCCATGACTTACAGGACAGACTTCTAGGCTTGACCTTCAGGGCCTCCGCCAGCTCTATCCAATCTACTTGCCCCTCCACAAGCTTCCTCCTCCTCCTCCTCCTGGCCGACTTGCCCTTTGAGATAAACCGTATGCTGCCAAGGCTGGGGACGGTGCTCACAAAGGCTCACTGGACCACTCAACAGGGACCAGAGCCTGAGCTCCCTTCTGTCGCTTTGCAAGGAGCACTGAGGTTGCCAGAGAGTGTTGAAGCCCAGGGCCACGCGGAGACGTCCTGACTTAACCAACAGAGTTCAGGCAAATGGAAGAGGACCCAAGTGGAAGAGGACGAGGATCCTCACCCTGAGATGGAGACAGTCTCACGCTGGATCCTCCATGGCCAAGATCACCTCCCAACCCACCAGTTATATCAGCAAATATGTCCTGCGGTTCTGGATCACTGAGCGGCCAGATATGAAAACTATTTACCCCTGAAAGTGGCAATGCAGATTACCAGGGGACTTTCCTCGTTGGCTATATGAACTTTGGCATGATTTGAACCTATCTATAGATGTAAAAATACACTCGTAATAAAAGCAACCATGTTTTTGAATGCCAATAAACAGGAAGCTCATAAAAAGGATGCCATGGCTGGATTTTGTGTTCTTTTTGCTTCCCCTGAAACTTTCAGACCTGGGCAGGTGCCAGGGAGATAGAAATGAGTACAAACAGATTATCAATCCCACCACCATAGAGATCAGTGTGCGTGTGCGTAGGGAATGGTGGAGAAGGGGGGTCTGAGACAAAAGAGGGTGACCAAGTCAGGGGGCTAGCAGCAGACTCCACCAACACCGGCATGGAGAAGTCCCCAGTAGGAATACCCATTTCTTGGAGCAAAAACAGGCAGGAAGATGATGAATCTAAGACTTGGAGGACATTCTAAGAAAGGAATTGATTCTCCTTGTCTTGAATCCAAACAGGAGAACTGGACAGATGAATGTCCCTGGAATGTCCCACATGCTATAGGAAGATGTCTTCTGCCATGTCCAGGGTCCCCAGCAGACTACTGTGGAGCAAGGACTACTAGTCCCGAGAAGTGTGGAGCCATGTGTGGGGACCACCTGGCACCCTGTAGGGTCAGGTGACCTCTAGGACGATCAGAGGCAGTCTGGCTTAACAGAGAGCACTCAGGAGCTCCCCTTTCCTCACCTCCCCAATACAGTCACTGGACTAGTCCTGTTGGTGCCATTGCCAAAATATATCCCTCCTGTCCATTGATCCCATCTTCCCGCAGGCATCCCAGGCCAAGCCACGGTCTCCTCGGTGGCCTCCTGGCCTCCACTCTTAGTGCCCCCTGGTCTGCTGTCCTCACGGAAGTCTCAGTGATGCTTCTTTAGTGTGTGTGTGTGTGTGTGTGTGTGTGTGAGAGAGAGAGAGAGAGAGAGAGAGAGGGCAAATACTTAACAGGTAAAATTGTCCCTATTCATCCCTTCGTGTTGTTTTGAAGTCCACGTGCGTTGTGGAATGGTTAAATCAGCTGGTTAACCTATGCATTACCTCCCAGGCTTGTCGTTGTTTTAACATCTACTCTCAGCGATTTTCATCACATTATGTTGTCATTAACCATAGTCACCATGTGGAATAACAGAGCTCTTGAACTTGAGCCCCCTCTCTGAGGTTTTGTACAGATTGTCCAGCAGCTTCCCAACCCCAGGCCCTGGTAACCACCTTTCTACTCACTACTTTCATGAGTTAAAATTTTTTTTTAACCAGTCACCTTTTGTTGGGTATGAATTCTCAGGATATAAAAGGATTGGATGGGGGGGGGGGGGCTGGAGTTGTGGCTCAGCGGTAGAGCGCTCGCCTGGTACATGCAGGGCCCTGGGTTCGATCCACAGCTAAAGATAAATAAATAAAATAAAGGTATTGTGTCCAACTACAACTAAAAAATAAATATTAAAAAATATAAAAGGACTCGGCCATGTTTGAGGTGTTGATGGAGGGGAGCTGGGCCAGGGCAGGAGGGCTCAGGAGTGCAGAGTGTGCCCCCCACACCGCCCCTCTTCAGGGGTACTCGCATGGCTGCTCACATATGAGTTCCTTGAAGTCCGCAGCTGAAAAGTACATGGCTATCAACACCATGTTAACCCCAGTGATTCCTCCTCTCGTCACACTGATGAACGTGCAACACCAGCAGCAACCTCTCCGGAACGGTGAAACCCCACATCAGTACTCCATGAGCTTCTTTTCCTTCACTGGTGCGTCTGGCGCCATCTTGGAGTACCAATAACACAATGGGGAAGGACAGTCTCTTCAACCAATGGTGTGGGGACAACTGGATCTCCATGTGCAAAAGATACTGGCAGTTGGACTGGGCTGTGCCAGGGCTGCCAGATAGGGAGCACCTACAAATTCAATCTTTTAAAAATTCTACAAATAAGTGAGATTGCACAGCACTTGTCTTTCTGTGCCTGGCGTATTTCACTTACCGCAGTGTCCTCTGGGTTCATCCATGTTGCTGCACATGACAGATTTCCTCCTTTCTTAAGACTGAGTAGTAGTCCCCTCTTAACACCATATGTTCCTTATCCTTCATCTCTTGATGGACATTTAGGTGGATTCCATACTTTGGCTATTATGAATAATGATGCAATGAACATGGGGATGCAGATAACTCTTTGACATACAGATTTTGATATATATCCTGTGGTGAGATTGCTGGACCATTTTTAATATTTTGAGGAGCCTCCAAACTGTTTTCCAAAATGAGAATGCGCTATTTATATTTCCACCAACAGGTTTCATTTTCTCCATATCTTTTCCAATATTTATCTTTCCTTTTCTTGATAGTAGCCATCCTAACAAGCATAAAGTGATATCTCATTTTGGTTTTAATTTATTTGCATTCACCAATGATTAGTGATGTTAAGTCTTTTCACAGATAGCTGATGGCCAGTGTATGTCTTCTTTTGAGAAATGCCTATTCAGGTCTTATTTGTTTGTTTGGTAGTTGGTTGGTTGGCTGGGGTTTTTCCCAGCTTTGGGACATTTTTCAATCAGGTTGTTTTCTTGCTATTGTTGTTTGAGTTGGTGCATATTGTGAATATTAACTCTTATCAGATGTATGGTCTGCAAGTATTTCCTCTGGTTCCCTTTGTTGTCTTTTCATTCTCTTGATTGTTTTCTTGGCTGTGCAGAAGCTTTTTAGTTCTATTTATCTATTTTGATTTTTGAGGCCTGTGCTTTTGTGTTCACATACAAAAAAACTCATCATCCAAACAAATGATATTGATCCTTCCCTGTTTTCTTCTAATAATTTTACCATTTCAGGCCTCATCTTTATCAGTTCTCAATTAATTTTTTTTTGAGTTGATTTTTGTATACGGTGTGAGATAAGGGTCAAAATTCATTCTTTTGCATAGGAATATCCAGTTGTCCCCCCACCATTTGTTGAAGAGACTGTCCTTTTCCCACTGTGTTATTGGTACCTCTGTGGAAAATCAATTTGTCATGAATGGATGGATTCATTTCTGGGCTCTATCCTGTTCCATGGTCGATGGGTCTGTTAGGCGATGCCATGCTATTCTGATTATTAGAGCTGTGTAGCTTGTTTTAAAGCCAGCTAGTCTGATGCCTCCAGTTTGTTCTTTCTGCTCAAGATTGCTGGGCTCTTTGGGGTCTTTTGTGGGTGTATATGAATTTTAGGATTGCATTTTCTATTTATGCATAAAATGTCACTGGAATTTTGTTATGGATTGTACTGAATCTGTAGATAACTTTGGGTATATGGACATTTTAATAGTAATTCTTCTAATTCGTGAACTCAGGATATCTTTCCACTTATTTGTGTTTTATTCAATTTCTTTCATCAATATTTTGTAGCTTTTGGTGTTCAGGTCTTTCACTTCCTTGGTTAAATATATTCCTAAGTATTTCACTTTTTGGAAACTTTTGTAAATTGGGTTGCTTTCATGTATAGAAATGCTACTGATTTTTGTAGGTGGATATTGTGTTCCTAATCTAGAAAAGAACAACAAATAAATAATGGGTTCAGCAAATTCTATTAAAACATAGTTGTTATAATAATCATGAAGGAGACATTTTTATTGGCATTAGCTCTGTTAGCCTTGTTAGAATTTATAGACTCGGGGAAGATAGGTTAGATGGCTCAGTCCCTTTATGAACCTATGTGTGTGGTTTTTTTTTTCTCTCAATAAATTTACCTACAGCAATTACAGAGGTCAAAATCATACATGGACATTAGGTCCTTCCAACACTTGGAAGCACAGTTGGTGACAGAGTCTCTCCCTTGGAACAGCAGTTTGAGAATCAGGGATTATCCTTTATTCCATAAATACGTATTGTGCCTACTACGTGCCAGACCCTGTGAGATGAACAAAGAACACAGGACCTTGCCCTCCTGGGGCTTCTGGACTCGTGAAGAAACAGGTGGACAAGTGAGCACGTAGGTAGGAGGGGCTGAGCCGGCGCTCCTTCCCTTTATCCTCTCTTGTTTTCACCACTCGAGCAACTAATTCAGACCCATCTGATGACCACTAGAAAGGAACAGTGCCAGCTCTTCAGGATCTGACTCCTCCTTCCCCTTCCGGGTTCACTGGGCTGGCTTGCCTGAACTTGACCACAGAGGTACTTCGCACTTAAGAGCCACCAGGCAATTCTCGTCAGCGTGGGTGCTGTTTCGCGAGCGTTCAGACCTTCCACTGGAAGGCTGGGGAGACAGCTGAGAGGTGTGCCCTCCATGAGGACCTAGACTGGGACCTGCAGAACTGGGGCTCCAGGAAGAAGCTGGCTTCCAGAGAGCAAAGGTGGGCGAGGTGGGAACTGCTCGTGAGACTCTGCTTCCTGCAGATCTTCAAGCACCCGCACCCCAGAGCCCCGTTACTCCTTCACTATGAATCTCCCAGTCGGGGTGTTTCAGAACCTAGTCCCACAGACGCCTGGGCTTCAGGGCTTCATAAACCCTTAAAATGGAGGGAGTATGTGTGCATTTCCCGGGTACAGAGCTCCTGCTTTTTATCCTGTCCTAAGAAGAGTCTGGGTTTTAGAGGTTAATGTTCCCATCTAACTGGCCATTATGAGCAGAGGTCCTAGTGTAGGACACAGAGCAGTGACTCCATGTCCTGAGGCCATGGTCATCCAAAGGATGGCATCCAACCCCTCCTGGAGGAACCAGGGGACAGTGAGCACAGTTAGCTTTCACAGCTCCATGCAAGAAGCCAAGCACCTCAGCTACAGCCCCCCACAGTTAGAGGACAAGTATCAGCATTATCACACCCACTTTGCAGATGAGGAAATTGAAGTTTGGGGAAGTGAAGTAACCTTTCTATCATCCCGATAATACTTCAGATCATGGATTCAATCCAAGGACTAATCGATATCAGGGCCACCTGTGTGACCAGTACCCTATTTGCTCTTCCAAAGTCCTGGAGGACCTGCCATCTCTCCTGGGAACCAAACAACTCTGTTCAAAGAACCTCCAGCTACCCACTTTGCTGTTCAAGTCAAGTCCAAGGACTGCTACCAAAGGGGTGTCTCTGGCAAAATCTGATTTTAAAAAAAAGAAGAAGAAAGAGGAAAAGGAAATCCAAATAAGTTCCCAAGGTCTCTCTGTGCCTTGAGCTCTGCCGCCTGGTGAGAACCATTGTGCATCTTAATTAAAGTAAACAGATGCACATAATAGTTTCTGTTGACTCTTTTTAGGTCTGGCCACTTCATTGAGGTCTTTTCAAAGGTGAGAACTCAGGTTCCCTGCCTCAAAATTGCTTTGCCAAAGTTATGATTCACCTCAACTCAACCTCAGGTAATCCACACTGCACCTACCTCAGGGCCAAGGGCCCCAGGCAAGGGGAGGGGCAGCGGCCACAAAGGTGGACAAAGCACTTTGTCTTCCTCTGTGGAAAGAAGTAAGGATGGATTGCTGTAACTGATAGAGCCCTAACATGAGGTGCCAAACATTGCTCTAAGTGTCTCTAAAGGGTCAGATTGAAAAATGAGAATGAGAAAGGCCAGTTAATGAGGACCCTCGTCAGACAAGGCTTGTTAGAGACAGTGACCCCACAAGCTTCCCTGAGGCAGGTTTTCTTTGCTATTTTACAGATGAAATAGAGTTGGGAAAATGACACAGTGTCACACAGCTAATAGGCAGCTAATAACGTTGCTTCCACACCCCTTTCTACTTCCCATAGCCTCCTGTGGAGAACCTTGCAGTAAGGAGAATGCAGTCCCTAGTTTACCACTTTTATCTACTTCTATTCCAAGAAGCATGTTCAACATACTGATACAAAAGCATGTTTTGATTCTAGGTTGGAGATCGGGACATATGCAGTGTGTGATCTGGAAGGGACAAAAGTTTGCAGGCAAGGACCTTCTTCTTTTTTTTTTTTTTTTTTAGTTGTAGGTGGACACAGTAACCTTTTATTTTTTGTGGTGCCGAGGATTGAACCCAATGCCTCACGCATGCTGGACGAACCCAGGGCTTCACGCATGCTGGGCGAGAGCTCTACCACTGAGCCACAACCCCAGCCCCTGACCCTCCTTTTCAATGTCAGTTTTCAGAAGTCTTGAATGAGTGCGAATGAGCTCAGGCCTGGTGTTCTCGGTGCCTGTGTTCTCTAGCACTGGCCATTCATCTTATGTCCTTTGCATTAACAGTGAGCTTGAAAAATCGTACCAGCCTCTTGTCAACCCATGCAGGGACATTATCTAGTGCCCATCTTTGCACTGCAGTTAATCATTTATAGGATTTCTTCACAGCTTAGAAAATGCCAGTAATGTGCAGTACAAAATAATCTGCCAGAAAGATTAGTTTTCATGGCTTCATTACATTATACAACAGCCAAATTGCTGGCATTTGGGTTATCAGGCGCTGGGATTGTAGGGACACGCCTCGATCCAAAGCGGCTTTATTATTATGAATAACTCTGATTCCCAAAAGTTTTCTAGGCAAAAGTCCACCAACCCTGTTTTTTTTCCAGCATTTGGCTACCAAGAGCCACGTTATCTAGTCCAGGTACTGTGTGTTATCTGAAGTGAAGTGTTGAATAGGAGGGGCCATAAACCTTAATTTACCAAAATTGATATGTGTGGAGATGCCATAAAAATGCCTACTGCTTTTACTCCTGGTAATTGAGGACAATTATGAGATATCTTTTATCCACACTGTTCTGTACTCTGTGGAAATTAACCAGGAAAATTAACCTTAAAATCAGCCAGGGTGGGACTGCAAATTGGTGCAACCGTTATGGAAAGCAGTATGGAGATTCCTCAGAAAACTTGTAATGGAACCACCATTTAACCCAGCTATCCCACTCCTCGGTTTATACCTAAAGAACTTAAAATGAGCATCCTACTGTGACACACTGTTTATAGGAATGTTTGTAGCAGCTCAACTCATAATAGCTAAATGATGGAACCAACCTAGTGCCCTTCCACAGATGAATGGAATAAAGAAAAGGTCTCATATATACACAGTGGAATATTAGTCTTAAAGAGAATGAAATTATGGTATTTGCTGGTAAATGGGGGGAGCTGGATAATATCATGCTAAGTGAAATAAGCCAATCTCAAAGAACCAAAGGCTGAATGTTTTCTCTGATATGCGGATGCTAATTCACAATAACGGTGAGGGGGTAGGGAAGAACAGAGGTACTTTGGATTGGACAGAGGAGTGTGAAGGGAGGGGAGGGGTATGAGGGTAGGAAAGATAGCAGAATGAATAGGACATTGTTACCCTATGTGCATATATGGTTACAAGACTGGTATGATTCTAAATCACGTACAACCAAAAGAATGAGAAGTTGTACTCCATTTATGTAGGATATGTCAAAATGTGTTCTATTATCATGTCTAACTAATTAGAACAAATAAAGAAAAAAGATTAGTCAGGGTATTCTAAGCCCCCAAATTTCATGCTTAATTACTGAAGCTCATAAAATTGCTAAGATTGGCCAAGCGTAGTGGTGCACTCCTGTAATCCCAGTAACCTTGGAAGCTGAGGCAGAAGAATCACAAGTTCAAGGCCAGCAGCAGCAACTTTGTAAGACCCTTTCTCATAATAAAAAATAAAAAGGTCTGGGATGCACTCAGTGGCAAAGTGCCCCTGGGTTCAATCCCCAGTACCAAAAGAAAAAAGAAAATGGTAAGATTGTTAATTTTGAAAGAACTTTTGTCCAATCAAGAGAAAAGTCATCCTGTTCTCAGATCTTGGGCAACGTCAGAATCAAGGGGATGTAAGAATCCTAATACGCGCTCCACTAACTGGGATAAGGTGAGCGCTGAGAACTGCACATTGAAGGGATGCAGCTGGCCTGTCTAGGGACTTCTGGCAAGCTGCCCATCAGTGGTGCCCGGGCCACCCACACCCTGATGACGGGAACAGTAATCCTAATCTTTCTGGCTCTAGCCTCCTGATTTCCTTTCCCCAGTTGAAGGCTAAGGTAAAATGATAATGTCCTTTTAGCCTTTGGGAAAATAGTAATTTATTTACTTATCAGTTCAAAGTCAGGTTAAGAGATCGTAACTCACAGAGGCCAGGGTAGTTAGAGTGGTTCACCGAGCACTTTCTTAAACCGCAGAACTGCTGGCCTCCTGACCTCAACGGTCTTCATCGAGTTCCCCCAGCCTCTCACCAACTCTCCCTCTCACTTCCCCAGTGCTCGGGCTGCCTCCCCCTTTCCCTGTTCTCCGTCATTTGAAGTTAAATTGAGTTTGAAGAGAGTTTTGTCATGGCTGCTGTTCACTTAAACACCAGAGGAGGGCTGGGGCTGGGGCTCAGAGGTAGAGCGCTCGCCCAGCATGCATGAGAGGCACTGGGTTCCATCCTCAGCTCCACATAAAAATAAAATAAAGATATTGTGTCCACCTACAACTAAAAAATAAATATAAAAAAATCAAAGGACCTCTATGTCTAGTTTCATTTATAAAAGCTTATTAAATTTGTTTGAATTTTGTTTTATGTTACCATCTTTTTCTTTCCGTCACTAGCTAATTACTTCTCACTTTTCTTTGTGCCAAAACCTCAAGAAATACAAAATGTAGACACGTTTTCTTGGTGGCAGAGGAAAGTGTTCCTCTGGTCTGGGTCTGCATGGCCTCTGGTGAAGCTTCCATGAAGCCTCTTCTGTAGCAACGTAGCGCCAAGCTGGGTTTCCTTTGAAACTTTGGGTTGGTTTTGTGAGAAAAATAAGCCTGACAGACTGTTGGTTAGAGCCCAGTGGTGGACAGATGACCTGACTGTGCGGCCTGGTGACTGCCTCCCGCATGCACACAGCCGGTTCATGTGCTGAGGCTGATCCTCAGCATGATGGTATTTGGAGTTGGAGTTTGGGGAGCTGATTAAGTCAGATTAGGTCATAAGGGCTCTGGGAGCCTTAGCTTTCTTGAAGGGAACTGAAAGAGATCTCATGTCCACCTAAGGACAGAGAGAAATGAGGGTCCTCTATGAATCAGGAAAGGGGCCCTCACCAGACACTGCATCTGCCAGTACCTTGACCTTGGGTGCACCAGGCAGCTGGAGGTGGGGCAGGGAGCGGAATGGAGTAGATTTCCTGCTCAGGTGATGTGATTTTGCTAGCAACTGGATGTGAACGATGGCCGGTGCATTTCCTGAAGGCTGGAGCTAGATGGTTCTGGTTGCATGATCTGCAAGATGGATTACAAGCACACATGTCTCCCATATGAGAGCAAATCTCCTTCTCTCTGGGACAGAAGAAGGGGAGGAATGGGGCACCTAACCACATCCAGATTGGTTCTTTTAACAGGATGGTGACTTGGCCCTTTTGGGACTTCTGATTGAGGTTCCCCTTGGCTCCTGCATTTCATTGATTCTACTGTCCGACTGCCCTCCACGTCAGCAGAAGTGGCTTCGGATAAACAATAACAAAAATGGGCATTTAAGGACACCAGAATAGAGGCCAAGGGGATGGGGGGGCTCAAGGGAGCAGATGTAACTCTGGCACCGGTCAGATGGCTATTTTTAGCATTAGAGTTGGCGAGGATCCTGGTTTGTATGAATCAAAACTCTCTCATGGTTGCAAGAAATAGAAACTTAACAGGAACCGCTCAGGCAAAAAGGGTGTCTCATGATCCCTGAGGCAGGATGCGGCCAGCCCCAGGGGTGGTGGGGAACCAGGAGCTCGTCCCTAAAACCAGCCCCTCAGGACTCTCCCCTGCCCCGGATTCCAGGTTTCTGGAACTCTCCTCCTGCTCACACGCTCCCTCCCCCACTCTCTGCTGGGTGTTCTCTGCCTCTCAGGGAACCTCAGACTGCCAGCAGCTCTCAGGTTTGTATCTGCCCCTTTTAAGAGACCAACAGCCTTGACCCTAGAATCTTTTAGTTCCGGTCTAAAGGCC
The DNA here is from genome assembly GCF_021218885.2 of Marmota monax. Lineage (NCBI taxonomy): Eukaryota > Metazoa > Chordata > Mammalia > Rodentia > Sciuridae > Marmota > Marmota monax. The sequence continues at coordinate 648,572 of NW_026692843.1, read as the reverse complement.
CACAAACTGGAAAGCAGAGCTGGACACTGCATTTAAATGGCAATCCACTCAGGGCGGAGAGACCCTCCGTTGTTTCCACCTAGAGTCAGGCTGGAGGCCAGGGGAGGTGGGGGCAATGGGAGGGTGGAGGTTCCAGCCACTTCTGGAGCTGCAGCTGGTGGCAGCACCACCCTAGAAATGGCTGCCTGGGCACCCCGGGCACCTTCCGTGGGAAGTGGGCCAGAGGACAGCTCCAAGATGGGTCCTAAAGGGGCAGAAAAACCAGCAGGCCCTCAGCACAAAGTGGCCCGTGCTTAAGGGGAAGCTTCCATGAAGTCATGCTATGTCACCGCTGTCCCAGACATTTCAGCTGGAGCTCACCCCTCACAGGAATTTGCCATCTAGTACCGGAAACAGGAGCACGAGGGGGACGGGAGAGTCCCCTTCCAGGAAGGCTGCATTTCTTCTAAACGGCTGTTTCACGAAAAGAGGGGAGACAGGAGGAGGGCGGCACTCTGAGGCCACCTTACATAGGGAAGGGCTGTTTGCCAAGGCAGGAGGACAGCTCCCTGTGTCCCCAGCAGGTAGCACTGCACCTAAGGGCAACTTGCCAGGGTACAGATTGTTGGCCCATGTAAGATCGAGTTGCCTTGGGGGACAGGGAGCCCCCATTCCTAGAGGTGGCCCTCTGTGACAGGCAGCACACAGAGGAAACTTGGGAGGGAGACTGAGCCATATGACCCCCACCTTCCTTCCAGTCTTAGAGCCCCCAGTGCAGGTCTACCCATGGAGTCACAGCCCTGCTTTCCAGGGGCAGCCAGATGGCCACCATCAGTGGACCTGGAGAAGACACTGGGCAGAGTGGGTCCTGCCCCACCGGCACCCTGGGGGCTGGGGTGTGGTAGGTCCTGAGAAGGGCCTATGGCCACCCTCCACTCAGAGCATTCGCCTGTTCTCACAAAGTGATGCTCATTGTCATCAGCACACAAACCCCATCAGCACAAGACCCGTCACTCAGAAAATAGAAAAATGAATTGTCACCTATTCACGTGATAGAGTATGATGCAGAGGCAAATGGAGAGAAATGTAAATATGACACAGGCATCTACACACATGTAGACACATACACATGTACACACACGTGCATACGTATGTCAGCACCATTGAGCTAAAACAAATCAAAGCTGAGAGACAAGTGACACTACAGTGTCATTTCTGAAGTAACCACACATCCACGGGCAATGTGTGTTGCTACCCGTGTGTGAGAAAAACGACACCAAGGAAATGGCAGTGGGTGCCTGGCGGGAGGCAGGAAGGCTGGGCTTGGGTGGGGGTGACCTGAGGACGTCAATTTTGTACTTACAAAAAAGCATAAAGCCAAACACAGTGGTGCACTGAGTGATTGCCCTGAAATCCCAGAGGCTTGAAAGGTTGAGGCAGGAGGATCCCAAGTTCAAAGCCAGCCTCAGCAACTTAGTGAGACCCTGTCTCTAAATAAAATATAAAACAGGTTGGGGATGTGGCTCAGTGGTTAAGCACCCCTGGGTTCAAAATCCTGTACAAAAAAAAAAAAAAAAAAAAAGCAAATAAAACAAAGTGTGAATGTGAATCTGGTTAGGGAGAACACAATGTTTGCTACATTGAGAAACAAACTGAGGCCCCAGGAGAACAGTTTTTGACATATTGACAGATGCATGTTAAGGGGCACATTCCCGGCTGGGCACCCAGCCGCCCTGGGCTCTGACCCAGGTCTGCTCAGCAGCTGCCTCTGCCCCACGCTGGACTTGAGCCGTCCCACCTGATGCCATCCCTGCTTCCTGACCACACATCTTCCCCTTGGATCTCAAGTATAGAAGGCTCCAGTTGTCCAGTGGAGGTGACCGGCTTGCTCGGCATCCCTGCAAGAAGGGCCACACGTCAAAGTCGACATTGAAGCCAGGAAGCAGCTGGTGACAGGAGTCCCGTGGCATCCTGGGGCAGGAGCAGAGGAAGGCAGAGGGGCTGTAAGTAATCATTCTTGTCACCCTGGAGAAGAACAATGCCACTCCAGCCCAGCGTGTCCCCCTGGGAGGAAGAGGGCCCAGCACAAGGTGGAAACAGGTTGAAGCCCTCGGGCAGGGTTCAGCCTCAGTGCCTCGGTCTCCTGTCAGTTCCCAGGCTGTGCCCCACACCAAGAATCCGTGTGGAGGGGACCCCCAGATCAGTGTGTCCCCATGAACAAACAGGTTCAAACCAGATCACAGCCCTGTGCCATGGCGGAAATGAAGTCCTGCCAATTTTCCATAATAGAAGAAATAATGCTTAGCAGGGGCAGAGAAGAAGAGCGCTGAGGGAGAGGACGCCAGCCCCACAGAGGAGGAGCAGGGAGGTGCTCCTAGTCCTCAGCGATGCTCCAGCCCCCTAGGTCCTAACAGTCCACATGCAAATCACCTGGAGCCAGGTGCAGCGAGGCTTCCCAGGGAATGAGTCTGCAGGACGTCTGTGGACCTGTGTCCATGGCCACTGGGGTTCATTCACTCCTCAGCCATTCAGGTCCTGCTACATGCCCCGCCTTGTAGGGGCCGGAGAGCCCGTGCGTGGGGTCCTGCCTCTCACAGGGCTCACACTAGCAAGAAGCCAGCAGTAAACAGGCAAGTCACCTTGCTGACACATGCGGAAGGGAGTGTCACAGCTGCAGCAGAGCAGGGGCCGAGGGTGGCAGTTGGGTTCTGAGCCCCTTGCCCAGGCCCGGCAGTGCTGGGCACACTGGAGCTGGGCGGTGTCCTCCGTCCATTACTTCCTCCAGGCACAGGTCCAGGTGGCCAACACCTCCCTGCTGTACGCGACATTAGTTCACCCCCTAGTGGATACACCATCATCACAGCCACAGGGTTTTTGTTTGGTTTCTTCAGTACGAATAACCACTGAGTTGTACCCCAGTTCGTTCGTTCGTTCGTTCGTTCTTTTTTTCTTTTTCTTTCTTTCTTTCTTTCTTTACTTTAGTTTTAAATTTTCAGACAGGGTCTCTTTCAGGCTGGCCTCAAACTTGTGGCCTCCTAACTCAGCCTCCTGAGTTGCTGGGATCACAGGTATGTATTACCACACCTGGCCACAGGCACAAATTTTCATGGGTCCTTCCTTTTCTTGTAGCCCAATAATTAATAGATGACGTTATTGATTCTGGACCACAGATGCAATGTTCCTGACTTAGTGTAAGACAGGGTTCTGCTGAGAAGCGGAACCAGTGGGGTACACAGAGGTGCACAGAATGGGATTCACCATCAAGAAGGGCTCCCATGATGGTGGAGACTGAGCTGTCCCATGACTGCTGTCTGCAAGCTGGAGGTGAAGGAAAGCAGGTGGTGTCATTCTGGCCCCAACCTGAAGGCCCCAGAAACATGAACACTGATGTGTGAGGGTGGGAGGCAGATGTCCCTGCTCACACAGAGCAAATGTGCCCTCCCTCTGCCTTCTGTCCTACCAGGGTTCTGGGCAAATTGGATGGTGCTGAGCTGCGGTGTGAGCAATCTTCATTATTCAGGCTACAGAACGCTAACCTCATCCAGAAATACCTCCCCCATATGCTCAGAAATGATGCTTTTCCAGCTGTCGAGCATCCACTCGCAGCCACCACACCCTGGGTTACAGGGCAGTAGTGGGCTTCTAAAATGAACCACCAGGAGGACGGACCCCGTGTGAGCAGGAGCCAGATTTCACCAGATCCATCAACCCACATCCTGCTAAAGGACTTGGTGGGTGAAGAGAGGGAGGGAGACAAGCACGTTGGCCAGGCGGGTGCCCCTGGTGGGTGGACAAAGGCAAGAGGCCACCTAAGAGCCCAGGAGAGAGGCGAGGTGCTGCATGGAGAAGGCAGCTCTGGTCTTTGTCACACCCACCACAGGAGAGGGGTCTGTGTCTCAGGGTGCCAAAGCACAGAAGACTGCAGGGTCACGTGGGCCCAAGGCACAGCACATGTGGATCCCGTCACACCCTTCAGGGCCTCAGTGGTCCAGAACAGGTTTTCTTTCATGGGAACATGTGTTTGTGTCAAGGGCCAGAGATGCTCACAGGGCAGGTTGGGCGCAGCTTGGAGCCACACAGGAACCATCGGCCTCACTTCTGGTGACTGCGACGGGATTTTTCTTTATTTCAGGTTAGGTCTGCAGGCTTGAGCCTGTGGGGAGAGTCTCCTTCTTTGGGAAGTTCTTCCCTAAGAGCAATCTGTGGTCACCTGTGCCCAGGACAACTGGCCCAATGCTCGCCACTGATGAGAGTCTTTGGGGTCAGACAGGCCTTTTCCTCTGGCACTAGGAGGTGATTGTGTATCTCATATTGTTCTGTTTGTTTAAAATTTTAATTATAATTTTATTTTTTAGAGCAGTCCACAGCTAAATTGAATGGAGAATCTAGAAAATGTCCATACTCTCAGAAACTTCCCACCATCAGCAACCCCCACCAGAGTGACAGACTAGTTACAATTGAGTCTGTATTTGATCCATGTTGAGTTATAATCTCACCAACATTGTAAAACATCTTCTCCGGCATTTATTATTGTTTGTATTTTGATGGTGGCCATGCTAAGTGGAGTGAGATGAAATCTCCGTGTAGCTTTGATTTGCATTTCCCTAATTGCTTAAGATGTTAAACATGTCTTGTATATTTGTCAGCCATTCGTATTTCTTCTTCTGAGAAGTGCCTGTTTAGTTCATTTGCCCATTTACTAATTGGGTTATTTGGGAGGGTTTGGGGTGGCTCTTTGAATACTCTGTATATTCTGGATATTAATCCTCTGTGATGAGCAGCTCACAAAGATTTTCTTCCTTTCTCTAAGTTCTCTATTCACATTCTTAATTGTTTCCTTTGCTGTGTAGGAGCTTTTTAATTCAATGCCACCCCATTTATTAACTCTTGGCATTATTTCCTGAGCTGTTTCTTGTGCCTGTATGTTGGAGGGTTGACCCTTCATTTTCGTCTAGGAGTTGCAAAGTCTCTTGGCTGGTTTCTGGGTCTTTGATCCATTTTTGAATTGGTATTTGTTCAAGGTAGAGAATAGAGATCTGGTCTCACTCTTCTACATATGGATAACCAATTTTTCCATCACCATTTGTTTTAAAAGATACTTTTTCTCTAGTATATTATTTTGCTGACTTTGTCAAGGATCAGAATGACTGTATCTGTGTGGGTTTGTCTCTTTCATTCTGTTTCCTTGATTTATGTCAGTTTTTAGTAATTTTGTTGCCATAGCTCTGTAATTATAATTTAAAGTCAGGTGTTGTGATGCCTCTATCATTGCTTTTTTGGCTGAGAATTCCATTGGCTATTCTGGGTCTTTCATTTTTCCAGATGAATTTTAGGATTGATTTTTCTAGTTCTGTGAGGAACATTATGGGTATTTTGATGGGGATTGCACTGAATCTGTGCATTGCTCTTGGTAGTACGGCCATTGTAACAATATTCTGCCTATCTATGAGCCTAGGACGTCCTTCCATCTCCTCGTGACTTCTTCATTTCTGTCAGTGTTCTGTAGTTTATATTGTAGAGGTCATTCACCTGCTTGGTTGGATTTATTTCTAATTTTTTGTCTGTTTGGTGAATGGTATTGCTTTCCTGATTTCTTTTTCAGCAGATTCATTATTGGCATATAGAAAAGCTATTGATTTCTGGGTATTGATTTTGTAACCTGATACTTCACTGAATTGTCGACTAGCTCCAGAGATCTTCTGGTGGCGTTTCTGGATCTTCTAAGTATAGGATCATATAATCTGTAATCAGTGATCCTTTTTTATCCCTTTTATCTCCTCTTTTGCCCAATTGCTCTAGCTAGAATTTCTATACTTTATTAAGTAGGAGTGGAGAAAATGGACATCCTTATCTTTTTCCAAACTTTAAAGGAAATGCTCTCAATTTTTCCCCATTCATTATGATGTTGGCTGTGGGTTTGTCATATATAGTCTTTATGTTATTGAGGTCATTTTCTCCTATCCCTAGTTTCTTCAGTGTTTTTACCATGGATGGGTGCTAAATTTGTTGAAGACTTTCTCAGCAACTATTGAGATAACTATGTAATTTTTGTCCTTAATTCTGTCTATGTAGTGAATCACATTTATTGCTATGCATATGTTAAACCATCCTTGCAACCCTGGAATGAAACTGACTTGGTGATAATGTACAATCTTCTTAATATGTTGTTGACCCAGGCTCAATGACACATGCCTGTAATCCTAGGGCTCGAGAAGCTGAAGCAGGAAGATCATGAGTTCAAAGCCAGCCTCAGCAGTGGCAAGGCGCTAAGCAACTCAGTGAGACCCTGTCTCTAAATAAAATACAAAATAGGGCTGGGGATGTGGCTCAGGGGTCAAGTGCCCCTGAGTTCAATCCCTGGTACCAAAATAATAATAATATTATTAATATTAATAATATTAATAATGTTGAATATGGTTTGCTAATTATTTTATTAAGGATTTTTACATCTGAGTTTATCAGGGATATTGATCCATAGTTTTCTTTCCTTGATGTGTCCCTATTTTGTTTTGGCATCAGGTCCATACTGACTTCATAGAATGAATTTGAAAGTCTTCCACTCCTCTCTATTTCCTAGAACAATTTGAAGAGTATATGCATTAGTTATTCTTTAAAGTCTGGCAGAATTCAGCTGAGAATCCATGTGGTCCTGGAGTTTTCTTTTTATGACTGCTTCTATCTCATTGCTTATTATTGGTCTATTTAGGTTTTCTATGTCATCTTAATTAAATTTTGACAGGTCATATATCTATAAATGCATCCATTTTTTCCAGGTTTAATTCTAGATTCATATCCAGAATATATAAAGAACTAAGGACTCATCAAACCCACTCCCCAAATAACCCAATTAGTAAATAGGCAAATGAACTAAACAATTTATTGGAATATAAGTTTTCAAAATATTCCCTAATCATCCTCTGGATTTCTATGATGTCTGTGATGTCTTCTGCTTTTTCATCTCTAATTTTATTAATCTGGGTCTTAATTTCCTTTTAGTTAGTTTGGCTAAAGGTTTATCCATTTTGTTTATGTTTTCAAAGAACCAACTCTTTTTTAAAATATTTACTTATTTAGTTGTAGTTGGACGCAAAACCTTTATTTGTTTTTTTGTGGTGATGAGGATCGAACCCAGGGCCTCGCATGTGCTAGGCGAGCGCTCTACCGCTGGGCCACAACCCCAGCCCAAGAACCAACTCTTTGTTTCACTGATTCTTTGTAATTTTTTATTCTCTATTCCATTGATTTCAGCTCTGATCTTAATTATCTCCTTCCTTTTACTGGTTTTGGAATTGATTTCTTCTTCTTTCTCTAGGACCTTTGGATGCATCATTAGGTTGTTTACTTGAGACTTTCTAATCTTCTTACATAGGCACTCATAGACTTTCCCTTAGAACTGCCTTCATAGTGTCCCAGAGGTTCTGATATGTTGTATTACTATTCTCATTTGAGCCTAAAAATTTTTAAATTTCTCTCCTGATTTCTTCTCTCACCCATTTTTCATTCAAAAGTGTATTGTTCAATCTTTGTTTGTTTATAGAGTTTCTGAAGGGTTTTTTGTTTTGGTTTGGTTTTTGGTTTTTGATGTTGGTTTCTAATTTTATTCCATTATGATCAATAAGATCATATACATTTTTTTCATATTTTCTAAGAGTTTATTACCTAAAATATGATCTACTTTGGGAAAGTGTTCCATGAACAACTGAAAAGAAAATAAATTTGTCTATTATTGGATGAAATATTCTGTAGATATCTATCAAGTCCATTTTTTTTTTTAGGTCTGAAGAGCCTATTTTTTTATTTTTTAGGTCTGAAGAATCTTTACTGAGTTTATGACTGGATTACCTATCTATTAATGAGATAGGTGTATGGAGATCCCCCAGTACTATCATACAGGGGTCTGAATCTTCAAGTTGAGTAATGCCTGTTTTATGAAATTAGGTGCACAGATGCTTGGGTCATAAATATTTACTAACATTATATCCTCTTGTTGGATTGTTCCCTTTATCAGTATAAAAGGAGATTTCTCTCTTTTGATTAATACTGACTTGAGGTCTGCTTTGTCAGATATGAGAGTAGCTACTCCTGCTTGTTGGGGGGCTCCATTTGAGTGGCATATCAAATTTTATCCTTTTACTCTCAGCCTGCAACTGTCTTTGTAAAGTGAGTCTCTTGCAAATAACAAATAGTAGGGTCTTGATTTTTAATCCATTCTGACAGCCTGTCTTTTAGTTGGAGAGTTAAGATTGATGATATTTACTGTTATTACAGATAGATGTTTAATACATTCTGCCATTTTTCATTTGTTTTCTAAAGTTTAATTTGGTCCTGTTTCTAATTTGCTTAGCTAATCTTCAAATGATATCTGTCCATTTGTGAGCTCTGGAGGGTGTTTTTTATTTCTTCTATATGTAGTACTTCTTTAAGTACTTTCTGTAATGCCAGCTTAATAGTCACAAATTCTTTTACTTTCTGCTTATCTTGGAAGGTTTTTATTTCCTTTACAATTCTAAAGGATAGTTTTTCTGGATATAGCAATCTTGGTTGAGAGTTACTTTCTTGGAACAATTTGTTCCAAACCCTCCTGGATTTAAGAGTCTGTGTTGAGAAATCAGAAGTAATTCTGATTGACTTTCTTCTAAATGTGACCTGATGTTTTTCTCTTAGGCTTTCAAAATTCAATCATTTTTCTGTATGTTAGGCATTTTAAGCATTTTAATTATAATGTGTTGTGGAGAGTTTCTTTATTGATCATGTCTATTTGGAATTCTGAATATCCACCTCATTTTCAAGGCTTAGAAAATTTTCTATTATTATTTCCTTGAAGAGATTATTCATGCCATTAGCCTGCATCTCACAAATCTTTTCAATTCCAATGATTCTTTAATGTGGTCTCTTAGTGTTTTTCCTGAGATGTTGATTATACTGGTCATAGTCACTTATTTTATTTTCCTTAAAACTGTCTAAATATTTAAGACCAGTCACTTTGTCTTCCATATCAGATTCTGTCTTCAGCATGATCTACTCTGTTAGACTTTTTTTCTTTTTTTGGTGTGAGGGGACCAGGGATTGAACTCAGGGGCACTCAACCACTGAGCCACATCCCTAGCCCTATTTTGTATTTTATTCAGAGACTTAGTTGCTTAGCGTTTGCTTTTGTTGAGGCTGGCTTTGAACTCACAATCCTCCTGCCTCAGCCTCCTGAGCTTCTGGAATTACAGGCATGCGCTAAAACACTTGGCTCTATTAGACTTTAACTGAACATTGTTTTTTTATTTACTGTGCCTTTCATTTCCAAGATTTCAGTTTGGTTCTTTTTAAATATCTCCATCTCTTTACTGTATTTCTCGTTCATATCTTGTGCTGACTTCATTAATTTGTTCAGTGTTTTTCTGTGTTCTCTTAGAATTCACTGGTCAATTTTATAATCATTCTTTTGAAAACTTTTTCTAGTATTTATTCCACTAGATACTCTACTAGATTTAAAAACTCTGTATATTCTAATGGGGAATGGAGTGACCTAGATTAATATGCCCTCATTAGAGTGATGTCCACAGTCTTTGTGTTATTTCACTCTGTTTTTATGGTAGAAGTGTATGTCCATGAGTGAGACCTTAGTGTTCCCTACCTTCTTTTTTTTAATTAATTTTTTATTTGTTTTAATTAGTTATACATGACAGTAGAATGCATTTATGCACTTTGATATATCAATACATAGATGGGATATAATTTCTCATTTTTCTGAGTGTACATGTTGCAGAATCACATTGGTCATGTAGTCACATACATACATACAGTAATAATGTCTGTTTCATTCTACTATCTTTCCTATCCCCACATCCCCTCCCCTCCCTTCCCCCAACTTCCCTTTACTTAATCTAAGGTAATGCTCTTCTTCTCTAGTGCAGCCCACCTTATTGCGAATTAGCATCCACATATTAGAAAAAACATTCAGCCTTTGGTTTTTTGGATTGACTTATTTTGCTTAGCATGATATTCTCCAACTTCGTCCATTTAGTGGCAAATGCCATAATTTCACTCTTCTTTAAAGCTGAGTAATATTCCACTGAGTATATATACTACATTTTCTTTATCCATTCATCTACTGAGGGACACCTAGGTTGATTCCATAGTTCAGCTATTTTGAATTGAGCTGCTATAAACATTGATGTGGCTGCATCATTGTAGTATGCTGATTTTAAGTCATTTGGGTATAAACCAAGGAGTGGGATAGCTGGATCAAATGGTGGTTCCATTTCTCAGTTTTCTGAGGAATCTCCATACTGCTTTCCATAGTGTTTCCACCAATTTCAGCCACAGCTGCAATGTATGAGTGTACGTTTTTCCCCACATCCTCGCCAACATTTATTGTTGCCTATATTCTTGATGATTGCCACTCTGACTGGAATTAGATGAAATCTTAGTATAGTTTTGATTTGCATTCTTTTGCTAGAGATGTTGAACACTTTTTCATATATTTGGTTTGGGGGTTTTGTCTCCCTATTCTTTGTATTAAAGTATCACTGGAGTTGGAGCATGGACAGTGTGTGTGTGTGTGTGTGTGTGTGTGTGTAGAAAGAATCATTGTCTTTTGGCTGGGTTTTGAATGCGGATCAACAGTAGAGTCTCTACCCTGTGAACTCAAAGTGTCCCAGAAGATTCCCAGCACCTCACAAAGACGAGGAATCAAATAACATCAAAAATATCAGTGAACAATACACAGCATTATATGAATGCCTGGTGCCTACTATGACATCTAAAACGCTAGTTACCGCAAAAATAGGACTGGTAGGATCAGCAACAATAAATAGCTGTGAACTAGATCTTGAATTAAAGTCAACAGCAGGTATTAACTCCATCATCACAGTACTAACAACCACAACAACGTGAATGGTGGGAGCAGGAATTACATAACCCAAATAGTTACAAATGATGATAAAAATACAGTTCATTAAAATAAAATATGATAGGAAGGTAAAAGAAAGTTTAGAATGTTCAGAATGTGAAAAGATGTAGTTAGTGGTGGCTATAAAGAAAAAAGAAGAAAAAGATAAACAACATAAGTAAAGAGAGATCAAGAGAATTTGGCTATTGGAGGGAGGGGAAAGGAAAGAAAGAGAAACAAACAAAAATAAAAATTTAAAAATTCTGAAGTCAACAAATGAAAAGCCCTAACCCTCAAAAGAGAAAGAAAAATTACATTTAAAAAATGAGGAAAAAAAAGAACAAATGTGTATATATATGTTCATCCATGAACTAATCAGCACAGCAAGAACACCAGAACAAACAAATAAACAAAAAGGAAATCTTATTTTATTTTTTTTTTTTAGTTTTTTAAGTTTGGGTGCTGGGGATTGAACACAAGGGCTCTGTACCACTGAGCAGCATCCTCAGTGCTTTTTTTTTTTTTTTTTGAGATAGAGTCTTGCTAAGTAACTGAAGCTGACCTCCAACTTGCAATCCTCCTGCCTCAGCCTCCTAATAATTACAGGTACATACCACCATGCCCAGCAAGGAAACAACAAAAAAAAAAGTTCTTAATTAAAAATGAAAGAGTTATTTCTGCTGAGGTGGACAGAACTGTTGATGAGGGTGAACGCTCACTGCCTGTGTGAGACCATTCTCCTTTCTGTTTCTTCTTGGGCCATGTCCCGCTTAGAGAGAGCAAGGCCTTCCTCTTTCTGTGTCGCTCACTGGGCTGTCAGCTGGAACTGAAGCTGGGCTTTCTCGGTTTCCCTTCTCACCTGCACAAGGCGGGACTGAATGGGAATTATTGGAGTTTTGTCTGGACAGACCAGATCATTGCATTCCGGGGTGGGCTGCTGTACAATTCTAGGTGGGAAGTTCTGGTGGCTGGGGCTTTGAGCTCTAAGCAGGCCTTTAGGACTTTGTGGGATGGTACCTGCTCCAGAGAGATTGGATTGACCCTTCCCTAGGGCTGGGCAGATGCTGATCTCGACTGGCTGGCTGGACCTCAGGGGTCTCCCAAGGACTCCACGCATAGGGTGGGGAGCCAACCCTGCACAGGTCCCGCACCCTCCACCACCCATGAATATGGCTTTCCCAGGCTCAGTTCCCAAGTGCTGCCCATTCAGTGTCCAGGCCCTCTTCACCTGTCACGTAAGCCACCAGACTCCAGGGAAAGCAGTGGCACTCACCGCCACAGCTCTGACTTGTACCCCCTGGGCACAATCTGTGCCTGTTTCACTCACCTTCTGCTAGGGACATCTTAGGCCACACGGCAGGCACCTGCAGGACGGTGTGCCAATGTTTGCTACGATCTCCTGGCTCCTCAAGATGGCTCCCGCCTGGGCTCTGGGCCAGCTGACAGACAGAAGACTCTTTAGACACCAATTCACTGTGAGGACCCTGGTTTCATTGCACGGGATTTTGTGTGTCCACTTTGCCCATCATGTTTCTCTCTGCGCTGTGTGAACCTTCACTTCTGTCACCGTTGTCACTGGCTTGCTCCAAGGTACTGTTTCCTGTCGTTTACTCAATGTTCCCAACTTTCTGGGTCTCTCGATGTCTGTGTCTGACATTGGGTTTCAGTGATCTCCCTCTTTGACCCACCTCTCTGAGCAGCGGCACTCCCACTGCTTGAATCCCAAGTGACGCAGCCATTGGAAACAGCCTTGCTCTCCCTGCCATCTTGAATTTCCCCCACTCTGTGGGCCTTGATAAATGCATCCTCCGCAATGTGGCCATCATGACAATATCATGCAAAATAGACATGCTGCCCTGAAACTCCTGTGCTCCACCTGTTCACCTTCCCACCTCTCAACCCCTAACACCCACTGACCTTTTTATTCCCTCCATAACTTTTTAAGATATTTTTATAGTCGATGGACACAACACCTTTATTTCATTTTTATGTGGTGCTGAGGATCGAACCCAGGGCCTCACACATGCCAGGCAAGTGCTCTGCCACTGAGCCACAGCCGCAGCCCTCTCCATAATTCTGCCTTTTCCAGATGTCATGTAGTTGGAATCATGCGGCATGAAGCCTTTTTGACTTTTTCACATTGACTTGTTTCCTCCAACTCATTTTGTGGGCTCCCAGCTCATTTCTTCTTGACCCTGAATGATATTCCATCATACAAACATACTGTAGTTTATCCACTAGCTACATCTTAGTTGCTTCCAGTTTTGTCTGTAAACATCTGTGTGCAGGTTTTTGTGTGGGCATGAGTTATCTGTCCAGAAACACTTGTAAATATTTTTCTTCTTTGTGGGTTTTCATCTTAACACACTTTAAGGAATATTTACTGATATGAAAATTATAACTGATGATTGTTAACCCCTTTCTCCACCCAAATGCAGGATGAGGCAGGGCTCTGTAACTCCAGACTGCTTAGCCAACCGGGACGCCTCTGCATAAGCAATCTGATGCATGCATGGTGGCCACCATGCTGAGAACCAGCTTATGGGGCTTCTCGGAGGCACACAGGCTGGCTCCTACTCTCTGCTCCGACTTCATTAGCTGTTTATTTTTGAGCAAGGCAAGCCATCTCTCTGAACTTTTGCTTCCTACCCTAAAAAGAGGGGCCGAAACATTGACGAAAATGCCATCATTAATTCAATAGGATGGTGACTATATAGATTTGGCACAACTCCAGGCACAAAATCACACTCGATAAAAGTTCACAGGATTGGGAGCATGACCTAAGTTAAAAGTAGCAGCTGGTCTAAGCAGTTCCTAACTCACTTACCATACCTGAGAGAACATTTCTAGAAACCTCCATCCACTTTGCCCTACTTTTGTTAGTCCAAGAGAGCCACCCATTTTCTTCCATAGTGAGCACATGTTTCTCAATTTCTGTCATTAAGCCATAAGTGCAATTAAGTAACATGGGAAAGGGCAAGTATAACAAGCCAGAAAATAGCTGGAAAGTGAGGGGATTTTCAGAGGAAGTTTGAGCCCTCCATAAATGACCTCTTAGCCTCCTCTTTGAAGAACTCTCAGTATGCTCTCTATGCTCAGCATCACTGATAGCTGTTCTGCACCCTGAGTATTGCTTCAGACCTCCTGTCCCAGGTTCAGTGATGGATTGAAAATGGAAAAGTCACAGAAACAGACAGAACACCTGTAGTCCCCAAGGCCAAACACCTGGACAGGGAAAGTGTCCCCCCGTGGCTCTCTCTTACCACCCAGAACACTCATGATCTTTTGCAGGAGGTGATGCCTTTGAAACACAAAGTGAACTTATTGGTCTTGCAAAATCACTCCACACAAACCCCTGAGCCTGAGTAGGACCTGCTTGTCTTCGCTGCTTCAGAGGTGGGTTAGTGGAAAATAACACCATGGTGGAATGTAGATCTTTAGCTACAAATGTCATAGGACGTAAGACAAAGTGTATCATGGCCTTGGGGTGAGAGGAATGGCTTTGGAACCAGATGGTATTGGTTCCAGTACATCAGCTGCCCCTCCTCCTGGCTGAACAATTTCAGGTTGAACACTTAACTGCACTGTGCCTCAATGTCCCCATCTGTCAAATGGAGATTATAATGATATGTGCCTGGTTATAGAGCTCTAAAATAATGTGCATTATGTGATTGGGATATGAGATATCCCCCCAAACTCCTGTTAATTCAGAAATATTCAGAGTGAAACAATTGGAGTACAAGTGCTGTAAGCTCATTGGTCCATCCTAGTTTAATGGATTGCATGCATGGTATATGTAGGCAGGTGGGATATGGCTAGAGGAAGTGGGTCAATCGGGGTACGAACTAGAAGGGTGCACCTTCACTGTAGACCCTTTCCTCCTCTCTCTGCTTCCTGACTTTGCTATGAATTGAGCAACTATCTTCTGCTGGGCCCTTCTGCCATGATGTACCATCTCACCCAGAGCAATAGAGTCAGCTGTCTATGGACTAAGACTTCAGCCCCAGATAAACTTTTCCTTTTCTAAGTTGTTTTTGTCAGGTATTTTGGTCAGAACAATGAAAAGTTAATTAAAACAGAAATTGGTACTGAGAAGTGGGTCATTGCTGTGACTAACATGACCATGTGGCTCAGAAGCCTTTGGAGTTTGTAGGAGAAATTTTGAAAAGTTTAGAGATGCAAGCTGGAAAAGTTGTGGAATGTTGTAAGTGAAGCTTAATGGGGGATTCCCGTGGGAACTCAGAAGACCAGAATGCCAATAGGAATGCACACTGTGCTCGTGAGGTTTCAGAGGAAAATGGGAACTCTATTGATAGACCAAAGGCCATTTATGGTATATTCTGATAAATAACTTGTTTACATTTGAAACTTTGGTGAGGCTGAATTTAAAAATGATGAGCTAATTAATCAGGAAGAGGAAATTTCAAGGCAGCACAGCATTCAGTTAGTGACATGGATATTACTAGCAGCTTTTAGCCAGGTTTACTATGAGAATCAGGAGCAGAAAATAGATCTGAAGGATTTTAAAAACTTGTAGTTTGAACAGAGACGTGCTTATAAAAATGGATCCAAGAAAGTCATTCTTGTTGATGAGATTATAACCCCTAAAAAGATGCTAAGTACTTTCTTACGGAGACAACGGGAAAGATGGCGCAAGGGAGTCTCAGGAATTTGGAAGACCAACAGCCATCACAGGCTCACGGGTGTAGAAGGAAAAATTTCCTTTGAAAAGAGATCGTGGGGGTGCCCTGCTCACATGGCGGCAGGGGGTACATAGGCAGTTATTTCACCATTTTTGTTTTGTTTTATTTTGCTTGTACAGGGGATTGAACCCAGGGTCATTCTACCATGAAGCTACCTCTACATCCTTTCATTTTTTTTTTTTAATTTTGATACTGGGGATCGCTAATTTGCTGAGGTCTTCTCACTAAGTCGCCAACGTGCCTCAAACTTATGATCCTCCTGTCTCAGCCTCCTCAGTTGCTAGGATTATAGGCGTGCACCATCACACCCAACTGTTTCACCATTTCTACTGAGATTTCAAAGGAAGGCCTGGGAGGTCAGGAGTCAGAGTCCCTGAGAGTTGCCCCCTAGTGGGCAATGCAGGAAGCTGGGGATGTAAAGCTGAAAGGTGATCCCAGGAATTAAGCAATGCCAGTAACGTGGACAGTCTGCCAAGAAAAGCTGCTGTCCGCGGAGTGAGCCAGGCTAAAAGAGAGGCCACGTGAGCTGGGGCGGGCCAGGCCAAAGCGGCAGGGCTGCGAAGCCCTTTGAAAATCACGTCTCACAGCCAAGTGTCCTGGACGTGTGTGCGGAGTTACAGGCCCCGTGTGCCTAGCTGGCTTTCAGTCGTGTTTTGGTCCCGTCCCTTCTTTCTCTGGCCCCTGTTCCTCCCCTTTGCGATGGGCGTGTTTACTCTGTGCCACTGTATATTGGGTATCTGTAACTTGCTTCTTCATTTTTATAGGGGCTCACAGCCAAGAGTTTGCCTCGAGTCTCAGAGGAGACAGTGGACTTGGGCAAGGCTAAACATCCTAGGACTCTGGGTCTCTTACAGTTGAACAGAATATGCACTTTTCATCAAGAGATGGACATGAGCTTTAGGGGGCGGGGGGTGGAATGTTATGGTTTGGATACGATGTGTCACCCAAAATATCCTGTCGATTGGGGAACATTCAGAGGAAAATGACTGGGTTATGAGAGCTGTGACCTGATCAGTTCGTACTAGTTTGAATGGACTGACTGCGTGGTAACCATAGGCAAGTGGGCCTGGCTAGAGGAGGTGGGTCACTGGGGGCATATCCTGGAAGGGTATGTCTCCCCTGTGGCTCCTTCTCCCCCGACCCTCTGCTTTCTGACTCTGCTATGAGCTGAGCAACTCCCCTCTGCTGGGCCCTTTCCCCGTGATGTGCTGTCTCACCCTGGGCCCAGAGCAATGGAGTCAGCCATCTGTGGACTGAGACCTCTGAAACTGTGAGCCTCCTCTAAGTTGTGCCTGTCAGATGTCTTGGTCACAGCAATGAGAGTTAATTAAAACATGCATACAGCATGCTGTCGCCAGGGGGGTGGTGATGACAACAGGGAGGGGTGAGGAAGAGGAGCCAGGGTGACCAGGAAGGGTCAGCTGGTTGGTAGGCTACCAAGCTTCCCTGACATCAGGACAGGAACCTGTCCCCTCCAAGAGCTTGAGACACTTTTTATTTTGTTTTAAATTAGAAATGCCTTTGTGAGTGTATTTCATTTGATCTTTGCTGGTTCCTGGCAGAGGTCCACCCTGAAGCAATCACTTTTAAAGGTTCTAAGTAAAACAACTGCTTGGTTTCAGGAAGGCCCCTCCTCTGTGTGTGCCCCACCCACATCTGATGGAAGTACCAGAGGCCACGTGAGTCAGCCCAGCTGAGCCACAGACACAGGAGCTGGGCTCCCCGGACCCAGGTCCTTCTGGAAAGGACGGGGCCCTTCCACTGTGTGTTTCCAATGGCAGACACATTTGATTCCAAGAACAGCATTTCGCCTGGCAGTCAGACCCCTTTCCGTGGGTGATGTCACTCCCTCTGGCAGGCCTGGAAACGGGAGAGGAACCTGCCACCAGGGACCCCTCTGCAGGGCTGAGAGTGAGGTGCCCAGGGAGGACCACATGGGGCTTGTGCAACTTTTCTAGGGACATCTGTGATGGGCAGGTTGTCCTGCAGAGCAGACAGGGCCTGCGAAGGCCAGAGCAGGGAGGGAAGGAGGGAGGCAGTGTGGTATTCGGGAACCCTCAAGCCTCCTGTGCGCATTCGCAAATGCAGTTTTTAAGCCTCAAATGTCCATGACCTTCACTGTTTTATGGAGCTAGATAATTGCCGGGGCAGTACAGCTGTCCTTGGTGGCTTTGCCTCTG
Organism: Marmota monax; assembly: GCF_021218885.2. Taxonomy (NCBI): domain Eukaryota; kingdom Metazoa; phylum Chordata; class Mammalia; order Rodentia; family Sciuridae; genus Marmota; species Marmota monax. Next base: position 630,828 of record NW_026692843.1, on the reverse strand, counting down.
GCCAGCAACGGGCACTTCTGTTTCCCCTTGTGCTCAATCGAACACACAGACCAAAGTCTCTCTAACCTCCCTGACCCAAAGCGTCCCCATTTCTCCCTCATCTTTGAACTACATTCTCTTAAGGAAGGTGAAGATTCTCTCTGAATTTCTCTAAAGTTTGCCCTTGTCTAAGGGGCGTTCCCTTCCCAGGAAGAGGGCAGTTGCTGTGGAACCTAATCAAATAACCAGGAAAGATTAACCATGGGGGAAAGAAGAGAGGAGGGTCATAGTGTGCACCACACCTAGTGACTTCTCTCCTCTCTGGGGCAGCTCCAGGGATCACCTGGGAGACAGCAAACCACCTCTGTTCATCGACAGCTCCACCCCCTCACCTTCCCATCACTTGTCAGGGACTCTCTAGAACCCAGAGGAACTGAACCACTGTCTGCTCCTTGGGTCCCTTCCTCCCTCCTCAAAATCATTAACTACCTTCTAAAGCTTCCTACAGCCCCATCTCCATTTCCCTCTCCCCACAGGGAGGCCTTTAGAGCTTCCATCATCTGACCCTTTGAGAGGTAGAGAAGCTGGGCTCCTGGCAGGGGAGCCAACGGGACAGAGATTCCCCCTCCTGGAGTGGGGATGGCGGAGAGACGGGGGACAGGGAGTGGGGACAGAGCAGCCTGGGGCAGGAGGGACATGAATTCCCATTACCACGGCATCCATCAGCATCCACTGAGCCGAGACGGGAAGGGAAGACAGGGACCACGTCAGGAAGGGGAAGGTGGGTCCCTGGGAGCGTTTAGACTTGCTCCTGAAGGTCTGGGGGCTAGGCAGGGCTCCTGACCCTGGCCCAGAGAGGCCTGGGTCCCTACTACCCCCACACTGCTCCCTACCTCCCTCCTTCCCTAGAGACCCAGGCACCTCCACCGGTGTCCAGTGGGTGACCTTGGCAAGGTGCTTAAACTCTCTGAGCCTCAGTTCTCTTATCTTCAGGGTGGAATCATAATGACACCACTCCCCAGAGTTATGAGGGGCTTGAAGAGGGCTGTGTCAGATGCCTGTACTGCGCTCGGCCCACACAATGATTGGTCGTGGCTTACGGGTGCTACTCCTCTCCCAGTGTTACGTCCTGCTCGTCACCGCATCCCTTTTGTTAACACTACTCACGCCCCATCAGCTCCGAGACACGAAGCCCACTCTCACCACCTCTCTCCTCATCACACTAGGCAGCTGCCTGACAGGGACCCCAGGATGTGCATCCACACCAACAGCACCACGGTTCCCGAGAGCCCCCGGGGGCGTGCAGGGAGAGAGCACGCCAGCTCCCACCTGGTGGCAGGTGGTTCTCCCAGGTGCAGGCAGCCCAGGGTCACAGGAGCTGATTCCCACCTGCGGGGGGGGGGCAGCTGGGGGAGGATGGCTGCTGAGGCGAGCCTGCTCTTCAGCCTGGCCTGCTTTCTGGACTCACCCAGGGAGCCCCAGGCCAGGCCACACCCAGTACAATGACAGGGTCTGACAGTGGGACTTGACACCCTTCGTCTTTAAAGCTTCTTCAACCGAGTTCTGACATTCCTCAGCCCAGGCAGCCCCAATGGGAAATCAGTGTTGGCAGGAGGACCAGAGGAGAATCCACCTGGACTCTGACCTCAAGGGCCACCACCCTCAGGGAAGGCAGCTTTCACTGTAGCCTTGAACCTGGAGGGTCCACTCACCAGACAGGACCCCTGCTGCATGTCAGAGAACAATGCGGCCATCCAGGTCTCTGGCCTAACAGGGCAGCCCGGTGGGGACAAGCCCTGCACAAGTTCTGATAAATACACGACCAGACACGAGTGTTCAGGTGGGGACATGGAGGGCCCCGTACAGAGCCACGGGCCTCAACCCCTGCTCAGCTGGGCCTCAAGGACCATGGGGAGATGCTCACTGGGGCCCTGTCCTGCCAGTGCACCTAGGGAAGCATCGGGCAGGCCTGGAAGGGGAAGGGCCAGCAAATGCACGTGTGCTCCTGGAGCCCGGCCACTGTCACCGCGTGACTGGCATCACCTGCAGTTCGGCAAAAGCTTGAGAACAGAGGACTGGAACCCACGGGGCTGAGACTGGGTGAGTACAGGTGAGGGTGCCCTTGGACAAGGCAGGGCTCCCAGGACACAGAGGGGGCAGCTGCTGGCCCCCATCAGAGGGCTCAGAAAGACCCCAAAATGAGCAGGGGATCTGAGTCTGCAGCCCCTTGATCACCCTCACAGAAGCAGAGGGCACCCAGGGGGGGTTTACTTGGGACCAGGGGTCCTCAGGGTTTACTTGAGACCCGGAGCTGTGGTTTTAGGGGACAATGGCCAGTGGCACCACGAAGAGGCCACAGGCTCAGAGTTCATGGGCTCTAGTCATGGCTGTCCCAAGCTGCGTGGCTGGGACAAGGTGCCTCGGTTCTGAGTGTCCATTCTTCACCGGATGAACGGGAATAGATATGGCATCTACCTCAAACCACAGAGAGGCAAGCCAAGAAACGTTCAGTGCTCAGGATGGCGTCAACACCAGAAAGCTCTCGGCAGATGTGAGCTGATGTGTCACTGCCGACCACAACCGTGGCAGGCCAACAAAGATAAAAATGAGAGTGGCTGTGTCTAGCTCATGCTCCGGTGCCACAGCAGCACCAGAATAATAATTACCACTATTACTACCGTTCCTCATTATTACTAGTATTACTCTCAGTCCTCATTTTACACAGAGGGAAACTGAGGCTCAACAGCATTAATTAACATGTCCCTAACACTTACATACTATGGGCACTATATATTTATTTATTTAATCACCCCAGGAACTGAAGGAAATAAGTATAATTATATCTGCATTTTACAGATGGGAAATTAGCCCAGAGACATTCAGCAACTTGCTCAAGGTCATGCAGCCAGGAATATGCAGACACTGGATTTAAACCCAAGTGCATCTGGCTTCGAAAGCTGCCTTCTTCCAACTCAGTGCTCTGCTTCCCAGGTTTTAAGGCTAACTCATGTTGCCAAAAGCCTATCACAGCCCAAAGTAAGCAGAAGCAACTGTCCTGAGAGGTCCCGTGACAGTCTCTAAGCACACGTGTGGGGACGTCAGGATGAGCAAGCCCCACAGGACACAGGGTCCCCAAGTCAGTCCAGCCATGAATCCAAATTTGGAAGTGCTCATCATGCTCTCAGCGGCCCCTTCTGTGGCCCTGCATGTGACCACAGAACAGGCGGGGCTCTGACCTCACCCAGTGCCCTGTGGGCCCCAGGGAGATGGACATGGCTGGGTGTTCAGGACTCAGCAGGTCACCAGGTGGGTTCCCCAGCAGAACCCTCTGTGCTCTCCCAAGTTCCAAACAGGCTGGAGACGATGGGCTCCGGCCAGGGCTGGCCCTGACCTCAACACCACCCGGTGCACCATCCCCACAGGGCAGCAGCACAGCCCAGGGACCCCCAGAGGGTCAGGCCACATGCAACACATCTGAGGACAAACCCAGAAGCCACAGGGCATTCTGGGCGTCACCTTTAAGGGAGAAGAGAATGCAGAGCAACTCGGAGAGAGCAGTCTCACTGGCTCCTTCCTGACTACAGCATGGTCTGAGCAGAGAGTGAAACGGGCCGGGCTGCCACGGCCCCAGCTGCTCAGCACCCGCGCTGACTTGGGCTTTGCTGAACAGGCTTGCCCGGCACTGACTCGGCCCTGGCCCCCCACACCCTCTCCAGGTACCTGGGCCTTAGGCAACTCTTGGTGGAGGAAGGACAAAGCTTTGGGCCTGGGACCTGGACCTCCCTCTAGTGCAAGCCCCCCCCCCTTTTTTTTAAATATTTTTTAGTTGTAGATGGACACAACACCTTTATTTATTTATCTTTATGTGGTGCAGAAGATTGAACCCAGTGCCTCACACATGCTGGGCGAGTGCTCTGCCACTGAGCCACCACCCCAGCCAAGACCCTTGGCGGCCAAGGACTACACAACCTTTGCCTGGCAGTGGTTGGTGTAAGAAGCCTTCCCCCTGGTGTGTGCTCCCCACAGGGACCCAGGCCTGTGCACACATCCCAGCCCAAGCCTTGCGACAGCCTTCCTGGGTCCAGCTTCCCACACTCTTAGAAATCCTCCCTGGAAGGAAAGGTGTCCTCCAGCTGCTCGAGGCTGCACCTGTTGCAGGCAACACCTACCGAGAAACACTGCCCCAAACTCTGCGGCTTGAGGTCTGGTTCTTATTTCAGACCCAGGACAAATGGGGTGGGCACAGCCCTGTACATCCTGGGGACTTAGAATGGGTCAGTCCTGGGATTGTCCTGCTCTCCCAAACTGCCTTCCAGGAAGAGAACTGGCTTCTCAGTCGAAGCTGACTGTCCTGCCTCTGTCCTGCTCTGACCAGCCCTCCACACTTGGCCCGGGGCCTGGCACAGAGCAGAGGCCTAGAAAATCCTTGTTGACTGATTGCATGATATATGAGGTCAACAGCCTCTGTCTAGTTAGAAGAGCTCCAGATGTGTGCAGAACTGTCCTGCGGCCCTCAATCACAAAGCCGGTGTCCAAGCAGGGTTGTATAACTCGGGTAAATCCGAAAGGATAGTTTTGAAATAACTGGTAGGACTGAGAGCCCAACCCTGCATGGACATTGTGGTTTAATGAGGAGCCATTGACATTATGATTGTTTCAAAAAGACTGCAACCAGCTGTTAAAAGAAGCACACCAGAGAGCAATGTATGAAGAAGTATTTTAATAGCTCAAACTCAGAGTCATCGCACTCTCTGTTCTGAAGATTCCTAAAAGAGGGACTTGGCCGTCTCGGAAGCCAGCATCCACCCATCCATGGTCTCTGAGCATCCTCCTCCTCTGGGTGCTGACTCAGAGGAAAGCACGAACATGCCCAGGACTGTTCTGGCTCCTGCGAGGCCTTCCTCTTATCTACACAATTCGTCAACTGCATTAGCTGGACTAAGACGATGACTTGGTTAAAGGAGGAGACAGGTGTTGACTGTCTAAGCAGGAAGAGCCCAAGCTGGCAAGATAAAGCACGCTGCATACATGGGGTACAGAAGGGCGGAGCTTCTGCCTGAGGATCTGCAACATTACATTTGTTTTGCCTGAACACTATCAGGAAGGAATCTGTTGGCTGGGGCGTTTCCACTGAACAAGCAAAATGGCGGTCCAAAGTCCTGGGTATGCCAAGCCACCAGCCCAGAGTCTTCACGCATGGTCCACCGCAGTCTCTGAGGGAAAAATGAAGCCCAGCTCATGCCTCTGCCTAGGGGTCGATTTCTTCGGGAATCACTGTAATCATAATGTCTTCATTGCCCCTGCGAACAACCATGTTCAGGATATTTTCTTTCTTAATGACGTCACTGACGTCATTGGCAGACACCACCGACTGTCCATTGATGCTGATTATGACGTCGTTCTCCTTGAGACCACCGCTGCAACGCACAGGAAACACAAGGGTCAAGTTTCCATTCCTCATAGTTTAACTCTACATCAACAGAGGCCCAGCACAGAACCAAAAGGCCCAGGGTGACCAGGTGTGGGTTGAATTCAGGAAAGGATGACTTTAAATCACCCGTGCACTGTATCTCCTTCTGAGATTTACAGGCCAAATCATCAATCATGGCAGAAATTCCTATGTCCCTATGGCATTCCTGTAATCTTATGACATACCAAAGGGGGCAAGGATGCATTAGGTACCATCTGCCACACACTGTGACCGTGGCCAAATTGCTTATAATGAGCCTTGCGGCCCAGAGAACAATTCCTTCAGGATGGGCAAATGCTTCTCTTAGGAGGCACTTCCTCCACATGCTGAAGCTGCAACTTTAGCTCCTATATGACAGTGTCATTATGCCATCATGGCCCTTCATGGTCTGGTGCAAACTTTCCTCATAAAAGGCCAGATAGGAAATGATTTGGGTTTTGCAGGCCACTCCGTCTGTCTTGCTACGACTCTGCCACAGCAACACAAAAACCACCACAGATGGTCTGTAACCTAATGGGCTGAATTCCAGTAAAACACTTGTAGACACTGATATTTGCATTTCGCATCATTTTCACATGCCACAAAATGCTATCATTGCCTTGGAATATCTACAGCTAAGTAAAGAGGCAAAAGTCATCTCAGCCCATGGATCATAGGAAAGCAGGCAGTGGGCCAGGCTATCTCAGGGCCTGCTCTGTGGTCCTACACTCCCTCTGGACGTTATGTCAGTGCAGGTCACACACCCTGATCATTGACTTAAACATTTCTTTCATGTTGCTTTGATGTCACTGGGGTTACTCTTCCAAAGGTTTTGACAGGTCCTGAGGTCGTGGGGACCCAGCTGCATGAACCCTCTCTCCCCAGCCAGCCTTCCCAGACTCCAGAAGAGCCTGCTCTTGCTCTTCCCACCTGATGACCCCTAGGGAAGTGAGGACCTTGGAAGGCAGGAAATGCCCTTCCATGAATGAGTCCTGCTCCGGACCAGATCAGATGACCTGGCTGACCTTGACCACATTTATCAAGAGTGGACACAATCACTGAGCCAGTATAAAGAGAGCACTGCTCCATGAGGAGATCAGGAAAGCACGTGGCACTCACGCTTCTGCAGGGGTATCAGGAATTACTTCAATGATGTAGGCTCCCGAGAGCACGTCAGGGAAGTCTCGGTGGCGATCCTTCAACTCTTTGGCTTTGCTGCCGGGAGAAAAAGACTCGTGTTAACATTAAGTACCAACAGACTGTCCTCTGCTGACACTCACCTTTTGCCCCAAGTCCTAAGTAAAATTCCTTCGAGAGTTCCAATTCTACTTTAAATTCTACTACTAGAGTCAAAGGTTTATTATGTGATAGTAAAGAAGCACTTGATTATTATTATTCCTGTTATTTATTAGTTAGTTAATAGCAATTACCCTGAAGGAGCAGGACAGTCTAATGGTTGGCCTGGTCTACAGCCCTAGCTCTGCTATTTGCTATCTGTGTTACCATGGGCAATTGCTTAACCTCTCTGTGTCTTTGCTTCCTCAGTTACAACATGGGGCTAGTGATGGTACTCTAGGACATGGGTTGTGATGAGGCTCAGATGAGGCCATCGAGGTAAGGTGCCCAACCCAGTTCCTGGCACAGAGTAAGCATATGATAGTCACTGTGGCTGGTGACAGTTGCCACCACTCACGGAGCCAAACCTGGCTGCACAGCAGGAACACCTGCATTGTTATCCTCATCCTAGAAGAGGCCTGAGCACTTGGGGTCACAGCTGGGAAGCGTCAGAGCTGGGAAGCCAGACCACTCAGCCTGTGCTCCGTCCCTGCACCCCGGCCTCTTTGGTTCCAGAGATAACTAACTGGGTGACTTTAATCTTGAAAAACCGTCCCATCTTCTGGAATGCTAAGGAAGGTGCTATCATCCAAAACACGCATCACAATGTGCTAACAGTGAGGATGAGCTAGTAATCGAGCCACATGTCTGTGAATGCGTCCTGCTTCCTGCCACTCCGGCTCCTGCTGTGCTGGGGCGGGGACAGATACCCCTTTCCCATCCAGGTATCCAGGTTCCCCCCCCCCATCAGTCACCGTGTCCCTGGCGGGCCGCCCTGGCATTCCTCCCGCCTTGGCCCACGGCCTCAAGGCCAAGGAGAGGTGCTCTGGGGCTGGGCGGGCGCGTGGGGAACTCCTGGAATGTGGGTTTCAACAGAACAAGTGGTGAGAGGACGGCCTGAGAGCCAAGGGCCAGCCCCATTCAGGCTGCGTCCGAGAGCAGGCAGAGTCCTCCAGAGGACAGAAACGGGGAAACAAAACAGAGGGCCAGGCAACAGCCCTACTCCTCCCAGTGTGATTTAAGTTTGAGCAGAAGCTGAGATGGCTTCTCTCTCGGGGTGCCAGCCTGGTGAAATTCGGGGCTACCTCAGTGCAGGCAGACACGCTCCTGCTTACCCACCTGGATGTGAGTGACATCATTCGGATCCCTATGTACTTCTTCTTGGTGATGGCTTTCCCTGGTGTAACAAAAGGGACAACAGGTCAGCCCAGTTGGCAGGGGTGGCGGGGACAGGAGCCAGGGGTCTGATGCTATAGTTTGCAACGCAGGGTCAGGGCCAGGGCGGCATAGCCTGGGACCGAGGTGCATGCTGGTCTGGACTCCTGCCTGCTATGGGACCTTGGAAAAGTCCCTCCATCTTAGTTAGTAGACAAAACCCTAGGAGGAGTCCTTAATCCTCACTGTCACTGACCTCTGGCCCTCCCCCAGGCTGGCCCTCTGCCCCCTCCCCCTCCACTTTGCCCTGGGCCTCTCGGCTGGAGGACTGCCAGAGCCTCTTAACAGGCCTCCAGCTCCCACCTCACCCTGCAGTCCCCTCCCAGCTGGCTGCCAGAGTGGCCTTTCTTTCCAGTGACAGCAATCCGTCATAGGCTTCCCTGTTCCCGAGCAGTTAAGACACAGCACAGGCCCCACACCTTGGTGGCGTGAGCCTCGCTCCTGGCCCTGGCTGGCTTCCTGCTCCCGCCCTGGGTGATTGCTCATGGCCACTCGAGGGGACAAGTGCCTGCTGTCTGTGCCCACTCCACTGGCCTCTGTCTGCACTGCCCCCCACCCACGCACACGCTGGCTCCCGCTCACCCAGTCTGGATTGGGAGGCGTCTCCTGCCTCGCAGGCTCCACGGTCAGTCCTGCCTGTCCCTCCCTGGCCATCCGCCTGCCTCATTTTCTTGGGGCACTTATTGCTATGTGATGTTATCTGTCTGATTGCCCCCAGCTCCGCCCTCCACAGCATAACATAAACATCACACCTGCAAGGGGCCCTGTGGGCTGCCCACACCCAGTCCCCAGCCGCCTCAGAGCAGGTGGATACAGACATCTGCAGAACGAATGTGCTCCCTGAATCTCAGTTTTCTCATCTTGAAATGGGACTGTTCATTCCTACCTAATGGGTCACAGGAGTCAAATGATGTAATGATAACTGATAAAATGCACAGAAGTCACCTGGGCCCATGCCTGAGACAGACTAGAATGAGAACCAAATGAAATATCCATGATCACAGGACAAAAATGCTCCAATACCTGTGACCTGGTACCAGGGGCTGGCTAGTCCTGGGCATCCCCTTTCAATTCCTGATAGGAGCCTACTCGACTGGTTTTAGGGACTGCCATTGTGCCCCGCCCCATATCATCAAGGGGCAGTAAAGCTTTAGAACTGATCTCCAAAGTCCCAGGCTCTCTGGACCTTGCTTACCTTTGGCCTGCCGGTCATGGGACTCGGTTAGAAACTTCTTGATCTTGTCAGATGGAATTGCAAAGGAGATTCCGGCGGTCACCTTCAGAGTGTTGATGCCGATCACCTCACCGTCCTGAAACAAGGAGAAATGGCTTACTGCGTCGCCTGGGGCTTGGCAGCTGGTACCCCCGGGGAGCAGAGGGTCTGTATGAAAGAGGCCTGGACATGGGCAGTCAGCTTCAGAAGCAGCACACACCCCAGGCCAGAGCACAGGCCACAGCTGTGTGCAGTTTCAAGACACAATGTTGGCTCCTCTCAAAGCGAATGCATTTCCCCAATCTCTGAATCTTGAGGTGGCCTTCCTGCCTCTCCCATTTCCAGTGACTTTGAGGCAATAGTTGCCTCACTGATGTCAGAAATGACCTTAGAGCCTGGGAGCTGACGCCCCCCACCCCTGCAGGAAAGTGTCTCCACAGATGTTGCTGTGACTGACCGGGAGACAGAGGGCAGGGCAGTGTCAGAGCTGCACCTCTTAGTTTCCTCTGCAGGGCAGGGAAGACTGCCAAGACAATATCAATCACCTCTCACACTTCCTGCAAGTGCTGAGATTTCAGGCCCAATACCAAGGGACTGAGGGACTCTGCAGGAGGCACCACTGTCCGGGCCTTGCCCAAGATGACCTTGATTCCAGCATCTCTAAGTGGCCCTTGAGCCTCGCTCTGGCTCTGACAGTCTGTGATTCCAGGTTTTGCTTTTCATGCTCAAGGATTTAAGTTCAGAGGGAGGGAGATGCTGTAAGCAGCCTGCTCCTCCTCATTCCTGCAGGTCTTGAGGGAGGGCTCCTGGCCTGGGAAAGCTCCTCCCTGCTTCCCTGCCCTGGGGACTGGATCTGGAGGAGGTGCTCCCTACAACGGACAGCTCTGCTGAGACCTTCAGCACAAAGCTGCTCCCTCACTGGCCTGGACTGGCCCCGGACTCCACTGTGTTGGCCTGAGACTGTGAACACCAGCATGTCCCAGGGCCTTCCCTCCCCAGCCTCAACTCTGGCAGCCCTACTCCTTCCAGAAAAGGTGTATAGGGTGATATGCAGAGATACAGTCCATTCAGAGCTCACTTTACAAGAACTGGATAACATGCTTTTGCAAGTTCATGTTCAGAAAGAAATTAAAACAAAACAGCATGCACACAGATAAAAACAAACCACGACATGGGTATTGACAGGCCTTACCAGGTTTACTAGGGGGCCTCCCGAGTTTCCGTACTGAAATAAATAGAAAAAGAAAGGTTATACTTGTGTCATAACATGCTTCAATCTGTCCTTGCCTGGCGGCTTTCTGAGCACCGGGCCTGGAGTATGGGGTACGGTTCTTCCCTGAGATTCATAACGATTCAGAAACTTAAGGGTTTGCCATAGATGGGGAATTGGGGGCTCTTAGACTCAGAGGCCCTACAGCCTCTAATCCCACTTTCTTGGCCTGGGGTGAGGCCCACTGCCCACTTGCTCCTGGATCATGGGGTCCAAATCTGCACAGCCCCCTTGGTAGGTCCTCTGTCTGCTGCTGAGGCTGGAATTCATATGGTTTGTCCTGGTTCCAGAACCTCATGCAGATTGGAAGGAAGTTTGAGAATAAAACCTACGAGGGGCAGAGGCTGCACCAACACACCATTTCTGACTTCTCAGACAGAGGTGGGGGGAGTTGCTCTCAGAAACAAAGAAGAGAAACGTGGTGCTCGAGGGAGTCCATTTCTGAAGCAGCACCGAGAGCTCCAGTCTCAGGAGAGGGCATGGGGGCACAGGCCCAGCACTCAGGCTGTGGCCTAGGGCAAGGGCAGAGGGCAGAGCTCAGGCCACCTCGAGGCTACAGGGCCCTGCAAAGTGAGTGGCCCTCTTGCCAGAAAGGGAGGATCTGCACATCCTCAATGTGCCCAAGGGGCCTGTGGGGCAGGGCAGCCAGCAACCCCCCGGGCAGGATGAGGATCCCCTTGCCATGCAGCCCTCTGGCAAGTCTAAGGCCCCTGTTGTAGGAGTGGCAGGGATCACTCTGGGTGCTGCCAACCTTCGGCATCCCTCTGCTTCAGAGGTTCAATGGGAACCCCCGTGCTACAAGGATCCTGACTCAACACCTGGTTTCTAAGCCTGACTTTCCTCTGGCAAAGCCTGCCCCAGTCCCCAGCGGGTGGAGGGAGGGGGGGCCCGGCTCACGTTGATGATGGCATCCGTCTGGATGTAGTCCATGTCCGAGTTCCGGAGCCCGAGCTCCTTGCCGCCCCGCTGGGTGGTGCTGACGATCCCTGTGGTGACGGTGTTTTGGAGGGAAAACGGGCTCCCGATGGCGACCACGAACTCTCCTGGCCGCAGCTCCGAGGAGCGGCCGAGCAGCAGGACCGGCAGCTTCCCCTGCAACCACAGGGCTGGCGTTGCTGCTTGTTTCACGTGACAAGACGGATAAAAGCACAGACGCGGTGGAGCCCCGAGCGGTGACAAGTACGGATGCACCAAGCCCATGCAGGGCTGGGCTCAGGACCCACACGCCTTTCTGGGGGCAAGGGAACCCGCTTAACCCACTTGTCGCAAGTAAACACTGAGGCCAGACCCCACGGAGTCCACCCCAGGGTCTCACCACAGCTCAAAGCTCCCAGCAGATACTTGCTCTGAACCTTCAAGGCCAACAACAGGGGAAGAAAAACTGGGTTTGGCATTTCTGTTGGGGGGCAGAGGCCCAGGCAGGAGCCTGAGCCCACATGGGCCTCTGGGGAAGCAGGGAACCTGCCCATTTCTCACATGCTCACTCCTCCCAAGGCCCAAGGATTGGGTCCTGCCACCAGGGACTTGCTGACTTGTTGGGTAGGCACAGGGATGGTCAGGGGCCAGCAGCATCCAAGACCTGAATAGTGGGCTACCTCTCCTGTCCTGAGAAGGTCCCCAGCACCATCTCTGCTTCTGCTCCCCAGCCTGGGCAGGAGTCCATCCCCAACACCCTATCAAGGCAGCGTGAAGTTGGAAGCCCCGAACAGCTCTTTAGAACAAGACAGGACCCAATCAAGCCCCTCCGAGAGTCCCAGGACCGAGGGGCTGGAGGAAGGGCCCGGGGCCTCCCTGTTCCTTCAGGGGCACCTTCAGGCCCCGCTCTCTTCCTGCCTCTGGCACAGCCAAGCAACCTCCCTCCTGAGCTCTGAGCTCCTTCAACTTCACGGAGTCTGGCATGGATTAGGCCAGAGAGCAGAGTCGAGCCTGTCCCCGAATGTGCCCACCTGAAACAAAGAGGCCAAGGGGCCAGGTGCAGCAGAGGTGGGCTGCTCTAACATCTCCTCTGCCAGGGACAGGGCAGCACCTGCAGATGAACTGGGGCTGTCATTATGCCCATTTAACAAAAGAGGACACGAGTCACTCTAGAGAGAGAGATTCAACCCTGGGACCCCCTTGTCTGCTACACAGCGCCCTCCTGCCCCAACACACCCGATAAGGAGATGCTGGCTGAGAAAACTCAAGGAGGAAGAAAGGAATGTAGAAGGGGTGCGAACCTATAGTGACTAGCAGACTGTGAGGAGGAGGACGCCCTCAGCTCACAGACACAAGGCCCAGGAGAGCACCATTCCAGGTCAAGAGCACAGACGGGGCCAGGCCTGAGCTTCAACCACTGGGGCCTGCAATTTCCTCATCTGGACAGTGGAGATAATGTGGTCCACCTGCTTCACTGTCTACTGTGAGAACCAAGGGACAGAGAGTCAGGGCTGGCATTAGCATCAGCCAAGCCAGGTGCTGACCATTGTTAACGGGGGTCCCTGCAAACTCCCATGGGGAAACTCCACCTATGCTGCCACAGGCCAGTGTGCCGTCACCTAGCAAGACACAGCTCCGCCCTGACTGTGACCCTTCCCCCTGGGGTCCCTGTGGCCAGAGCCTGCAGCATTCCCCGCGTTCCTCATCGTCCTTAGCATCCAAGGCAGACAGGGAACTCGGCCTCATGTGACTCTCTGGGCCCATGCCAGCAGCCTGTGCCAGGAATGACTTCAGCAACCACTGCAGAGAGGGGCAGGGCTGGGGGCTGCTGACGTGCACTTGGCCTGTCCCCAAGGGATGGCCTCGAAGGACAGGCAGGGGTGGCAGAGGCTGCTGGGGCAGGTCAGCCTTCCACCCAAAGAAAGAGGGCTGCAGACAGGAGGCCAAGGTGGGACCCAAACAGGGGCTCAGGCACAAACTGGGAGCCAGGCAAGACGGTTCCAGGCAGGGTTCACTGCGCATGGCCACCCCTCCATCTCCTGGGAAGGCAGCCAGGAGCAGCTCCATGTCTCGGGGCATTAGACAGCAGAGACCTAAAGACAGCTCTGCCCGTGTCTTCTGTCCCAAGGGCTGAGCTCAAGCCTAGGGGATGCTGGGAAGGGGGCAACTGCTTTGGGAGAAGCCATGGGGCGGGGGAGTCATCCCACAAGGGTGGCATCCAGTCCTGCCTGCTGTCCATCCACACTCCCTGGGAGAGTCAGGCCTCCAGGGACACTGCCTGCTGCCACAATGGGCCCAGAGCACCCCACGGACAAGCCTGCCATGAGAGCAACAGAGTGGTCCACACTGGCACAGCCACATAGGCCTGGGGAAGGTGGACACCGGTGAGAAGAGCCCAGAGGTCCCCGCAGGGGCCAATCCCCCCTCAGACACAGAGGAGGGGCGCACTGCACTGGTAGACCACCCGAACTGTCACCTCGGTCTAGGTTCTTACTCACTTGACAACGTCAGGGATTATGAAGAGTCATCGTAAGACAGAACGAGCGATAGGATGGCCAGGGGAAGGGGGCCTGGTCACATAACCCTGAATTCACATGAAAGGAATAAACCTGCCAAACAAAGCCCTTCCAGGACACTTAGGGCTCGGAACCTGATTCTGCCCGTTTTACAGCTGTCCCAAGGTTCCTGAGGAAACTGAGGCTGAGTGGAGGGACTTCCCATGGCCAAGGAATAGCCGGGCTAAACAGCTCTGGACTCGCGCTCCAGCACACGGCTCTAATTCCCAGGCTTCTAATTATAGGCAGAAATCCCTGCAAGGGACGGATTGGCGCTGAGACGCAGGCTAGGCCAGCTTTGCGCTCTCCGCAGGCCGAGCTGCCTCTAGGGGCTGTTTGGCCCTGCTCCGCACAGGTGCTGGCTGGTTGCAAGCCCCTGGCCTTTCAGGGTCCTTCAAATCCAAGTGGGGTTCATTCTCAGTTGCAATCCTCGCCCGGGGCTGTCTGCTCGCAGCTCTCTGCTGGCCAAATTCCTGCTCAGTAATTGAGCTTTTTACTCCATCACCGTCTAGACATTTCTCCAGGGGGGATGGGGAGAAGAAGTGCACAGATGGCTGAAAGGCACGGCCAGGCTCCCGTCTTGACCTGCTAAGGCTGCACAGCACCTGGGGTCCTGTCCGCCCTGCTCTGGGGCCCCGGGCTGCTTCTTGCACTGCCCACATCAAAGCTGTCCCAAGGTTCCTGGCGGCAGACACTCTGTCTACGGCTCCCTCTGAAGCAGCACCGGCCACAGGCCGTCTCCACGATGCCAGCCACTCTCCCAACAGCCTCTTCACACCCCATCTCCCTGAGCCACCAGGGTGAGCATCCAGCCCCTCATGTCAGCAGAGGCCAGGGAAAGAGAAGAAGGTGGCCTGTGGGTCCCACTGCACACATCCGAGTCTCACACTCTGAGGTGCCGCATGTCACTGCAGAGGTAAGAAGGTGACCTCAGGCCAGCAGCTCATGTGGGCCCAAGTCCCTCTAGGATACGGAACACTCCATAGCAAGTCCCTCGCGCCACCAGTTCTCACGGCCTCACACACTCGTGGAGAACGGGAGCCTGGGAACCGCAGTAGAGAAGGGGCATCTAGGAGGAGGGTGGGCCGCCCACAGCTCCAGGGGACTCCCCAATACTCAGTGGTGTCCTCAGAGCCCGAGATCGACCTGAAGAGCGCATCAACCCCTAGCACCTGAGTGGTCAGCACACTGCCAGCCAGCCAGGTGGAGACCCACTCCGGGGACGGTGGCAGAGGCCTGGACGTGGGGCCCAGCTGTGCCGTGTCTACAGATTCACCAAATACAGCCACAGGCAGGAAACGAACGCCAGTGTCTGGAAGGACGTGCTCCACAGCATGATTAAAGAAGGCTCTGACCATCTGCTTAGATCACAACCACCCACCACAAGCCTGGAGCTTCGCTGATGGGAAACCCGCCCACCTAGAAGGACCCCTCATTGACACTCGGGGAGTCTCCTCCATGCACAGCCCAGGGGTCCTGAAGACATTCACCCTCCAGGCTTCCTAACTGATGACAGAGGCACAGACAAGCCACCAGGGCCCACAGAGCAAAAATGGACAGGGTCCATCTTCCGTGCCAAAGGCAGCTCAGCCCAGAATCTCCCACAAGGTATCAATATTGGAAATGATCTGTGCTTGTTAGTTAGGGTGTTTTCAGCCAAGAATAAAAGAAAACTCAGCTCAAGATGGACCAAACAGTCACCTATCCAAGGGCAGAAGGGACAGGGCTGGTAACTTCAAAGCCTCGAGGACAACATCAAGAGCAAGGCTCCTTCCCTTCCATCTCCACTCCAGGCTGTCCTCATGGTCACAAGATGGCTGCCACGTTAGCCCAGTGGAAACATGACTCCTCCAAAGAGCAAGGAAATTCCAAAGGTGCCCCAGCTTGCTCCTCACAGGGCGTCACAGCACCCAGGCATAAGGCCCCCTCCCTATGGCAAAGGATGTGAGCCTAAAAGGTACTCAGGGCTCTGCTGATGAGGACAAAGGCTGAAGGTGGGGAGCAGCCTGCAGAGCTGACCCTGACATGGGGAGAAGGTTGGCCTGCGGGGGTGACCCTGCACAGCATCCAGGGGTGTCAGAAAGGTCTCTAATAAGTTCTCCTCTTCCATGCATAGGTTTGTTTTTTTTTCAGGGGTGGGGATGGAAGGAGAAATCTCCTTAAAAGGAAGTGGTCCCAAATGTCCACGGGGGGCCTTATGCCTCCACTGGGTCAAGAGGAGGTGATCGGAGCACAGCCGGGTCACTGCGGGCAGGCCCACTCCTGCACCTGCCCTGAGCTTGCCCCTCACTTTTTCCTGCTGTCACACACGCGGCCTGTACCACAACTGCTCTGCAGGACAGATGGGGGGCAGGCTGCATGTGGGGGACCCAAGTTCAAACCTCCCCCAGACCTTCACTCCAGCTCTTCTCACAAGCCCAACACCAAGGAAGGAGCTGCTCTGTCCCTCAGTCACTCCACAGAGGCAGGTCACCAGGTGGGCGTAACAGAACAGGGCCACGTGGGCGTTAAGAACAGAGACCAGCAAACAGCGCTGGCTCAGCACGTCCTTGCAGTGAAGGTCTGGCCTTGCTATGTCCCATAGTATCCTCTCGGGAGCCCCTGCAGCTGCAGCCCAGCCCTGGCGGGGGTGGGGGTAGAGGTGCCATGGCCTGGGCCTTGAGGCATGGTTTCCACAACTGGACCCTGGATGAGCCACAAATGCCAAAATTCTCTAGGGCAGGAGAGCAGGCCTGTGCTGAGTGGTGGGCTCACAGCTCACCTTGGGCTCACGGTCCAACATCAGCAGGGAGGCACAGAAGTGAAGACCTAGACGACACCGCAGGTGTGTGCACACGTGCACGTGAGCACCTTGGGCTCCACTGTCCCAGGCAACGGGGCATCTGGGTTTGGTCTGGGTCCTGCATCACTCTGTGACCTTGGGCCACTTGGTTGGCTTATCTGAGTCTGGGTTTTCCTTCCTCTAAAATAAGGGAGCGGAGCCTGCTGAGAGCCAATGGTCATCTGAGCCCTGACAATGAGAGTTCTTTCCAGAAGACGTCACTGTTTCCAAAAATTCTATTAGTGGAAAAGAGTTAAATGGATTAAGATTGAAACTAGAAGCCTTAGTAAACCTCTTTGCATACAAGTTCCAATGGGGTCAGACAATCCCTTCCACAGCAGGAGAGGAAAGGGGAGTCCTGGGATCCTCCAGGTGGTGGCCTGCTAAGCCATCCCCCTGGGAGGAGCCCAAACAGCCAGGAGCCACCAGAGCTGCTGCTCTGGGTTCTGCCTCACCACCCGCGGCTGCTCTGCACTGCAACTTCATTCCCTGAAGCTTGGAGAGGAGAGCAGTAAAGCAACCAATAAAACCAAATTAAAGGAGAAGCTGGCAATCTGTCCGTAACTTAATGAGCCAAGTCAATCCCTTCTTTCTCTCCTTTGAAAACTACAAAGTGCTCCTCGGTTACAGAAATGTTTTTGTTGCTGAGTCTGCAGAATCCACCCCATCCGCCAGCCGCCCAGCACGCTCAGCTCACTTTCAGAGGCCGGCGCTTCCAGACCGTCCCTGCGTTGGTTGAAGTCTGTTCCAAAGGCTCATGTTGCAGCAACTGGCTGCCACTCAAGTGAGTGATTCAATGTGCCTTCTGGAAACAGTTATGCTAACGTTTCATTTTCTTTAAGAAACATGCCACAGAGGAAATAGCATGTCCCCCGGACCCAGCAAAGAGCGCGTGTGCCTCCTAAGGAAATCTTGTGGGGGAGAGCTGCCGGGAGGATGCTAGGTGTAAGGACACGCTCAAGAGAAAGGCCCGAGTGCTCCACCTGGGTGAGAAGGGGAGGAAGAGTGATAGACTCGTGGAATACGGCCACACGAGACAGAGACCTGCTGCAACAGGTCACGGCCTTTAGGGCCCAGCACACACGCCCCTTGCTCATAAAGTGGGTTAAAAGTGACATTAAAGGCACTAAAATACAAAACTTTTTCCTTTCTTCCATTTTCTCTCTCCACTGATCTTGATGGTTTCTATTTGCTAGTTATCGTCGTCATGGTCCTTCGAGAACAAAGATACTCAAAGAGCAGCAAGACACCAAGGGGGCCTCACAACTCAGTGCTCCACCAGCCAGTGACGCGCCCCACACACCGTGCCGCTGTTGGGGGTATGGAATTGAGCCAGGCATGTCTCCTTTCCAAAGGCCCACTGTCCCAGCCCACAGACAGTGGACAACAAACGGAACTGCCACCCCTGTGCCAGGACACATTAGGTACCTGGATCAGGGTAGAAGCAGCTCGCTCCTGCCCAGTGGCCTGCAGGATACACCGGAGCATCATCAGCCTGAGCCCTGCACCAAGCTGCCACGGGATGCTAAGGGGTGTGATGCGCAGCCCCCCACCGCCTTTGCCCACATCTCTTTCAGCAATGTGGGGTGAAGTGACCACTGCAGAGATGGGAGGGAAGGTCAAGCAGGGTTGGGGTCCTAGGAGACAGAGAGTGGGAAGGCCAAGGACCTGTCCAGCGGAGGCAAGGCTCCAAGCCCCCTATGTGCACTCCCATCTCACTGGTTGATTAACAGATGACACAAATTCAAACACAGGATTAGGATGGTGACCTTGGAGTATGAGGCCCTTCTGGCCCAGAGCCTGTTGTGTATACAGGCCACATGCCCATGAAGGTGCCCTGCCAGGGGACGAGGAGGTGGTGGGCCAAGAGGGAGATCCTTGGGATTCAGGTTAGAGAGTATGAGGGTTGTCAGTGAGGACCAAGTCAGGAGTCTTGAGGCTGACAAGGTCAAGGTGGCTGCGGTGAGTGGAGGATGAGACCAAGGAGGTGAGAGGCCAGGGCAGGAAGGACCTGCCAGGGGTACTGAGACCACAGCACGTCAGGCTCAGAAGAAACTGTCCACCAGTTGCCATCATCCTACGCCCAGACGACTGTTACTGCTGTCGGGGATGAAGCGGAAAGAAACGGGATGATGGAGGGAGGGAGAGTAAGGGGAGTGAGGGGAGGGAGAGCGCAAAGGAAAGGACACCACCTTCCTCCTCGCCGTTTACGACACCACCGTGATATTTAGTCTCCTGTAAGGTATCAAGAAACGCCTGCCATTCCAAATATCCTCTTACTCATGCTCAAACCACAAAATGTCAACAGTTCCGTATGGGCGCCCAGCAGCCAGTGACTGTATACATTCTGTGCACCCAGACGTCGCCTAGGCCAAGTCCACCGTCCGCCCTCTCCACACTCAGTGCCTCTGCTCCACCCGCTGCTATCCACTGACCTCAGCAGGGCGACGGCAGGGCTAGGCCATGGCGGACGCTCGGTAAATATTTATGAAGTCAGTGAATAAACGAGAAAACGAACCGCCAGATCGCAAAAGTCCATCGGGATCCAAAAAGCAGACGACACCTGGTTGGCTGGGGCTGGCGCTTCGCTCAGGCAGCTTGACTCAGGAGGCCTGGTTTGTAGCTGTCTGCGCGGTGGCGAGCCAGGCTCAGCTCCACCTGCCAGCTGTCACTCCTGGGGAGTGCGGCGCCCAGCTCAGAGCGGCCTCTCAGCGCCTGCTGACTGAAGTGAGGGCGCTCCGGCACCTCGTGACCCCAGCACCCAAGTGCTCGCAAGGGGAGGTTCCTGGGGATGCTGTGGTGTTTTTTACTGTATTTCTAAATGTTTTTAAAGATGTATAATCTCCTCTAGATAAAAGCAATTTGAGACGTTCAATGACAAAGGGCACAATTAATTAAATATGTATTCAAACCATGACATGGGACATAGGGAGGCCAGTGGACTCTGAGAGCTGCCTGGTGGACAAAGCAAGGAAGGAAACACTGTGAGTCACATGCTCCAGTTATCAGACTCCAGTGCCCTGCTTAGCAAAAGTGACCGATTAATTAGCACGTTTATTAGCATGATCAGTCCTCGATTCACCAAGAGGTCTTATTTCTCCCTTGGACAGAGAGAGGTGTGGATGGTTTTAGGAAAACAGTCACAGGAGACCCCAATCTCCTGCTGTGAGTGAAAGGTGGCCGGGTCAGGAGGAATCCTTTGTATTTTCAAACTCTTAGGAAATTGACTCCTTATGACCTTGGAGCTTTCTAGAGTATGAGCAGGAATCCCAAAGAACCAAGGCCAATAAGAAATAGACAACAGACAGAGAAACCAACTAACCAGAAACACTGGCTTTCATTCTGGAAGGTTCTAATAAACTCACTGGAAAATAACCGTTTGCATATGGTCCAAGACCTAGGTCCTCCAGGCTTGGCATGAAAGGAGAATTGAGTAACTCCCTCCTCAGTGCTCATCCCTCCACTGGCCCTGGGGCCGGCCCTCTCTGTCCTTCCTCTCAGTGGGCTATCCCTTTCTCACAGAAGCTCCCCTGTCCACACCACCTTTGGAGGCCTTCCCAGGCCCGACGCCCTACCTTCCTGTCTCCTTCCTCGCACTTCACCTGTTCCCACAGCAGACCCGCCTCTCCACGGCTTTCCCCATCTTGCCACAGCCTCAGCTCCTCAGAGAGAACTTGCCCAAGACAGACGCTCACCAGGCATTTATGAAATCAGCAAACGAATTAGGAACAACTGACTTTAAAAGATCCGGTAGGATCTTAAAGTCAGATAATAATCTGTAAAAATACTGTGGAATTGGAGCAAACTCCATTCCTACCAAAATCACAAACCAATGGGCAAATACAAGGCTTCTACTGTATCTGGCAAGACCAAAGTGTCACCTTCAGCAAAGAAGCATGATTCCTCCCAGGAGGAAGAGCAAACAAACCGGCTTCTCTGCCTCCTTCCCTGGGCCACTTAGCATTTCTCCTCACTTGGTTCTTAGGGGCATTACTTCTCAGCCACTGTCAGCAACTCCAGGATGAGGTCACCATCCACCAGTGGGGTTGGCAAGCCTTTTTTTATGTAGTGCCCGAAAAAGCAAATATGTTTGGCTTCACAGGTCGTAGGGTCTCCAATCCAACTGTCCAACCCTGCTAGTACAGGACAAGAGCAGCCATAGGCTCTTCATGAATGAAGGAGCAACACTGTTCCAATAAAACTTTATTTACAAAATCAGGTGGAGGGCCGGATCTGGACTGCAGGCTCTTTGGGGACCCTGGACTCTAATACACTGTCATCACACTGTCAGACTCACTGAACTGCCAAATGGAACCAATTATGTCTCCTCAAAGTGAAGAGAGCAGGAGACATTCCCATGGGGGCACCTGCAGACTCAGTCCCCATAACCTGGGACCTGGGACCTGCTCGGTCAGAACCATGAGGAACAGTCTTCATCTCATTCCCTGAAAAGCGTGCCAGCAGGACAAAGTCACTGCCATATTAAGAGAAAAAACAAGAGCCAAAGAATTTCCTCAACAATCAAAGAAGTTCCTGAAACAGGGCCAGAAAACACACAGGGCTCCAGTTCAGAGGGTTTGGGGGAACTGAAATGTCTTCCCATGCCAAAAAGAGCAGAAGGGAATGAAGGAACCCCGTCCCCATTCACCTCTGGACGAAGGCCGGCTCAGGGGACGAAAGCCAGCTCCCACTCGCTGTCTGGGTTTCCATCCCTCATGAAATATTCATTCCCCACCTCCCCAAAGACGGTAAAGATCAATTTGGTAATAGAAGCCACATGACGTCAGCAGGTCCCTGGCGACGACAGCAAACGGGACGGGAGCCCTCTGAGTTCTGGAAGGAAAAGAACACCACAAGACAGTGGTGCAGAGGGAGTGGGGGAGAATCCAGAATGGAAAAACACAGAGACAAATCACAGGGCAACTGCAGAGTGTGCATTCCCGGCCAGCTGCTCTAGGGAGACCCGCGACGGGCTCTGGAGGACACGCAGGCCCTGCTCTCCGACTCGCTTTGGGCAGCTTGTGCGTCTTAGTCAGCGCCCTCTGACAATCAATTCGCCTGGAGAGAACCAGCATGAGTCAGACTGAGGCACGCCACCCCCACCTTGGCCACTGCCTTGTCCCCAGAGTCTGCCTGGACCCTCCTCACTCAGATAACTCAGGGCAGAGTCACCACACGCCAGGCCAAATTCTGATAGCTGGGCCTGGAGAGACTTGGATGTGAAAGGCCTAGTGTCCTCACTCCCCCTCACCCCAAAGTGACCCTGTTCTGAACCTGATGATCAAGTGACAGCCATCCTGCTCCGTCAGCAAGCTCAAGGTAAAAAGACCCTCTGCAAACAGAGCACCCCAGCCCTCAGGCTGTGCTTTGGCCACTTTAAACAGGTCTGTGGGAGTCACCAGCCTGAAGGTGGCACAGGTCTGGGGGGAAAAAAGAAAACCAGCTCACAAGACTCGCCACAGCTGCTTGCAAATATTTACCTGGCGGCCAGCGTCAGGGAAAAGCAGCCACAGGAAATCTGACTGCCTCAGTACTTTGAGTTACCCGAGACCACAGACCTAGCCCAGCACCACAAAGCCCTGGCAGCCGGCAGAGGCAGGGGCCACCTGTGCAGCAGCAGGCCCAGCTTCTCCCTGGACAGATGGTTCCATGTCCACTCAAGACGCTGTCGTGGAACACCCACACTCTGATGGGTGGATGAGGTGAATGTGTCCCACTCCATCAGCAGAGGTAAAGTTGAATCAAAAATAAGTGAGACCAGGACTGGGGGTGTAGCTCAGTGGTCGAGCATAATCTTCACGTGTGCAAGGCCCTGCGTTCAAACCGCAGCACCAAATGCATACAGGAAATAAATGAAGCCAGCCGATGAAGCCCGCACCTGCGGTCCCAGCTACTGGGAAGGCCGACACAGGGACATCACTCAAGGCCATCTGGGCCACAGAGTAGGACTCCCATCTCTAAATAAATTAACAAGTAAGCTGATTATAAATTGTGCTAAAGAGGTGAGGAGGCATAAGATAGGGATCATTGTTCCCACATGAGGGGTCGGGGTGGAGGGGCTGAGGGATAGGGAGCTATGCCACACAGGGGGTCAGGAAGGGATGTCTCTGGGGTCTGAGGTAGGATGTGATCACAGACCTGAAGGATGGGGAGGCCTCAGAGAAAGGAGATGCCCAAGGTCAGGGGTGGCTGGGCAGAAGTGAGGAGGGAACTTAAAGAGGGCTTCAGATCAGTAGGAATAGCCCAGGTAAGACACTGTGACCTCTTTGGAGCAACAGTGGGAAGTCCATAAAGCTTTTACACAGGACAGGCAGGACACCCTCTGAGAGAACCAGCACAGCTGGAAAAACAGCTGTAACAAAGTAACTTTCCCCTCCTGCCTCCCTCCATACCTCCCGGTATCTCTGCCCTGTGCTCCTGGCCTAAAGAAACCCAACAGCCCCCTTTCCCCTTTCTCTCCACCCACCCCCACATCTGTCTCTCTCTCTAAACTGCTCAGGAAAAAAGGAACCCCGCGGACAAAAAGCTGCCGCTGGATGAGGTTAAAAATACTCTGCGCACACGGCCAGTGGCTCATGTCAAGCACATTTGGAAACAGTTTGTATCCCAAGCTGAACTAGTTTGCCCTCGAAGCTGCTTTCCATTAAAGTGTTTACAGACACACTGTCCCTACTTCCTGGGACTGTCCTCCTCCAGGCTCCCGCTGGCCCCGTGGAGGGTCCTAAGGAAAGGGGACTTTCGACCCTCGGGCAACACTGTAGAAAGGGAGCTCTGGTCAAGTTGGAGGGCTGGGCCTGCAGGGGACACCCTGTCTCCTCCAGCATGCGGGGCGAGAGGGCTGCTCGGTGGGCTGTTCCCCAAATTTCTGCAGGGTCTCAACACGCCCGGCAAAGTGGGTGCATAATGTCTTCTCAGCAGAGAGGCAAAAACGAATTCTTTGGTCACGATCCCAGAAACAGCTCTGGCAACTGCAAGGCCCTGGAGATGGGAGGGCGGCCAAGGGCGGGAGGAGGTGAGAAGCCCAGAGCTGGGCTCCCCGTGGGGCGGGGCCACAGTGGCTCCTCCACCCTCCTTCTGTGGGCAGCACCCCGATGTGGTCGGCAATTCCAAGGGAACGTCTGTGGGGACTGCACAGGACAGATGTCCGTGGCCCCTTCCATTTCCTTAAAAGTGTCAGAAATGCCACCTTCCAAGGGCAGCAGCAGTGTGAGTGGTCGAGAACCCTCTGAGTAACTCATGACGCTGCAGCGGAACCCCAACTGTGAGCCACCAAGTTACTGGGCCCATAGATGTGGCAGGTGGCCACACTCTCTTCACGGGGCTCTTCATAGATGGCCCTGGGGAGACTGGGCCATAGTCTTTCACGACCAGGTGCTGCCGTAACCAAGTTCCTTCCTAGGGCCCGATTCTGGGGCTCTGCCTGCCTTCCCCGAGTTTCCCTGGTCTGTTTCTGTGTTGTCACTGTCCCTGAGATAGCACAATACCAGGCAAGCTCATGCCCCATCTGCTGCCCACCTCCCGCCTAAGACATCACGTGCAGATGGGTGAATCTGTGCAGGGATTCACTCACCCAGGTGAGGGGCTCTTTCCAAATGGAGCCTCATGACCAGCCAGACTGCTGCCCCACCCCCACCTGGCTCTCATCAAAACAAGGGGACAAAAGGGAAAAGCCTGGAAGAGGTGTCTTTTCCCCCCCTACTTCCAGCTAATCAGCAAAAAAGAAGAAAGAAAAAAAACAGCAGTTAGTCAGTGGAAAGCGGCTTTTGTGTGGGTGTCTGCAATTTAATATCCTTTCATTTCCGATTCCATTTTGAAAAGCCACATCAGTTCAATTTTAAATTTTCCAGCACCCTTTTTTGGGGGCTGGCAACACATGTCACGCAGCAGGCTGCTGGCTACACAGCTGGACTCCCAGGGACAGCACAGCCGTGTCCGCCTGCTGGAGCGCCCACATCTTGCCTGGAGAGCCAGGGATGACACAGGCTCCAGGCTCCACTTTGGCTCAAAATCTGAGAAGATTCCTGGGCCAGGAGCAATCGCACGGAATGCACCACACATTCCAAACACAGAGTCACTCTGCGGGGACAGTGCAGGCACCGTGCAGGCCAGCACCCGCCTGTAGACAGCTCAGCCCCACACTGGCCACCTTCCAAGGGCTCGGAGGAGCTGAAAGTCACAGATGTGGCCACAGCCCGTGCTATTCTGGCTGCCCTCCTTCCGGTGAGACAACCACGTCCTGCACACCTTTCTAGCAGAGTTCTAAATGGGGATGTGCCAGCCTTCCTACAGGCTATTTAGAATGAGCTGTCCCATCACAAAGAGGACAGGCTCCATCCCTGAGCTCGTGGCCATGGGCTTGGGCACTTGGGGAGCAGAAGCCTGACTGACCAGGAGGCTGGGGTAACTAGGTGCAGCTGTGTGGCTTCAGATGGATCACTTACACTCTCTGAGCCCTGTTTCTCCCTCTGTAAAATGGGGATGATACAGTTATCTTGCATACAAGTAAACGAAAGTGGGGCCTGGCCCAATTATCTTGTGACCAAGAAACAATTTTCAAAGATGAGCTGTTGCTAGAAATTCCACGGTGACCTACCAGAATAACACACAGTTGTGGTCTCACTGAAGGCCATTTACTCTGTGCATGAGCACAGAGCCTGGATCTACCCTGAGCTTCTCTGGCCTGGGCCGGGGTGCACAGCCGAGCGGGTGAGGGAACATGCATAGATGTCTCAAAGCTCGTGTTTTCTGAAAAGCTGTCTGGGAAGGAGCAGCAGCCTGGTGCTGTTAAAAAATAAATTAATAAAATGAAAGATCCAGAATCCAGAATCCTGTGCCCAAACTGAACACAGAACTAGCTCCACCAAGCAGCCACACCTGTTTGACCTCACAGGCAACACCCAGGGGAAGCTGGAGGGGAGCCGGACAAGACCCCGGCCCCCGATCTCAGTCTAGGGTCTCTTCCTAGTCCAGCCACAGGATTCCAGCTGACCCCTATTCCTCCTTCCATCTGGAGTCTAGAAAACTGTAAGGATGTGAAGAAAAAAAAAAAAAACAGAAAAAGCAATTTCATTGCACTTGGCACCTGGCAAACTAAACTAATGCTCTGTAATCAACATGACGATGAGTGGGAATTTTTGATGATCCAACAAGAACTGGATTTCGTTCCAGGCATGAAGACTTTGCTAAGAAATCTGCAAAGCAAAAATGACTTCGAGGAGACTAGTCAAACAGAAACATCTTCTTTTTTGTTTTTGTTTTGTTTCTGGTGCTGGGGACCAAACCCAGGGCTGCATGCATGCCAGGGAAACCCTACCACTAAGCCGTGTTCCCAACACCAAACACATTTTCAAATACAACATTCCCCAACTGGAGCTCACTCTGTCTCAGCTTTGAATCCCACTTCCCATCCCTGCCAAAAAAAAAAACCTGAACACTCAGAGAATTCTAATTTGAGCAAACATTGCAGTCCCAGCCACCCCCACCCGACCCCCACCACCACCACCACCCCCACCACCCCCGCACCCCCCCCCTTGGCAGGTGTACATTAGCATATTAAAGGCTCTGAGAAGTTCTGTAAAGAAGAAATCCATTAGCTTTGTTTTAATTTTAATTGGTTTCCAAGGCCCTTGGCCCTTTTCCTTTTGAGGTACTGAGAGTGAAGCCCAGGGCCTAGCACAAGCCAGGCAAGTGCTTTATCCCTGAGCTGTATACCATCCCCCCAAACTGTTTGAGTTTGAAGATGGATTGAAGCCTATCTAGTTACCCTGCAAAGTCCCCAACTGGGGAGACCTGTTTTATTCTCAAAGTAGTTGTTTGGTGTCAAAGATGGCTCATCCTAAAACCTGGTACGTCTATGCTACATGGTGAACACATAAGATACCCGTGGAGACAGACAAACTTTTAACAGATGCCTCAGGATCAGAAATGGGAAGGAGACTCAATTACCACTGTTCACCTACTAATTTCTTTCTTTTTTTTTTTCCCTTGGTACTCTGGGTGGAACCCAAGGATGTTCTACCACTGAGTTATATCTCTCTCCAGGGTCTGAAGACAGGATCTGGCTAAGTTGCTTTGGCTGGCCTCGAACTTGTGATCTTCCTGCCTCGGCCTCCCAAGCAGCTGTGATTATAGGCATGCGCCACCATACCCAGCTCCACCTACTTATTTCTTTACCAACCTATTGCTTTATTTTATAAACAGTTTAAATATCTGTTGTGAAACTCTCTGACCTGGAAGGAGACAGCTTTTTCCCACAGCTTTTCTGACCCCCTTGCCCTCCCTTGCTCTAGGCTATACTCCCCAAGGCCTCTCCCTGGGATCCCAGGAAGTCAGATCCCAGGTGCCTTTACCAGGTCTGGGTTTGGCCAAGATCTTGGCTAGGATGTCTGAGATCTGGGCTCTGCAGGTGGAGCACTGTCAGGGACACAGAAGCCGCTCACCTGGTGGTCAATCTTGATAAGAGCAATGTCCGCCTTTTCGTCTACGTCCTTGATTTTGGCTTCATAGGTGGCTCCACTTTTCAGCTCGACTTTGACACGGTGCTTGTTGGTCACTACGTGGGCATTGGTCACAATCAGTCCATCTTCTGACACAATGAACCCAGACCCGCTGGCCACTGGCACCTCCCTCTTGGAGAAAGGGAGCCTGGAACCAAAGGACAGAAGGTAAGCCCCCAATCCCAGATCTGTGCACCGCGCCCACCGAGGCTCTGGGGACTGGTTCTGTGTGAAGGGAATCGCTGCTTCACACACCAGGTTTAACAGCCCAAGACGAAACGTTGTGCCAGTTTTTGCAACACATCGAAAAATTCCACTTAGAAAATATTCTTGGGGAATCTCTGCAGAGCCAAACGTTCTTAAAGCATCTGAAGGGTCAAGAATGTAGATTTAAATAGTCAAATGGAAAAATGTCCTAAGAGAGAAGCATTTATCATAAGGCAAGAATCTACTCAGTGACACTCTGACACTTGAATGCATCTCAGAAATAGCACTGGTGTTTTGCTAAAGGCAGCATTTGTCATTGAAAGCTTCAGGTTAGAGCAAACAAGGAGGCCTCTTTACTTGCGAAATAACTCGATGTGAACCACTGCAGGAGCAATCTTCTCCACCACATCAGCGATGAAGTTATATTTATGGCGCAAACTGTTCGGATCTTCCTGCCCTGAGAACAAAGAAAAGACCAGGCACTTAACCGTACTGTGCTTTGTGCCGCGGGGCCTGGAGGGAGATGGGTTAGAGGGAGCCCACGTGCATCACAGCACCACCATGCACACTCACAAGCACACACACACACACAAGCCTGCACACTCACAGTCATGCATATGCACACTCAAATGCATACACACTCACACATGCACGTGCACACACATATATTCGTACGCATGCATGCATATATATGCAGATGCTCACATGCTCACATGCATGCACACACAGGTGCTTACATACATGCACACCTAGTCTCACATGAATGCTTGCACACACATACACGTCTCCCTTGACTCGAGGAAAGCAGCCATTCCCCAGGCTCTAGATTGAGTGAAAACTGGGACACTTTCAGGCCCTCTTGTGACTGGTCACAGCTCCCCATCTGCAGCCTCCCCCCGGCAGCACCTGAGCATCTGAAGATGGTGTCTCAGTTCCTCCCCAGCTGTGCCACCAGGGACCTCAGCAACCCAACTCCATACCACTGCACAGAGGGACACTCCAGGGCCAGCCTGCCTCTCTGGAGCGCCTCCTATTGGAAGTGAGGGAGCATCTATAGACAAAGGCCCTCTCTGCCTGGCTCCCTGGTTCTAACAAGCTTTTCAGGGTTGAAATCTGATCCTTTTACATAGAAAGATCAGAAAAAGCCCTGCTACTACTAGGGGAAATCAACTAATCTGACAAATACACGATAGCATCATTTTATTATTGCTGCTTTTATTATATTTGCTTTATCATGTGCTACCTCATTTTAGTTTTTTGTACCTTCTTCTGGAAGAAGAAAAAATATCAGATACTGCTCCCATAGTATATTTGGAGAAACTGAGGCTTACAGGTTTTTGAGTGACTTCTCCATAGATAAATAGCATGCATATATGACAGGAAAATCTGAGCAAGGCCCCTTGACTCCATGTTTTCTCCAAATCCACAACTTTCCCACTTCGGAACTCTCCCTAGACATATCTGCTGCCCTCCTAGGTGTGCAAGATAGAAATGAGGGGATGGAAATGCTCCTTTCAAACACGAAGCCTGGTGAATATCACCCAGAGGTGGCTGTAAACAAAGCATCTGGGCTTCCTGGGACAGGCTTCCTGAGCAAAGGCTGGGCAGAGGGCAGAGTGTGACTCAGGCAAAGCCAGCAACTCCCAAGAGCTAATGCATTCCTGAGGATCTCTCCAGAAGCACAACTACTGGATCTGCCCGCTGTGGATCATTGACTCACTTCCTCTTTCGGAGGTCCCACTTTGGGCAGGCCTGGGAGAACCTGCCTGCAGCAGGGCAAGATGAACCCAGGGGTTCCCGGCTCAGAGGAGAAGCCGGTGTTCTCTCACTAGTCTAGAAAAAGTGACCAGGAATCTGACCTGAACACTAGAAGGCCTGAGGTCCATCTTCATTCCGCAGAATGACCTCTGTCTCCATGTCCCCATCTGCAAAATGGGGCCAGTGCCTCTAGAATGAGCTGCCCTAGACTAAGAGTGAGCGCAGGGCTCTTCGACTTGGCAGATGAGTAAACGGAGGGAGGGGCAGCAGGAGGACAGATGGTGACAAAAAGCCCACAACAGGCCTGAATTGTGTGGGTCAGATGACCTCTGACTTTTCGAGACCATCTTTTCGTGGACCAGCATCCACAGGAAACTAAACAGAAACAACTGAACACAAGGAACATCAATGAATTGTTCAAAGATGGCCAAAAAGCCAACCCGAGGAGAATGTTTGGCTTCTCCAACCAGAACGAGGACTGAAGGATTAAAGGAGCACCTGGCTGGGTGTTAATTCCTGATCCACTTGGAACCTGAGCCGCTGCTGCCTTACCACACCCTGGCTGGCTCTGACCTCAGCTGCCAGTCAACTGTCCTCCTTGAAGCAGGGTCAGTCCAGGTGGGGACAGCTCATGGGTGAGGCCAGGCCAGGCAGACTCTGCCATGAGCTGTGGTGCAAGGGATGATGAGAGACGGAGGCTGGGGAGGCTGGGGCGTCCCGGCCACTTGGCAAGGGGGGGGGGGGGCGTGCTGGGCCTGGCTCTGGCCTTAGGTGGAGCAGAATGTGGCCCTGGGCATGGTGCCCACTAGCTGTGTGGTCCCGGCTGTATCACAAACTCTCAAACCCACCCCTTGTCCTGCAGTGCCACCAGAGCAGCACCCACCTCAGTGCCTGCTGTGCTGCCTTTCTGAGCAATGCACAGGAAGCACTTGACCAAGCCATGCATCAAGTTTAAGAAAGAAAGAAAGGAACTGGCACAGGGTGGTCAGCAGGACAGCAGAGAAGGAGAGGGAGAGGCGAAGGTGCCACCCTGGCAACGCACATGGGTCCCAGGCTCCTCCCAGCAGTGTCTTCATGGCCACCCCTGTGGAGGACTGATCCAGGGGAGGCTGAAACTCACCCCACAGCCACTGTGGGAGGGGCAGGGGCTGAGTCAGCAGGAAATCCAGGCACCCAGATGGGCACAACCCAGAGGAAGGCAACTCTGGCCCCTGGGAAGCCAGACCTTGCTCCCCCTGCTTCATCCCCTTAGGCGAGAACTGAGGCCTCAGCCAGTCGTGAGGACAGGAGACCCTGCAAAGTCAAGGCCTGGCCCTTCTAACTGCTGGGTCACTGTCCTGAACGGATCCTGGCTCGGGCTGCCATACAGGGAAAGGTGTGTAACAGGCAAGGAAGGGGAAAGGCACGGAGATTGGAAAGGACAGAGGAAACTGCCTGGAGAGTCTTTCTGGAAAATGCTTCAGCTCTACAGACTGCTCGAGTCGGTGTGCTGACCAGTGTCCCAGAAGTACAGACTGTAATCAGTTGTACTTCTAGGTATTTGTCTATAAAAAGTTGGTATCAAAATTTTTAAGAACATCAATGATGAGCATCAAAAACACTAAATACTCAGGGA